>NC_060145.1:316659587-316962617 GCF_021461385.2 Schistocerca piceifrons | reverse complement strand
ATTTGCGTTGGTGCCATATTTGCGTAGGTGCCATATTTGCGTAGGTGCCATATTTGCGTAGGTGCCATATTTGCGTAGGTGCCATATTTGCGTAGGTGCCATATTTGCGTAGGTGCCATATTTGCGTAGGTGCCATATTTGCGTAGGTGCCATATTTGCGTAGGTGCCATATTTGCGTAGGTGCCATATTTGCGTTGGTGCCATATTTGCGTTGGTGCCATATTTGCGTTTTTCCCATATTTGCGCTTTTCCTATTACTCATGAACTCTTGCTGCCAACCATTATATTGTTCTAGTCAAGGTGTGCCACAAAATTCTCTTCTCCCATATTTTTGCTGAAGCACTGTTGTGCTGTATAGGCTCCTTCCCGAATAGGATTGATGGAGGAAATCGAAAAACTTCGAAGGTGGGCAGCTCGTTTTGTATTATCGTTGAATAGAGAAGAGAGCGTTACAGATATCATAACCGAACTGGGTCGGCAACGCTATATATTTGCGTTTTTCCCATATTTGCGTTTTTCCCATATTTGCGTTTTTCCCATATTTGCGTTTTTCCCATATTTGCGTTTTTCCCATATTTGCGTTTTTCCCATATTTGCGTCTTTTCCATATTTGCGTTTTTCCCATATTTGCGTTTTTCCCATATTTGCGTTTTTCCCATATTTGCGTTTTTCCCATATTTGCGTTTTTCCCATATTTGCGTTTTTCCCATATTTGCGTTTTTCCCATATTTGCGTTTTTCCCATATTTGCGTTGGTCCCATATTTGCGTTGGTCCAATATTTGCGTTGGTCCCATATTTGCGTTGGTCCCATATTTGCGTTGGTCCCATATTTGCGTTGGTCCCATATTTGCGTTGGTCCCATATTTGCGTTGGTCCCGTATTTGCGTTGGTCCCGTATTTGCGTTGGTCCCGTATTTGCGTTGGTCCCGTATTTGCGTTGGTCCCGTGTTTGCGTTGGTCCCGTGTTTGCGTTGGTCCCGTGTTTGCGTTGGTCCCGTGTTTGCGTTGGTCCCGTGTTTGCGTTGGTCCCGTGTTTGCGTTGGTCCCGTGTTTGCGTTGGTCCCGTGTTTGCGTTGGTCCCGTGTTTGCGTTGGTCCCGTGTTTGCGTTGGTCCCGTGTTTGCGTTGGTCCCGTGTTAGCGTTGGTCCCGTGTTTGCGTTGGTCCCGTGTTTGCGTTGGTCCCGTGTTTGCGTTGGTCCCGTGTTTGCGTTGGTCCCGTGTTTGCGTTGGTCCCGTGTTTGCGTTGGTCCCGTGTTTGCGTTGGTCCCGTGTTTGCGTTGGTCCCGTGTTTGCGTTGGTCCCGTGTTTGCGTTGGTCCCGTGTTTGCGTTGGTCCCGTGTTTGCGTTGGTCCCGTGTTTGCGTTGGTCCCGTGTTTGCGTTGGTCCCGTGTTTGCGTTGGTCCCGTGTTTGCGTTGGTCCCGTGTTTGCGTTGGTCCCGTGTTTGCGTTGGTCCCGTGTTTGCGTTGGTCCCGTGTTTGCGTTGGTCCCGTGTTTGCGTTGGTCCCGTGTTTGCGTTGGTCCCGTGTTTGCGTTGGTCCCGTGTTTGCGTTGGTCCCGTGTTTGCGTTGGTCCCGTGTTTGCGTTGGTCCCGTGTTTGCGTTGGTCCCGTGTTTGCGTTGGTCCCGTGTTTGCGTTGGTCCCGTGTTTGCGTTGGTCCCGTGTTTGCGTTGGTCCCGTGTTTGCGTTGGTCCCGTGTTTGCGTTGGTCCCGTGTTTGCGTTGGTCCCGTGTTTGCGTTGGTCCCGTGTTTGCGTTGGTCCCGTGTTTGCGTTGGTCCCGTGTTTGCGTTGGTCCCGTGTTTGCGTTGGTCCCGTGTTTGCGTTGGTCCCGTGTTTGCGTTGGTCCCGTGTTGGCGTTGGTCCCGTGTTGGCGTTGGTCCCGTGTTGGCGTTGGTCCCGTGTTGGCGTTGGTCCCGTGTTGGCGTTGGTCCCGTGTTGGCGTTGGTCCCGTGTTGGCGTTGGTCCCGTGTTGGCGTTGGTCCCGTGTTGGCGTTGGTCCCGTGTTGGCGTTGGTCCCGTGTTGGCGTTGGTCCCGTGTTGGCGTTGGTCCCGTGTTGGCGTTGGTCCCGTGTTGGCGTTGGTCCCGTGTTGGCGTTGGTCCCGTGTTGGCGTTGGTCCCGTGTTGGCGTTGGTCCCGTGTTGGCGTTGGTCCCGCGTTCGCGTTGGTCCCGCGTTCGCGTTGGTCCCGCGTCTGCGTTGGTTTTTCAGATATTAGCGCTTTTCCTATTACTCATGAACTCTTGCTACCAACCATTATATTGTTCTAGTCAAGGTGTGCCACAAAATTCTCTTCTCCCGTATTTTTGCTGAAGCACTGTTGTGCTGTATAGGCTCCTTACCGAATAGGATTGATGGAGGAAATCGAAAAACTTCGAAGATGGGCAGCTCGTTTTGTATTATCGTTGAATAGAGAAGAGAGCGTTTCAGATATCATAACCGAACTGGGACGGCAATGCTACATATTTGCGTTTTTCCCATATTTGCGTTTTTCCCATATTTGCGTTTTTCCCATATTTGCGTTGGTCCCATATTTGCGTTGGTCCCATATTTGCGTTGGTCCCATATTTGCGTTGGTCCCATATTTGCGTTGGTCCCATATTTGCGTTGGTCACATATTTGCGTTGGTCACATATTTGCGTTGGTCACATATTTGCGTTGGTCACATATTTGCGTTGGTCACATATTTGCGTTGGTCACATATTTGCGTTGGTCCCATATTTGCGTTGGTCCCATATTTGCGTTGGTCCCATATTTGCGTTGGTATCATATTTGCGTTGGTCCCATATTTGCGTTGGCCCCATATTTGCGTTGGCCCCATATTTGCGTTGGCCCCATATTTGACTCGGCCCCATATTTGACTCGGCCCCATATTTGACTCGGCCCCATATTTGACTCGGCCCCATATTTGACTCGGCCCCATATTTGACTCGGCCCCATATTTGACTCGGCCCCATATTTGCCTCGGCCCCATATTTGCCTCGGCCCCATATTTGCGCTTATCCTATTACTCATGAACTCTTGCTACCAACCATTACATTGTTCTAGTCAAGGAGTGCCACAAAATTCTCTTCTCCCATATTTGTGCTTAAGCATTGTTGTGCTGAATAGGCTCCTTACCGAATAGGATTGATGGAGGACATCGAAAAACTTCGAAGAAGGGCACCTGGTTTTGTATTATCGTGGAATAGAGAAGAGAGTGTAACAGATATCATAACCGAAATGGTACGGCAACGCTATATATTTGTGTTTTTCCCATATTTGCGTTTTTCCCATATTTGCGTTTTTCCCATATTTGCGTTTTTCCCATATTTGCGTTTTTCCCATATTTGCGTCGGTCCCATATTTGCGTCGGTCCCATATTTGCGTCGGTCCCATATTTGCGTCGGTCCCATATTTGCGTCGGTCCCATATTTGCGTCGGTCCCATATTTGCGTCGGTCCCATATTTGCGTCGGTCCCATATTTGCGTCGGTCCCATATTTGCGTCGGTCCCATATTTGCGTCGGTCCCATATTCGCGTCGGTCCCATATTCGCGTCGGTCCCATATTCGCGTCGGTCCCATATTCGCGTCGGTCCCACATTCGCGTCGGTCCCACATTCGCGTCGGTCCCACATTCGCGTCGGTCCCACATTCGCGTCGGTCCCACATTCGCGTCGGTCCCACATTCGCGTCGGTCCCACATTCGCGTCGGTCCCACATTCGCGTCGGTCCCACATTCGCGTCGGTCCCACATTCGCGTCGGTCCCGTATTCGCGTCGGTCCCGTATTCGCGTCGGTCCCGTATTCGCGTCGGTCCCGTATTCGCGTCGGTCCCGTATTCGCGTCGGTCCCGTATTCGCGTCGGTCCCGTATTCGCGTCGGTCCCGTATTCGCGTCGGTCCCGTATTCGCGTCGGTCCCGTATTCGCGTCGGTCCCGTATTCGCGTCGGTCCCGTATTCGCGTCGGTCCCGTATTCGCGTCGGTCCCGTATTCGCGTCGGTCCCGTATTCGCGTCGGTCCCGTATTCGCGTCGGTCCCGTATTCGCGTCGGTCCCGTATTCGCGTCGGTCCCGTATTCGCGTCGGTCCCGTATTCGCGTCGGTCCCGTATTCGCGTCGGTCCCGTATTCGCGTCGGTCCCGTATTCGCGTCGGTCCCGTATTTGCGTTTTTTCCATATTTGCGGTTTTCCTATTACTCATGAACTCTTGCTACCAACCATTACATTGTTCTAGTCAAGGTGTGCCACAAAATTCTCTTCTCCCATATTTGTGCTTAAGCACTGTTGTGCTGTATAGGCTCCTTACCGAATAGGATTGATGGAGGTCATCGAAAAACTTCGAAGAAGTGCTGCTCGTTTTGTATTATCGAGGAATAGAGAAGAGAGTGTCACAGATATCATAACCGAAATGGGACGGCAACGCTATATATTTGTGTTTTTCCCATATTTGCATATTTCCCATATTTGCATATTTCCCATATTCGGATTTTTCCCATATTCGGATTTTTCCCATACTCGGGTTTTTCCCATACTCGGGTTTTTCCCATACTCGGGTTTTTCCCATACTCGGGTTTTTCCCATACTCGGGTTTTTCCCATACTCGGGTTTTTCCCATACTCGGGTTTTTCCCATACTCGGGTTTTTCCCATACTCGGGTTTTTCCCATACTCGGGTTTTTCCCATACTCGGGTTTTTCCCATACTCGGGTTTTTCCCATACTCGGGTTTTTCCCATACTCGGGTTTTTCCCATACTCGGGTTTTTCCCATATTCGGGTTTTTCCCATATTCGGGTTTTTCCCATATTCGGGTTTTTCCCATATTCGGGTTTTTCCCATATTCGGGTTTTTCCCATATTCGGGTTTTCCCCATATTCGGGTTTTCCCCATATTCGGGTTTTCCCATATTCGGGTTTTTCCCATATTCGGGTTTTTCCCATATTCGGGTTTTTCCCATATTCGGGTTTTTCCCATATTCGGGTTTTTCCCATATTCGGGTTTTTCCCATATTAGCGTTTTTCCCATATTAGCGTTTTTCCCATATTAGCGTTTTTCCCATATTAGCGTTTTTGCCATATTTGCCTATTTCCCATATCTGAGTATTTCCCATATCTGAGTATTTCCCATATCTGAGTATTTCCCATATCTGAGTATTTCCCATATCTGAGTATTTCCCATATCTGCGTATTTCCCATATGTGCGTATTTCCCCTATGTGCGTATTTCCCCTATGTGCGTATTTCCCCTATGTGCGTATTTCCCATATGTGCGTATTTCCCATATGTGCGTATTTCCCATATGTGCGTATTTCCCATATGTGCGTATTTCCCATATGTGCGTATTTCCCATATGTGCGTATTTCCCATATTTGCGTTTTTCCCATATTTGCGTTTTTCCCATATTTGCGTTTTTCCCATATTTGCGTTTTTCCCATATTTGCGTTTTTCCCATATTTGCGTTTTTTCCCTTATTCGGGTTTTTCCCATATTCGGGTTTTTCCCATATTCGGGTTTTTCCCATATTTGCGTTGGTCCCGTATTTGCGTCGGTCCCGTATTTGCGTCGGTCCCGTATTCGCGTCGGTCCCGTATTCGCGTCGGTCCCGTATTCGCGTCGGTCCCGTATTCGCGTCGGTCCCGTATTCGCGTCGGTCCCGTATTCGCGTCGGTCCCGTATTCGCGTCGGTCCCGTATTCGCGTCGGTCCCGTATTCGCGTCGGTCCCGTATTCGCGTCGGTCCCGTATTCGCGTCGGTCCCGTATTCGCGTCGGTCCCGTATTCGCGTCGGTCCCGTATTCGCGTCGGTCCCGTATTCGCGTCGGTCCCGTATTCGCGTCGGTCCCGTATTCGCGTCGGTCCCGTATTCGCGTCGGTCCCGTATTCGCGTCGGTCCCGTATTCGCGTCGGTCCCGTATTCGCGTCGGTCCCGTATTCGCGTCGGTCCCGTATTCGCGTCGGTCCCGTATTTGCGTCGGTCCCGTATTTGCGTCGGTCCCGTATTTGCGTCGGTCCCGTATTTGCGTCTTTCCCGTATTTGCGTCTTTCCCGTATTTGCGTCTTTCCCGTATTTGCGTCTTTCCCGTATTTGCGTCTTTCCCGTATTTGCGTCTTTCCCGTATTTGCGTCTTTCCCGTATTTGCGTCTTTCCCGTATTTGCGTCTTTCCCGTATTTGCGTCTTTCCCGTATTTGCGTCTCTCCCGTATTTGCGTCTCTCCCGTATTTGCGTCTCTCCCGTATTTGCGTCTCTCCCGTATTTGCGTCTCTCCCGTATTTGCGTCTTTCCCGTATTTGCGTCTTTCCCGTATTTGTTTGCGTCTTTCCCGTATTTGTTTGCGTCTTTCCCGTATTTGTTTGCGTCTTTCCCGTATTTGTTTGCGTCTTTCCCGTATTTGTTTGCGTCTTTCCCGTATTTGTTTGCGTCTTTCCCGTATTTGTTTGCGTCTTTCCCGTATTTGTTTGCGTCTTTCCCGTATTTGTTTGCGTCTTTCCCGTATTTGTTTGCGTCTTTCCCGTATTTGTTTGCGTCTTTCCCGTATTTGTTTGCGTCTTTCCCGTATTTGTTTGCGTCTTTCCCGTATTTGTTTGCGTCTTTCCCGTATTTGTTTGCGTCTTTCCCGTATTTGTTTGCGTCTTTCCCGTATTTGTTTGCGTCTTTCCCGTATTTGTTTGCGTCTTTCCCGTATTTGTTTGCGTCTTTCCCGTATTTGTTTGCGTCTTTCCCGTATTTGTTTGCGTCTTTCCCGTATTTGTTTGCGTCTTTCCCGTATTTGTTTGCGTCTTTCCCGTATTTGTTTGCGTCTTTCCCGTATTTGTTTGCGTCTTTCCCGTATTTGTTTGCGTCTTTCCCGTATTTGTTTGCGTCTTTTCCGTATTTGCGTCTTTTCCGTATTTGCGTCTTTTCCGTATTTGCGTCTTTTCCGTATTTGCGTCTTTTCCGTATTTGCGTCTTTTCCGTATTTGCGTCTTTTCCGTATTTGCGTCTTTTCCGTATTTGCGTTTTTCCAATATTTGCGCTTTTCCTATTACTCATGAACTCTTGCTACCAACCATTACATTGTTCTAGTCAAGGTGTGCCACAAAATTCTCTTCTCCCATATTTGTGCTTAAGCACTGTTGTGCTGTATAGTCTCCTCACCGAATAGGATTGATGGAGGACATCGAAAATCTTCGAAGAAGGTCAGCTCGTTTTGTATTATCGCGGAATAGAGAAGAGAGTGTCACAGATATCATAACCGAACTGGGATGGCAACGCTATGTATTTTCGTTTTTCCCATATTTTCGTTTTTCCCATATTTGCGTTTTTCCCATATTTGCGTTTTTCCCATATTTGCGTTTTTCCCATATTTGCGTTTTTCCCATATTTGCGTTTTTCCCATATTTGCGTTTTTCCCATATTTGCGTTTTTCCCATATTTGCGTTTTTCCCATATTTGCGTTTTTCCCATATTTGCGTTTTTCCCATATTTGCGTTTTTCCCATATTTGCGTTTTTCCCATATTTGCGTTTTTCCCATATTTGCGTTTTTCCCATATTTGCGTTTTTCCCATATTTGCGTTTTTCCCATATTTGCGTTTTTCCCATATTTGCGTTTTTCCCATATTTGCGTTTTTCCCATATTTGCGTTTTTCCCATATTTGCGTTTTTCCCATATTTGCGTTTTTCCCATATTTGCGTTTTTCCCATATTTGCGTTTTTCCCATATTAGCGTTTTTCCCATTACTCATGAACTCTTGCTACCAACCATTACATTGTTCTAGTCAAGGTGTGCCACAAAATTCTCTTCTCCCATATTTGTGGTTAAGCACTGTTGTGCTGTATAGGCTCCTTACCGAATAGGATTGATGGAGGACATCGAAAAACTTCGAAGAAGGGCAGCTCGTTTTGTATTATTGTGGAATAGAGAAGAGAGTGTCACAGATATCATAACCGAAATGGTACGGCAACGCTATATATTTGTGTTTTTCCCATATTTGTTTATATCCCATATTTGCGTTTTTCCCATATTCGGGTTTTTCCCATATTCGCGTTTTTCCCATATTCGCGTTTTTCCCATATTCGCGTTTTTCCCATATTCGCGTTTTTCCCATATTCGCGTTTTTCCCATTTCTCATGAACCCTTGCTACCAACCATTATATTGTTCTAGTCAAGGTGTGCCACAAAATTCTCTTCTCCCGTATTTGTGCTTAAGCACTGTTGTGCTGTATAGGCTCCTTACCGAATAGGATTGATGGAGGAAATCGAAAAACTTCGAAGAAGGGCAGCTCGTTTTGTATTATCGTTGAATAGAGAAGAGAGTGTTACAGATATCATAACCGAACTGGGACGGCAACGCTATATATTTGCGTTTATCCCATATTTGCGTTTTTCCCATATTTGCGTATTTCCCGTATTTCCCGTATTTGCGTATTTCCCGTAATTGCGTTTTTGTCGTATTTGCGTTTTTCCCGTATTTGCGTTTTTCCCGTTTTTGCGTTTTTCCCGTTTTTGCGTTTTTCCCGTTTTTGCGTTTTTCCCGTTTTTGCGTTTTTCCCGTATTTGCGGTTTTCCCGTATTTGCGGTTTTCCCACATTACCGTCCTTCCCGTAGTTGCGTCCTTCCCGTAGTTGCGTCCTTCCCGTAGTTGCGTCCTTCCCGTAGTTGCGTCCTTCCCGTAGTTGCGTCCTTCCCATGCTTGCGTCCTTCCCATGCTTGCGTCCTTCCCATGCTTGCGTCCTTCCCATGCTTGCGTCCTTCCCATGCTTGCGTCCTTCCCATGCTTGCGTTTCTCACCTAAGAGACTGGCAGAGGGTTCTTCGAACCACCTTCAGACTATTTCTCTGTCGTTCCACTATCGAACAGCCCCTGGGAAAAATGAACACTTAATTCTTTCTGTACAAATTCTGATTTCCCCTATTTTATTAAGACGATTATTTGGCGAGAATAAAATATTTTCATATTCAGAGGAGAAAGCTGGTGACAAATTTCGTAAAGAATATCGCTGCAACGAAAACAGCGTTTGTTGTAAAGTTACAGTCCCAGTTCGGTTATGATATCCGTGACACTCTCTTCTCTATTCCGCCATAATACACAACGAGCTCCCCTTCTTCGTACTTTTTCGATGTCCTCCATCAATCCTATTCGGTAAGGAGCCTATACAGCACAACAGTGCTTAAGCAGAGGATGGACAAGCGTAGTGTAGGCAGTCTCTATAGTAGACCTGTTACATCTTCTAAGTGTTCTGCTGATTAAATGTGGTCTTTGATTTTCCCTCCTCACAACAGTATCTATGTGATTGTTCCAATTTTAGTTTTTCGTTATTATAATTCCTAGGCATTTAGCTAAATTAAGAACTGTAAATTAGTGTGATTTACCGTGTAATCGAAACTGAACGAACTTATCATTGTACTCATGTGGATGACCTCACACTTTTCCTGGTTGAGAGAGAACTGCCATTTTTGGCAGATGGCAGAACTGAAGAGGATATAAAATTTAGAGTGGCTGTTGCAATAAAATCATTTCTGAAAAAAAAAAGATAAATAACTGAACATCGAATGTAAATTTGGGTATTACGCAGTGTTTCTGAAAGTGTTTAGGGTATTCCCTTGTATGAAAAAGAAACTTTGATAAACGTTATAGACAATAGGAGACTACAAGCATTTGAAATGTGGTGTTAGAGACGAAAACTGAAGATTAGGTGAGTGAGGCAGCTAATGAAGAGGTACTGACTGGAATTGGAAACCAAAACGCCTTGTGTCAGAATTAGATGAAAACCAGTGATAGACTAACAGGACAGATTATGATAACTCAAGGAATAGTTGATTTGGTACTGGGGAATAAAAAAGTGTAGAGGCTAACCAAGATTTGATTAGAGTAAGCAGGGTCAAGTGAATGTAGGTTGCAGTAGTTCTGCAAAGATAAAGAGGTTCCACCGGGTAGGTTAGAATTGAGAATTCCATGAAACCAATCTTCGGACTGAATACCACAGCTACATCATTTGAGAATCAGCAGCACAGTTTAAAGGTGGTGAACCATGCCCTCTGATAAGTACTTGAGTGGTAATTGCACAGTGATCTACGTGTATCATATACTCAAGTGACAAAAGTCATGGGATACGTCCTAATATCGTATCGCAGCTCCTTTTGCCAGCGTACTTCAGTAACTCGACATGGCATGGACTCAACAAGTCGTTGGAATACCCCTGCAGAAATACTGAGTCATGCGCTCTTTATAGCCGTCCGTAATTGCGAAAGTGTTGCCGCTGCAGGATTTTGTGCGCGAACTGACTTCTCGATTGTGTCCCATAAATGTTCGACATGAATTCCCATAAATGATCGACGGGATTCATGTTGGGCGATCTGCGTGGCCAGATCATTAGCTGTTATTATCCATAATATTTTTCAAACCAATCGTGAACAATTGTGGTTCGGTGAGATGCCGCATTGTCATCCAGAAACATTCCATCCTTAAATGCCTGCAAACGGTCTCCAAGTATTCGAATTTAACCGTTTCCAGTCAATGGTCTGTTCAGCTGGGCCAGAGAGCCCAGTCCAGTCCATCTAAGCGCAGCCCGCACATGTTATAAATCAACGTCTCATTTCCGGTAATGATGCGGCTTAGGAAATCGTTGCCTTCCACCAAGTACCGCTCAAGGACGTCCAGAGACACGGTAAATCCTGGGCCGTTGGGTGCAGGTAACGGTGGTCGCAGAACCCACAGTGATCTCAGTTCTCAACACTGAAGACGACTCTGGACGATGGAATGTGCACTGTGCCTATTCGAGATACACATCTGCCGAGCAATGTTCACAACAGTCTCTCCCAAATGCCGTGAATTAGTTTCTCGATTGCCTGGACATTGATGTCGATGTCGATTGCCCTCCTTCCCGATCAACATCACCAAAGTGTTTACGCCCTTAGCCATTTTGTTGGCAGCATTTCACTACAGCTGGACGCTGCATTGCATTTGGTCCGCATACCTTCAGAACGTCACTGTGAGTCTGTGTGCAGTTGAGACGTATTGTCCACAGTATTAGTACTGTCCCGCATACTTAATGTTTGGAGTAAGTTTCCAGGAAGATGGCCTCCTTCTGACAATGTGCCACTTTTGCTGCGCAAAGGTCTTAGCGTGATACAACATGGGTGACTTACAAAGTGTGTCCAGAAAGTAAGTACCCTTTTGGAAACTTTTTTCGAACAAAAATTGATTTTTACACGAAAGAGTATTTCTTGAAATATTTTTTCTGCAGACGATACGATAAGATACTGCAGTGCTTATGTTATTCCGAATGGCGATGTAAAGTTCCTTTGAACAATCATGCATGTCCGAAGGAACAATAACTGTGGCGACAACAGCCATTATGAAGTACATGAAATGTATTCACAGTTGCGAATATGGATCAGCATCAGGTGTGTAATGGAATGACGATGATAAAAATTTGTGCCAGACTGGGAATCGAACCCGAATTTCCAACTTATCGGGACATGAATGCATGTCCAAAGGGACACTGAATCTTAATTCAGAATAACACAGGCACTGCAGTATCGTATTTATCCGGCTACACCGGGCAAGCGACTTTCAAGTAAAATGTCTCCCTCGTACGGGAACACGTAGGGTGAGAATTGTTGAACTATATGAAAAAAAGGAAATTATATACCACAGATTTTCGAATTCAGGTTGTGACATGTTCGATGTACTTGCCATCATTTGTGATGATGTGGCGCAGACTAATAATGAAATTCTGCACTACTCGCTGAAGTGACGGAACATCGATACTGTCGATAACCTCCTGAATGGCTGGTTTCAGCTCAGAAATGGTTTTGGGTTTATTGCTGTGCACCTTGTCTTTAATATAGTTCCACAGAAGGGAGTTGCATGTGTTCGGATGCGGCGAATATGGCGACCAATCGAGGCCCATACCAGCGGCCTCTGGGTTCCCCAACGCCAGAATGTGGTCCGCAAAGTGCTCCTCCAGTACACCAAACACTGTTTCGTTGGAATAGAGCTCCGTCTTGCATGAACCACATCTTGACGAAATGAGGGTTACTTTGGATAATGGGGACGATCTTCCAAAACCTTCATGCACTGTTTAGTAGTCACCGTGCTATCACGGAGTATTGCACTGATTATTCAGTGACTGGACACTGCACGACAGACAGTTACCCATTAAGGATTCTCAGCTCCCAAAATGCGCCAATTTTGCTTATTGACGAATCCATCCAAATGAAAGTGGGCTTCGTTCAAAAAAATGTTCAAATGTGTGTGAAATCTTATGGGACTTAACTGCTAAGGTCATTAGTCCCTAAGCATACACACTGCCTAACCTAAATTATCCTAAGGACAAACACACACACACACCCATGCCCGAGGGAGGACTCGAACCTCCGCCGGGACCAGCCGCACAGTCCATGACTGCAGCGCCCGAGACCGCTCGGCTAATCCCGCGCGGCATAGTGTGCTTCGTCGCTAAACCAAACTATACAGCACACACTAATTCCCATCATGCCCCGCGGCCAGCAGTGTAGTTTGAACGTCCTAACGCAAACCGTTCAGAAGTTATGGCGATTTTATTTCATATAGTTTAATAATTGTCACCATGTACATAATGGATGTACGTGTGCGAGTCGTAGGCACATGCTTGATCACATATGGAACTTCATGACGGCACGTCAGTCGTGCTTCGATAGTCAAAGGTTTAGGCCACCGCTCGTCGTATATAGGAAATCCATCTTCGAGACCTTGAGCTGTTTCTTGAATATAGCTACAGGCCTCCACGTCACCGACGGCCAAGTTAGGGTATGCCTCACTGCAGTCGTGGCTTCCGCGGAATCTGATTGAAGAAAAAGCCGGCCGCTGTGACCGAGCGGTTCTAGCGCTTCAGTTCGGAACCACGCTGCTGCTACGGTCGCAGCTTCGAATCCTGCTTCATTGATATGTATGATGTCCTTAGGTTACTAGGTTTATGTAGTTCTAATAATAGGGGACTTATGACCTCAGATATTAAGTCCCATAGTGCTTAGAGCCATTTGAGCCATCTTCTAGTCCGGTGTAGTGCAGTGTGGCTGGCAGTGCACGACGCTACTCTTG
This sequence comes from Schistocerca piceifrons, assembly GCF_021461385.2. Taxonomy (NCBI): domain Eukaryota; kingdom Metazoa; phylum Arthropoda; class Insecta; order Orthoptera; family Acrididae; genus Schistocerca; species Schistocerca piceifrons. Next base: position 316,949,580 of record NC_060145.1, on the reverse strand, counting down.
CATTGGACGTCCACCTGACGCTATCACCATTATGTATGGCGTGTGGCGTGCAAGACGACGATGGCCATCGACTTGTGTGTGGCGAGTCGAGTAATGTTTGGCTTCTGGTCCGCCAGATGCTGGCGCTCATCATACGACTCCTGGCTACATCACCCCACAATTGATTCTCTTTCTGGACGTGGACTATTTTCCACATGCGAAGACTTACTCGACGATTTCCCCCCTGCGGGTCCGGGGTAAGAATAGGCGCGAGGTATTCCTGCCTGTCGTAAGAGGCGACTAAAAGGAGTTTCAACAGTTTCGGCCTTCCATGTGATGGTCCCCCTTGGGGTTTGACCTCCACTTTTCAAAATTCTATAGAAGTAAGAGCCTTTTGGGGAAGGACGCCTTACGTGGTGTATCACTGGTCCTCAGTGCACTAAGACCTTGGCACTCAGCATTGTAACGGCGTTGTAACCACACCCACTATTCCTCAAATTGGGCCTAAACGCCTGATGGGTTGCACAAGTTACGCCCATAGTGTATCCCCATCTGCACCTATGATCATGATGGACTTTCCATGGCACCCGAAATCCAGCACAGTAGCCAGCCCGTTGTGGTGGGGTCGTCATGTATCCTCTAGGTTGTAGCCCCCTGACTACACAGGGATCGTACTGCCGATACCTGAGCTGTACCCTCCCCACGTCGGCCAAGGAGTAGATGCCCGTCTCCTTGGGGCATGAGGACTCCCGGCAACGGTCATCCTGCCAGGTGGCCCTTGCTGAGGCTGGGTGGCGTCCGTGGGGAGAGCCCCTGGTCGGAGTGGGTGGTATCGGAGCGGACGTTTCGCAGATGAAACGTCAACATGTATCGGGCCGCTCTGCGGCCGAGTCTTTTAAAAAGAAAGGTACTGTCTCTGGTTCTGGTTCTCCTGCCTTTTCCCCCTTGGCCACTCCCTGGGAGGAAGGACAAGCCCGCCGGCTTGGGGCGAAGTACTTCCCCCGCTATTTAGTCTGTTCTCGGACCGATGGGGGGACGTTCGCCACCTCCAAGCCCATGTTCTTTGTCCAGCACATCGAGGACATCTTCAGGGAAATCGAGGCTCTCAGTAAAATGCGTTCGGGGTCCGTTCTTATAAAGACCACCTCCGCCACACAGTCGGCGGCGTTCCAGGCATGCGAACGACTAGGGAACATCCCAGTGTCCATTGTCCCGCATCTGGCACTGAATAGGACGCAGGGGGTTATTTTTCATCGGGACCTCCTGCTGCAATCTGATGAGGAGCTCAGAGCCAACCAGGAGCGCCGAGGCGTGCATTTCGTCCGGCGAGTCCAGCGCGGCCCCAAGGACCGTTGCGTCGACACTGGGGCCTTTATCCTCGCCTTCAAGGGGGACGTTCTCCCAGAGAAGGTAAAGGTGATATGCTACCGGTGCGACGTGCTTCCTATGCACTGCTTTCGGTGTTTGCGCTTTGGGCACATGTCGTCACGGTGCGAGGCTGAGCCCCTTTGTGGTGATTGTGGATGTCCCCTTCATGAGGAACATACATGCACCCCACCACCTCGGTGCGTCAATTGTCCTGGCATCCACTTGCCTAGATCTTTAGACTGCCCCGCGTATCAGATGGAGAAGAAGATTCAAGAATTAAAAACTTTGGATCGCCTCCATCCCGTGACGTTGACAACTTTGTTTGCCTCAGTTGTGGCCACTCCTTCCACAGTATCCTCACCCCTATCCTGTCCTCCCTCCACCTCCTCACCCCATCTGAGGTCTATGCCTCCGCCTCCCAAATCCCTCCCTTCCAAATCCACCTCCCTCGCGGCCCCTGCCCCCTCTGCCCCAGGGGCCACCCTTCCTCCTCCTCCCACTCCGCCGCCTGAGAAGCGATCCTCTTCTCAGGCGTCCATCAGGGAAACGATCCGGACCCCGGCTTCCGAGGTCCAGCGTTCCAAAACGGACCCCGCGCGTGAGGACCTTCTTCGGGTCCAGCCCACCATCCCCGTGCCTCATCGGACTTCCAAGAAGGCCTCCAAGAAGAAGTGTTTATCCCCCTCTCCACCCCAGCGCATTTCGTCTGACGCTCCATCCGCGAGTCGCTGCTCCCGCGAGTCCTCAGTTTCGCCGGGACGCTCTGCTGCCAGGCGCTCAGCTGGCCTCTCGTCGGCGAATGATGCTGCCCCTCCTACGCAACCCGGGAAAGCGGCCGTAGCTGGCGACAACTCGATGGAACAGGATCCGCCTCCCGCGGGTTGTAGCATTGTTCCCTCGAAACCTGGCCCTCCGCGGCCGTCGAGGTGACCCGCTCTACACCCGTTTCGTTCCCCCTTTTTTCTGACTAGTGATGGCTTTGTTACATTGGAACATAAGAGGTATTCGATCTAATCGGGAGGAATTACAACTGCTCCTCCGCCTGCACTGTCCACTCGTCCTTGGTCTCCAGGAAACCAAGTTGCGCCCAACTGACCGTATATACCTCAGAGCAGTCTGACCTCAACCCTGCGGACGGTATTCCAGCTCATGGTGCGGTCATGTTGCTCGTTCGGGACGATGTCTATTACCATCCCATCCCATTGACCACCCCACTCCAAGCAATAGCTGTCCATATTACTCTTTCTGCCTTTACTTTTTCTGTTTGTACCATCTACACTCCATCGTCATCCGCAGTTAGTTGGGCTGACATGATGCACCTGATTGTTCAGCTTCCTCCGCCGTTTATATTGTTTGGCGACTTCAATGCCCATCATCCCCTTTGGGGCTCTTCTGCATCCTGTCAGAGAGGCTCCCTCTTGGTGGATGTCTTCAACCATCTCAATATCGTCTGCCTCAATACTGGCGCCCCGACTTTCCTCTCAGACTCTACTCATACCTACTCCCACTTGGACCTCTCGATCTGTTCTACCACTCTTGCCCGTCGGTTCGAGTGGTATGTCCTTTCTGACACCTATTCGAGCGACCATTTCCCCTGTGTCGTTCGTCTCCTGCACCACACCCCATCCCCACGTCCTTCGTCTCCTGCACCACATCCCATCCCCACGTCCTTCGAGCTGGAACATACCGAAAGCTGACTGGGGAATTTACTCCTCCCTGGCGACCTTTCCGGACCACGATTTTCTCAGTTGTGACAGTCAGGGCGAATACCTCACGGCTGCCGAACGTTCCATTCCTCGTACTACCTCTTCTTCACGTCGCGTTTCCGTCCCCTGGTGGAATGAGGCTTGTAGAGACGCTATCCGTTCTCGACGACGTGCTTTACGCACCTTTCGCCGCCATCCTACGTTGGCGAATTGTATTGGATACAAACGTCTCCGAGCGCAATGCCGTAGAGTCATCAAAGACAGCAAAAAAGCTTGTTGGGCCTCTTTCACCAGCTCCTTTAACAGTTTTACTCCCTCTTCTGTCGTCTGGGGTGGCCTGCGCCGGCTGTCGGGCATTAAGGCCCACTCCTCGGTACCTGGCCTGACTTCAGGTAATGAGGTCCTTGTTGATCCTGTGGATGTCTCCAACGCCTTTTCGTGGAGGTTTCAAGCTCCGCCCATTACTGCCCTGCCTTCCTTCCCAGGAGAGAGGCAGAAGAGGCTCGGCGACCTTCCTTCCACTCGCTGAATCTGGAAACTTATAATGCCCCCTTTACTATGCGGGAACTCGAACGTGCACTTGCACTGTCCCGGTCCTCTGCTCCGGGGCCAGATGCCATTCACGTTCAGATCCTGGCACACCTTTCTCCAGCAGGCAAAAGCTTCCTTCTTCGTACCTACAATCGCATCTGGACCGAAGGTCAAGTCCCCATGCGTTGGCGTGATGCCGTCGTTGTTCCTATACCCAAACCCGGAAAGGATAGACACCTTCCTTCTAGTTACCGCCCCATTTCTCTTACAAGCTGTGTCTGTAAGGTGATGGAGCGCATGGTTAACGCTCGGTTAGTTTGGATTCTTGAATCTCGACGGCTACTTACCAATGTTCAATGCGGTTTTCGTCGCCGCCGCTCCGCTGTTGACCACCTTATGACCTTGTCGACATTCATCATGAACAACTTTTTGCGGAAGCGCCAAACGATAGTCGTGTTCTTCGATTTGGAGAAGGCTTATGATACCTGTTGGAGAGGAGGTATCCTCCGCACTATGCACAGGTGGGGTCTACGCGGTCGCCGGCCCCTTTTTATTGATTCCTTTTTAACAGATCGAAAGTTTAGGGTACGTGTGGGTTCCGTATTGTCCGACGTCTTCCTCCAGGAGAACGGAGTGCCTCAGGGCTCCGTCTTGAGCGTAGCCCTTTTTGCCATAGCGATCAATCCAATTATGGATTACATTCCACCTAATGTCTCGGGCTCTCTTTTTGTCGATGACTTCGCGATCTAGTGCAGTGTCCAGAGAACATGCCTCCTGGAGCGCTGCCTTCAGCGTTGTCTTGACAGCCTATACTCATGGGGTGTGGCAAATGGCTTCCGGTTCTCTGAAGAGAAGACGGTTTGCATCAACTTTTGGCGATATAAAGCGTTCCTTCCGCCATCCTTACATCTCGGTCCCATTGTTCTCCCCTTCGTGGAAACAACTAAGTTTCTAGGGCTCACACTGGACAGGAAACTTTGTTGGTCTCCGCACGTCTCTTATTTGGCTGCCCGTTGTACACGTTCCCTTAATGTCCTCTGAGTGCTTAGTGGTTCATCGTGGGGAGCGGATCGCACTGTCCTGCTTCGCTTGTATCGGTCCATAGTCCGATCAAAGCTGGATTATGGGAGCCTCGTCTATTCGTCTGCTCAGCCATCCCTCTTACGCCATCTCAACTCCATCCACCATAGGGGGTTACGACTTGCGACCGGAGCATTCTACACTAGTCCCGTCGAGAGTCTTTATGCTGAAGCTGCCGAATTACCATTGACCTACCGGCGCGACATACTGCTTTGTCGGTATGCCTGCCGGCTGTTGTCAATGCCCGACCACCCCTCTTATCAGTCCTTCTTTGCCGATTCTCTCGACCGTCAGTATGGGTTGTATGTGTCTGCCCTGCTGCCCCCTGGAGTCCGATTTCGTCGCCTGCTTCGACAATTGGATTTTGCCCTCCCTACCACCTTCAGAGAGGGTGAGTGCCCGACACCACCTTGGCTCCAGGCTCCGGTCCATATTTATCTCGACCTCAGCTCGCTCTCGAAGGAGGGTACTCCGGCTGCAGTGTATTGCTCACGGTTTGTCGAACTTCGTGCGCGGATTGCCAGTCACACCTATATTTACACTGATGGCTCCAAAACTGACGATGGTGTCGGCTGTGCCTTTGTCGTCAGGGCGGTCGCCTTTAAATACCGGCTCCTCGACCAATGTTCCAGCTTTACGCCCGAGCTTTTTGCTCTACATCAGGCCGTTCAGTATGCCCGCCGCCACTGCCATTCATCGTATGCACTCTGCTCTGATTCACTCAGTGCTCTTCAGAGCCTTGGAGCTCCATATCCGGTCCATCCCTTGGTGCAACGGATCCAGCAGTCCCTCCATTCTTTTGCTGCAGATGGCTCTCCTGTCAGCTTTCTGTGGGTTCCCGGCCATGTAGGAGTGCCTGGGAATGAGGCTGCTGATGCTGCAGCCAAGGCTGCAGTCCTCCTGCCTCGGCCAGCCTCCCATTGTGTCCCGTCATCTGACGTTAGTGGGGTTGTTTGTAAGAGGCTTGTGTCGTTGTGGTGGGATACTTGGTCATCACTTCAAGGAAACAAGCTCCGGGCAGTAAAACCGTTCCCAACGGCTTGGACAACCACCTCCCGACCATCTCGGCGAGAAGAGGTCCTTCTGACCAGGTTGCGGATTGAGCATTCCCGGTTTAGCCACCGCTACCTGCTCTCCGGTGACCCAGCCCCGCAGTGCCCTTGTGGTCATGCATTAACAGTGCGCCATGTTTTATTGTCGTGTCCACGTTTTAGTCAATCTCGTATTGTCCTGTCTCTGCCATCTACTTTACAGGATATTTTAGCTGATGACGTTCGAGCAGCTGTTCGTGTTCTTCGTTTCATTACTTTGACTGGATTGTCCAAAGACATCTAACTCTTTCACTTATTTTATCTGCATCTTTGTAAGAACTTTCTGGTGTCCCCCCCCCCCCCCTTGAGTTTTACTAGATTCTATGTGCTCTAACAATTGTGACTGGGCGCTGATGACCTCAGTAGTTGAGCGCCCTTAACCCCCCCCCCCCAAAAAAAAATACTCGACGATTTGGATTGGGGGGGGGGGGGGCACATAGTGCACTGGTGCACTGCCTGTTTTGTTGTAGTGACAAATCAGCCCCCAATTTCTGGCAGGACCTTAACAGTCGATATTGTGAAGTTGTTAGGAACCCCAAGTACCAACAATATTTCTCGAACTTCCTCCGGAGCGCTTTCCATAACTCTCCTCGTAGCTGGATCATCCATGCAAGGAGCAGCTGACATACTTCCTTCTACTATTTTACAGATTCTGTCCCCTCAACGGTTATTCATACACACTTCCGAGAAGACGTGCATCGATGATCTGCTGACATGCCACCACAACGCCTATTTTCTTTCCCGCTGATGTCGAAGGCGAACGCCAGTCTTTGCGAGAACGTACTGGTGCATTTTTTAAATGAAGTTATTGTGGTCTTTCTTGATAGGGGCCAACACCTGAAGTGGTGGAGCTTTTCTTTTGAGGCATCTTCTTAAAAATTTAGGGTGTAAGTGACGGTGGCATTAGCTTCCCTTTCCTTGTAGTTTTAGGTAATTTCAGGAATGTGAGAGTAATGAAAAGAAAAGTCCCGGTCCAGCACAAATTTTCATTGTCTTTATTCCGTTATGCAACCGACGATTGTCCACATTCGCAATTGCGAATACATTTCATGTATTTTCCTACGTAGTTGCTACCATTGTTCAGACATTTCACATAACGGGAAACGAACTTTTACATGCCCTCTTCATAGAAAAATGCCGCTAGCGAAGCCATCCATTGCTGACCACTCTTTTTTGCATCGGCATCGCTTTCAAGTTCCAGAACGAGCGGCAGTCTGAAAGAGCGGGATCGGGGCTGCGCGGCGGATGAATGAACTGCTCCAAACCGAAATGCTGAATATGGTTTTGAGTGACTCCAGTAGAATGGAAACGTTGTTTTCACAGGAATATAGTGCCGTGACTGGACATTCCACGCGTTTGGTTTCGACTTTCTCCAAATTCGCACCATGTGACTACGACTCTTTCTTGAATTTGAAGCGTGATTTTGGAGGAAGTAGCTTTGACAGCGATGACGACGCAAAAAACGGGATTCAGCGGTGACTGTTTTCACTGGCCGTATTTCTCTATGAAGAACGTATAGGAAAGTTGGTTTCCCGCTGTGAGAAATGTCTGAACAACGGTGGAAAATATGTCGGAACATAGTTTAAGAAATGCTCTTTCTTGTAAAGATAAATTTTAGTCTGAAAAGCTGTTTTTATGAGTTTTTTCGAAAACGATACTAACTTTCCAGATACGCCACGTGCTTTCTGAAGTCCCCTGACATTAACATGGATCAAATAAATCAAAATAACTAACGCAGGTTTTTGGAAGGGGCAAAACATTTATATGATAGTAAAGGGGGCGAGTAGTTGGTACGCTACAGATGCATCTACGGAACATTATAGTTAAAGAAGGTTAACTCAGACGCGAGTTCTATATAGTATCGGAAAGGGATTCCATCAGATCCTTATCATGTGAAAGTACGAGGTCTGCCTAAAAAGCATCCGACCTCTGATTTTCCCGCGCAAAACAGAGACGATAGCGCTGCGCCACTGTACACAGTAAAGGAAGAGGCCTTTATGCGCATGGGTGAATTTTGTCCCCGCCTTCCAACGCGTCAGTCGCTGCCTGTTAGTCGCTGAGACAACGTGATCGTCGGATTACCGACTCTCTCAAGACGACTGAACACGTTGAGCAAAGATACTGCATCGAATTTTGTCAAAAGCTTGGTGATTCTCAAAGCGAAACAATTCGTAAGATTCGGCAGGTGTTTGGAGAAGGTGCAATGGGAGTAACACAAATTAAGGAGTTGTTCAACCGATTCAAAATTGGCCGCACATCAGTGGAGAGTGACCAGCGTTCTGGCAGGCCCCAAACTGCTCGGAATTCAGCTGTTGTTGAGAGGGTACAAAATTTGATGATGGCAGGTCGTCGTTTGACAAAGAGGTTAGAGTGAGTAAAGATTCTGCACATGCAATTTTGCTTGATGATGTGAACATGCACCGAGTGGCTGCGAAATTGATCCCACTTGATCAAAAATTTGGCGAAACATGGAATTACAGCCGTTCGCCACCCTACTCTCCAGACTCGGCTGCTTGCGACTTCTGGCTATTTCCAAAATTGAAGACGCCACTGAAAGGATCCCGTTTTGAAAGTAGAGAAGAGATAATGAGGAACACGACGACGGAGTTGAACAACATTCCAAAAGAAGACTTCTAGAGGTATTTCTGGCTGTGGAAGGATCAGTGGGCTAAGTTCGTGCAGGCACAAGGGGCCTACTTTGAAGGGGATTAGGGTCCCAACCCAGTCAGGTATTGGAATTATTTTTTTGGCCAAATGTCGGATACTTTTAAGACAGGCCTCGTACAATGAGGTGACAAGTCATAGGATAGTGACATGCACATATACGGACGGTGGTAGTATTTCGTACAGAAAGTATAAAAGCGCAGTGCATTGGCGACTGGAATTAAGACTTGGAGTAACGCGAATTTGTGTTGGAGCTAGACGCTCGGGACATTCCATCTCGGAAGCCGTTAGGGAATTCAATATACCGCGATCCATATTTTCAAGAGTGTGCCAAGGATACTGTACTTGAGGAAGTACCTCTCACCGCGGCCAACGCAGTGGCCGACGGCCTTCAGTTAACCACCGAGAACAGCTGCGTTTGCTTAGAGCTGTCAGTGTTGGCGTACAAGCAACACTGCGGGAAATAACCTCACAAGTCAATGAAGGACGTACAACGAACGTATCCGTTACGAAAATTTGGCGTTAATGGGCTATGGCAACAGAAGACCTACATGAATGCCTTTGGCAACAACACATTACCTGCTGCGGTTCTATTGCGTTCGTGACCATATCGGTCGAATCCTAGAAGACTGTAAAACCGTGGCCTGGTTAGATGAGTCCCAATTTCAGTTTGTAAGAGGTGACGGTAGGGTTCGAGTGTGGTGCAGACCCTCGAGGCCATTGACCCAAGTTGTTTACAAGGCACTGTGCAAGCTGGTGGCGGCTCCATAAAGGCATGGGCTGGAATGGACTGGGTCGTTCGACTCGAAATGGCTATGCGCGGCTACTTGGAGACCACTTCCAGCCATTCCAGGACTCCATGGTCCCAAACAACGATGGAAACTTTATTGATGACAATGCGCCCTATCTCTGGGCTACAATTGTTCACAATTAGTTTGAAGAACATTCTGGACAATTCGAGCGAATTATTTGGCCCCCTTGATCGCCTGCCATGAGTCCAATAGCAAATTTATGAGACAAGATCAAGAAGTCGATTCGTGCACAATATCCTGCGCCAGGAACGTCTTCGCATTTACGGACGGCTGTAGATATAGCCTGGCTCAATATTTCAGCAGGGGACTTAGAAGGACTTGTCGAGGCCGTTGTACGACGTGTTGCTGCACTAATCCGGGCAACAGGAGGTCCGACGCGATGTTAGGAGGTATCCCGTGACTTTTCTCACCTCAATGTAAATATTGAAGTCCCATGATTCTTCACAGAGCGTAGAGGAACGATGCAGGAGATCCTCACCACTGTACCAGGCGGGGTCCTAATGGGGGTGGTTTGCCGGTGCCTTGCTCTGACCGTGATGGGGATGAATGATGATGGTGATACAACACCCAGTCATCTCGGGACAGGTAAATATCGCTGACCTCGCCGGGAATCGAACCCGGGACCCCGCGCCGGAGGCGAGAACGCTACCGAGACCACGAGCGGCGGACAATGTAAATATAAAAGAGGTAAAGAAAGCGTTAGTTAGGATTTATTAAAGTTGAGCGACGTGTTCCATTGTAGTTATACAGAGTGCGGAGTGCTTGAGCTTACCTGGGAAGATGAAGCCGGAGGTGCTTGAAGGCCCCTGCTGCCGGCACGCCTGCATCAGCGCGTCCACGTCCACGGCGGGCATCTCGCGCACGTGCTTGCTCGGCGACTCCAGCACTGCGCGCCGGATGTCCGCCCTGCACACACAGGAGACGAGGCAAGTCACCGACAGTGCAGGAGTTCCTGGAAGCTATCAACTACCAGACTGATGATCTACATCTATGCCGTCAGTGTGTGGCCGAGCGTACTTTTGCGATCGGTGGTCGTACAACAAAGGTATTGAGGCTTTCGTGGCCACACGTTTTCGTATTGCCTATTGTCTTATGTGTCCGGTTGTTCAGCCGACGTTTGTTTAATGGGGGACGAGTGACATAGAAACTCACAAACGTGGCATTTCTTTTACCAAGAAAGAAGAAAGTCTGAAGGTAAACCAATCCTGGATTCCTTTGCTAGATTCGCAGGTAACAAGAGGGGAACCACAGTGGTAAGACCAGGGAAAATCCCTCAGACATCGATGCGACGGGTTCGTGCAGTGACTGACAAAAAATAATGAGAAACCCAGACGGGGAGAAGGAACCGAGACAGTGTGAGAGGATACGTGATGTGACTTCAGTGCTAACAAAATCGTGTCAGATTTAGATATAACTTGATAGTATGAGCCTACTTATCAGTATGACGTTGACCCCCTCTGATCTGCATGGCTTCACTGATTCACTTCGTCATCAAGAGATTGTATCTTCCCCTCCCTGAAGCAAACTAGCCCACGACTGTTATAACTGTCCTTGGTATCCTCAACACCTGCGCTGGGATGAGGTTGACGTCCGAGCTGGTCGCACACTTGCTCTAGCGGAGAACAGATCTGGAGATCTTCCTCGCCACAGTACTAGCTTTGTATCGTACTCACAAGATTTTAACCAACAGGGATGGGAGTGTTAGCAATCTTACTTGTCGTAATTACTTATGAAGAAACTGCCACGATCCCTATCATTTATTTACAAAGGCCGCTTTTGGCACATATTATAGGCCAACTTCAGATTGATTGGACCATTTGCTGGAGCTGGCGAAGTGCTGGACAGTTGTGTATTGTGAAGACGATAACTGCATGACAACACGCAGGTGCCCAGCACGTCGCCAGCTCCACCACATTGTGTAATCCGTCCGAAAATGACCTACTCTACCTGCCGAAAGAGGTCATTTTAAATACACTGAACAGCCAAAGAAACTGGTACACGTAGCTAATATCGTGTAGGCCAACCACGAGCAGGCAGAAGTGCCCGCAACATGATGTGGCATGGACTGGACTAATGTCTGAATGGTGCTGGAGGGAAGTGACACCATGAAACCTACCGAGCAAGGTGGCGCAGTGGTTAGCACATTGGACTCGCATTCCGAAGGACGACGGTTCAATACCGCGTCCGGTCATCCTGAATTAGGTTTTCCGTGATTTCCCTAAATCACTCCAGGTAAATGCCTGGATGGTTCCTTTGAAAGGGCACGGCCAACTTCCTTCCCCATTCTTCCCTAATCTGATGAGACCGATGACAGCACTCTTTCCCCCAAACAAGTCAACCCCAACCATCAACTATGCAGGGCTGTCCATGAATCCGTAAGAGCACGAGGGGGTGGAAATCTCTTGTGAACAGCACGTCGCAAAGCACCACAGATATGCTCAATAATGTTCATGTTTGGGGAGTTTGGTGGCCAGCGGAAGTGCATAAACTCAGAGGAGTGCTGTTGGAGCATTTCTGATGGTGTGGAGTGTCACATTGTCACTCCCCAGATCGACGATCATCTGGGTAGTACAGAACTGCCATGCAATGCTGAACATCATGCGACGCCACTCATGAGGAGCCCATAGCACGCTGATCACGGCACCGTTCCAGATGCCAGCCATACGTATTGTGATGATAACGGCAGCGTACGCACGGAATAGTAATTCCCTAATCAAGGTCCTGCTACTCTCCGATGCGGGATGAGACAGGATTTGCAGGCAGATCATTGCTTGCTCTCGGGTGACGGACGTAGTTGTAAAGAGTTTACAACGTGATTGTTCATCTACATCTAGATATCTACTCTGGAAGCCGCCGTTTTGTGCGTGGTGGAGTGTACCCTGTACCACGATTATGCAAGTCAGGGAAGGAAAACGTCACAGTATGAATCGTCGACTGACAGCTTATTCCATGAGGTTACTTCGACGGACACACGCACACACGCACACACGCACACACGCACACACGCACACACGCACACACGCACACACGCACACACGCACCAGTGAAGGTTGCACTACTCGAATATAACGATCCACTCAACTGGGGAGAGGTCCCATCCTTCCAATCTTTTGGATTTGGAAAGGCACAGTGGTGTTACTTCTGGCGTCATGGTGTGTGGAGCCATCGAGTACGACTTCAGGCCAAAAGTCACAAATTACGGAAAAATAGAATGAAATAAGAAAAATGTGTGCACATTGTGTAGATTGAGTGCTAGAGAGATTGAGGATATTTAGAAACTTTCTTCTGGATCCTTATACTAAGGCTTCTGTTGCTATAAAACGATTTTTGCAGTTATAAGCCCACGCATAATACTCTCAACTGCCGAATCCTTGGATTCTTGCAGGCACACTGCAAGGCATCGGTAGAGAACTGGCGCTATTCGCGCAGTGAACAAACTCAGTGATGCACTTACCGAGTCCGATCAATACCACGGAAACGGATAGGACACGTGACAAGCAGAAACCATGTCTGGTGGACGCAGCAGTCCAAAAGAAAGGAGTCGTCTTCAAGATAAACCACCAAAACGCTCAGATAACATGGGTCGTATAATGCTAAGCCGCTGAAGCGGATAGCCATGCACCGAGGTTGCTCGACGGCTTGCTCAGTTTTGAGTGGGATAGGTACAACTATTCATCCTCGGCACATTGTAGAGAGTGTCACTAAACTTCCCGAGTGCGAAAGGTGAGTGCAAAATTGAGTATTTCACTTGTTCTGTTTACATTTGGCCGATTCTCCTTTATGTGCGAGCGAAATGAAATGCCGCCGCCGGTCGGGTATACCAGTCACCTGGTGAGAGTGTTTGTAGTTGAAGCCACCTAGGCGACTTGGCAGTCGATGAGTATGAAATGATGTTGGAGACAACACAACACCCAGCCCCGACCGGAGAAAATCTCCGATCCGGCCGGGAATCGAACCCGGAGCCCTCGCATGGTCTTCTGCTTCGCTGAAAACCTTTCTAAATACCTTATATACACTTATTTGATCATCAATCACATCTCACGATGTTCCGCCTCAAAGGAGGACGTTCTTGTTACCAAAGTATTATCAGAGACAGCGAAAAAACAGCGAATGGAAAAAAAAGAAAAAAGCCACGACCAAGAAGTGAACACAGACCGGCAGTCCAATGCGTTAACATCTCTTTTTCCCTCTTTCTTTCTAAATGACGAATAAAAAACACAACTAAGAATCAAACATGGGTCAGCAGTTCGGTAACCTAACGCATCGACCGACTTTTCCTTAACAAGACTATCAGGGCTAAAAAATGAAATAAACTGTCAAATAATATACCTGAAAAGCGGCCATTTTTAAAAAACCACGAGGACCGGCTAATTCAACCGATACCTTGACAACCAAATATAAAATTTATCGTATTTGCATGCAAGTCGCGATATCATGGCAGGGGCAAACGCTTCCGTTATCAGTGGGCATATACTGGTGGAAGGCAAGTGTGTCAGTATCATCGCCTCCATCTACAACGTAATGAAATGAACGTAGTGGCCCAACAGCCATGGAATTGCATTTGACTTTGTTCTCGGAAAGCAGGAGGAGTCTGTATGGAACAGGCCGAAAAGGCAGTCTCAACTGTCCGTGATAGAAACGCTAATCCGTGACACTAAGTCCAATATGAAATAGGCGCTTTTTGGTGGAAAACAAGTTGTGGACCACTTGATACCACGCCATCGGTAGAAAGGGAAGCGTAAGACGAAACCACACCGTCTTCCAAGAAGTCTGCGACGATACTTGTTGAACAGGAGCCGTACAGTCAATCCCTCTCCCGGGCATTAACAAATGTTTGGTAGATGGACGTGTTGTATAAAATCAAAAATATAAAATCCGCGGTCATGTTTTAACCGAAAATTCAATCTGCCGACTTCGACAGGCGGTTCAAGACTGCCCGGCCACAGACAGTAAAACTGCCGAGACATCAATGTGTGCACTGCGCGAGTGTAGTCAACGCGGTGCGCCGAACAAAAAACACAGACGCTTATGTTTGAATGGCGGAAAGTCCCAAGCTCCCCAAGGGGACGCACACGAGCACCCACCTCGTACCGTAATCGAAGAATGTGATGCTTCAATAAAAAACGGCTAGACGTCTGTTTCAGTTTCCAGCCACCATCGCGGGCAGGCGAAACGCTTTGCACAAGACGTAGGTATCCAGGACTCGAATTTTCTGAAGCAGGTTAAGAGAACGCCGTTTATGTTCCAGGATTTTTCCTTGTATCTTGCTTGTAATCGACTACCAATTAAATGTAGCCATTTTAATTGGAGCCACCATCAGTCATGGCACCCAAAGACTTACGTCGATTCACCACTGCCGCCAACACATTGTCCGCGTATGCGCGCACCGAGATCGTCTCGCCCAAGAGCGACTATCTTTGTGAATTAGGGGCGATCCTTCGAAGAAGGAGTTCAAGTGATAGAACAAACAAAGACAATGACAGCGAACTTCCCTGAAGGAAACCCCTACCGACGCTCATCAGGGGCGTCAGGTGTCCATTGACAGTCACCGAAGCTTGGATAACCGTAAACAAATTAGATAAGAACCTCCGCGCGTCAGTATTGAACCCACGCTTTCCGGTACCGGCACCAGGAAGAAATGACTGACTAGGTCGAACGCTTTGTCAAAATCCGTAAAAGCCAGGGTACAAAGAGCAGGAATGACAGCGGACTCTGATACATCACGACATCCAGCTACCAGGGTCAGAGTAGTTCGACCACGAATACAAATATGATGGTCAGCAACAATATTCTCAAGTAACGCAGACACCAGCTACTCAGCGCTCGCCACAGCCTTATAATCAGAATTTGGTAAGGTAATCGGGCGAAATACGTCTGTTTCTGCCTGACAAGAGGCTTTAGGAAATAACACAATTTTGGGTTAGATAGAGCAGCAATCAGTCGTAGAATTAAGTTGCTTTAATATGACATTTATAGTCACAACGCAGATCAGATTTCGACCTGTGTCAGGTCATTATCAATGCAGTGCGGAATTGTAGCAGTTGCTCGTGCTCAAGTGAATGCTTACACAGTTCAGCCATTACCAGTAATGGTTGAACTGTGTAAGCATTCACTTGAGCACGAGCAACTGCTACAATTCCGCACTGCATTGATAATGACCTGACACAGGTCGAAATCTGATCTGCGTTGTGACTATAAATGTCATATTAAAGCAACTTAATTCTACGACTGATTTCTGCTCTATCTAACCCAATATAACCACAGTCGTTGCGTGCACCCACCCCATGGAGCTCAACCTGATAACACAATTTTGCCAACCTTAGATGAGTCTGGTACCAACCCCCCTCCCGCCCTCCTTTCAAAAGCAACGTAAGAGTAGGAGCCAACAAAGAACAAAAACGCACATAAAATTCTTTTGGTAGACCATCCACCATCAGCGATTTACGAGGTGATCTGACAATTAGATCACATACATCGTCACATTGAAAAGCATCTAAAAACGTAGCGTTATGTGCAGTTGTAAGTCTACGGTCCAGAGTTCGAATAAGAGGATTGGAGGACATGAACGAGTACCTCATACATACCGACATAGAAATGATGGAAGGCATGCAATATGTCCTTCAGTGCGGTCCCAATATTACGTCCTCCGTCTTGAGAGACGTAATACACGCACGTCTACGATGAGTCTGATACAGAAAAGTCAGTTCATCCGCATCCAAGGAACGTGGTTTGAATTGCTTGGTTAACCATGAGCCGTGGCGGGTTTCTCTTAGCGTATCGATAACGCTATTCTTATTATCTTTGACTGACATGTTGCTGCTGGGGCGCAGTGCCCTCTGGTGTGGCGGGTCCGTGCGTGGTGGCCGGTTTGGTGGGCAGTATGAGCTGAGGAACGAAGCTGTACCGAGCTTACCGTAGGGCCTCTTCGCCGAGGTCGTAGCTGTTGGAGGGCGACCAATATTGTGATCATGTTGCCCTTCGAGTAAGTTTTTGAATACCGACAGGGCTTGTACCGTGATTTATCAGAAGGACGCCGAGCTGTCAGGTCAGTGTTTACTGTCATTGTGGTCTGTCTTCCTTCTGTTTGTTGGGTGCGGACGCCCATGGCTCCACGGTATTCGAAGGGCAATGTGAATCCAAAATCTGGTAGATCTGATTCATGGGGTAACTTATTGTAATTTGCTTTATGCGTTAACTTTATGAATCCGTGGTGCTCGTTCACCTTTAGCCTGTGGAAAGCGCTGTGTTCCAGAAAAAAGCTTATTTGGAAAGTTGTTAGTGTGCATTAGTGTATGGATTACTTGTTCTTGTCCACATCGCATCAGTTCCTCTGATTTTTAAAGTAAATGATTGGTCATGTAATTTTCAGTTAGAGGCGCAGTCAAATGTTTAGTATTACCAGTTGCCACGAATGCTTAATTGTTCGTGTTAGAATGTGTGTCGGTTTTGCTATTTTATTGGCCTATTTATGATTTGCTTTTGTTGTTCTGGCTTCCCTGAAGATAATGCTAAAGGCGTGTACTGTTGAGAAATTATATAGTGCGTCTGTTCTATTCAAGCCGTTCAAATAAATTTTAGTCTATTCCAGGACGCATTTGTTCTCTCCGAATCGCTATGGACTAATGTGTGTAGAAATGATCTTTGAATGTCATGCGAGTGTCCTTGTGGCTGCTTCAATAGTTCGCTAAAAAAACTGATATTACTACTCTATTGCTGAAATATTTTTAGCTGGTTTCCTAAATCTTTTGACTAACTTATTAAAAAAGCAGTGAAATTGTCATTGTCACTGGTAAGAGATGAGATTAATTAATTCTACCCAAAGAGTTATTTATTTGATGCGCGGCTGAATGTTGGAATTTTGTCTGATTAAAATTATTTGTGCTGCAGGAAACTGTCGTTAATAATCTCTCGTGACTCCATTGCTGGTACGTGCTACCCAGGATCGGGCGCCACTTACGTCCCGTCGGCTTGCTTAGCCGGCTGTTTACATCATTTGAAGTGCATACACTCGGCAACTCTCGCCGCTACCTATCTTTCGCGCTGTTTCCTCCAACTGCAGCCGCACCTTAATGTTCCTGTTCAAGCTAAGTTCATACTTGGAATAATTATGAATTTGTATCTGTTAGCTTGAGAGCTTCACCTTAAGCAAATTTTGATGTGCCTTGGGATCTCAACAAATACCTTAATCTGTTGTAACTTAATTATTCTTGTGTTATTGGAAAATTTATTAAATCTTTAATTGATGTGTGTTTCTGGGTTTAAAATTATCTTGTCTGGATGTTGGTGTTCAATTGTTTTTCATTGTTTTATGGATGGTTTTAAGTTTTTTAATTAGTCAAGATTAAATCATGTTTTATTCTCACTATCCGGTAATGAAGGGCCTTCTTATCTGTTCTGATACGGTTGTTTAAATTTACGTCTCCCTTTATTACGACTTTACTTGGGTTAAAATTAACTTTAAATTTTCTGTAGATTATTTAAATTGGCATTGACTCTTAAATGGGTCTCATTGCTTGGCCTTTTAATTAATTAAGAAGGTAAGCTTAATTGGCTGCTATGTGATTGAAATGGTGTAAAATAAGTTTGCGTTTTACCAGTGAATGAAGTGTGTAAAATACCCATTGGTCCAGCCCTTTCCGGTTTTTCTACCAGCCTGAATTAAGAGACCATAATTATCACCGTTTGACGCTGTTTCAGTTGTAACAATCGCACCTTTACACGCCTGACGTCTGCGGTCCACAGAGGAACGTGATGACCGCCGTCATAGAGGTCACGTTGGAGAGAGCAGTAGAATTCTTGGTCCTCCGAAATTCCAGTGATCTATCTATTGTCGTAGCGTCGGCTTTGCGAGTTAAATCCACCATTCCAAACCGGAACGGAGACTACGGTCCCACGCTTCTCTGATCACCCCATCTAGTAAGGGATCTTCAAAGTGCACTACATTCAGCCTCCTAGGTGATCTAAACACCTTCACCTGCTGTCGCCTGCAATTTAAAGTAACAGTCACTCCTCATTGGCCCTTGATGATGGCTGGGATCACATCAAAAGGCAAAATCCTATTGCGCTTCCAATAAAATAAATAACATCTGGTAAGCCTACTGCTAGAAGTAGCAATAAGTATCTTTGACAAGAGTCGGATATTTACAGATCCAAACGTCTTGTACTTTCGAGGAATGAATTAAATCTTGCAATTCCCGACATAAATTAAAACTTGGGGACTGATCCACAGGATGCAAGGCACTGTTAAAATCACAACCTATCAAAATACTCCGCGGTATTTTTGGTAACAAATAAACCACCTCATAAAATCCGCAACGGTCCAAAGTTCGTCCGGAACTGGGCGGTGTATAAAGGAGAATCAAGATCAGGTGAAGAAGAGCACATCCTATTCCTCTACCACTATCAAGAACTTAAACACCTACGGTGGAAATACCTACCATAAAAAACGAGGCCGGTCACGGGGGACATTCGGGAGCCACGTTTAAACACAATACTAAAACTAGGAAGAGGTAAACGAGTGAACTGAATTTCTTGTAAAAATACTACATCCTCACAGGGATCATAGATAAAATGACGCAACGAAGCGCGCCGCAGTTCCGATTCCACCCGATTAACATTCAGAGAAAGAAATGTTTACGGCTGCATACTGTAACAAGAAACAAATTCGAGCTGCTGTTCTACTTAATTACGTCATCAGTGTTGGTCAAGGACCATTGTGAGGTCCATTGAAGGGTGTGCGACTTGCATCCTCGCTTCTGGAATCTTTAGGTTTCATGTTTTACGAGCCACCGCGCGCTCAGATTGGACGATTGTTTACAACATCTGCAGTCGGGGACGTAGGCGGTTCTCAAATGTTACCCATAGTAAGTGATAAACAGAGCCTCAGAAGTCCACTCCGCAGAACGAGATCCTTCAATTTAGATCGACGCACAAGAGTGGTCAGGCAACACAACAGCTCGGTCGACAGGTAGTGGGCCGGCTTCCTGGCTACCTATCGCCTTTACAGAAGTAACAACAGCAGTCAGTTCCGATCTCACCTGAATGGGTTACATGAAGGAGTAGGTGGGTTTAGGTGGGCCTCAGAGTGATGCTGTTGAATCTTTGATACACGAGGAGGCCTCTCGACCTCCCAAACCCAGGGTGGTTCCAGAGGATTTACTTCAACCACAGGAGGGATACAGAGAGAAAAACCAGAGACATCAACAAAAGTATTCGCACGACCGACCAGTCGGTAATGGAGTTCTCAGTACTGGAAGATACATCAACCGACACAATTATTTCAGGGAGCGGTCGTTGAGCAGAAGAGGCATCCAACTCTTCAAATGCTTCAAATGGCTCTGAGCACTATCGTACTTAACATCGTAGGTCATCAGTCCCCTAGAACTTAGAATCACTTAAACCTAACTAACCTATGGACATCACACACATCCATGCCCGAGACAGGATTCGAGCCTGCGACCGTATTGGTGCGCGGTTCCAGACTGAAACGCCTAGAACCGTTCGGCCACACCGACCGGCCATCCGACTCTTCATCCTGCGTACGACATTTCTTACGTTGCACCGCGGACACTGTTGTCTTGGCAACAACAATTAGAGCTGTACTGTCAGGGTAATGACGGAAATTCGGGAGCTGTAAGCTGCGCTTCGCTCTGTTGTTCCGTTTCACCCAGGGCGGCCGTGGCACGAATCTAGTGAGCAAGAGAAATGAGATCAACTAACGTCAGTTTTCGACGCCGTTTAAATGAGGAATTCAGTACAAGTACCCGCCGTGTGCAATTAGATCTACTGTGACCACTTTCATTGCAAAGAAATCGTCCCCACCTGTCCACAAAACATTTCATGAATGTGATAACCACAGACCTGTAGATGGGAAGGAATGTTACATTTGATTACCATCTCCGCTAAACGGATACCGCTAAAACATAGCTACCCGTGCTGAATGAACCAGCGTTTGTATCATATACACTCCCGGAAATGGAAAAAAGAACACATTGACACCGGTGTGTCAGACCCACCATACTTGCTCCGGACACTGCGAGAGGGCTGTACAAGCAATGATCACACGCACGGCACAGCGGACACACCAGGAACCGCGGTGTTGGCCGTCGAATGGCGCTAGCTGCGCAGCATTTGTGCACCGCCGCCGTCAGTGACAGCCAGTTTGCCGTGGCATACGGAGCTCCATCGCAGTCTTTAACACTGGTAGCATGCCGCGACAGCGTGGACGTGAACCGTATGTGCAGTTGACGGACTTTGAGCGAGGGCGTATAGGGGGAATGCGGGAGGCCGGGTGGACGTACCGCCGAATTGCTCAACACGTGGGGCGTGAGGTCTCCACAGTACATCGATGTTGTCCCCAGTGGTCGGCGGAAGGTGCACGTGCCCGTCGACCTGGGACCGGACCGCAGCGACGCACGGATGCACGCCAAGACCGTAAGATCCTACGCAGTGCCGTAGGGGACCGCACCGCCACTTCCCAGCAAATTAGGGACACTGTTGCTCCTGGGGTATCGGCGAGGACCATTCGCAACCGTCTCCATGAAGCTGGGCTACGGTCCCGCACACCATTAGGCCGTCTTCCGCTCACGCCCCAACATCGTGCAGCCCGCCTCCAGTGGTGTCGCGACAGGCGTGAATGGAGGGACGAATGGAGACGTGTCGTCTTCAGCGATGAGAGTCGCTTCTGCCTTGGTGCCAATGATGGTCGTATGCGTGTTTGGCGCCGTGCAGGTGAGCGCCACAATCAGGACTGCATACGACCGAGGCACACAGGGCCAACACCCGGCATCATGGTGTGGGGAGCGATCTCCTACACTGGCCGTACACCACTGGTGATCGTCGAGGGGACACTGAATAGTGCACGGTACATCCAAACCGTCATCGAACCCATCGTTCTACCATTCCTAGACCGGCAAGGGAACTTGCTGTTCCAACAGGACAATGCACGTCCGCATGTATCCCGTGCCACCCAACGTGCTCTAGAAGGTGTAAGTCAACTACCCTGGCCAGCAAGATCTCCGGATCTGTCCCCCATTGAG
This sequence comes from Schistocerca piceifrons, assembly GCF_021461385.2. Classification (NCBI taxonomy): domain Eukaryota; kingdom Metazoa; phylum Arthropoda; class Insecta; order Orthoptera; family Acrididae; genus Schistocerca; species Schistocerca piceifrons. The sequence goes on along the minus strand of NC_060145.1, from coordinate 316,928,311 downwards.
CATGTTTGGGACTGGATGAAGCGTCGTCTCACGCGGTCTGCACGTCCAGCACGAACGCTGGTCCAACTGAGGCGCCAGGTGGAAATGGCATGGCAAGCCGTTCCACAGGACTACATCCAGCATCTCTACGATCGTCTCCATGGGAGAATAGCAGCCGGCATTGCTGCGAAAGGTGGATATACACTGTACTAGTGCCGACATTGTGCATGCTCTGTTGCCTGTGTCTATGTGCCTGTGGTTCTGTCAGTGTGATCATGTGATGTATCTGACCCCAGGAATGTGTCAATAAAGTTTCCCCTTCCTGGGACAATGAATTCACGGTGTTCTTATTTCAATTTCCAGGAGTGTATCTCTCACATCACGATAAAGGAACAAAATCTCCTGAAGTGAGTTGTCAACCTCTGGCAGGAGATTGAAGACTGACATTTATGTAACCCAGCTCTACGTTAGAAGTGCCACACTTATGGTAAATGGAAAATGTCGTGTGGCTAAGGCCTTCCGGCGGGTAGACCGTTCGCCTGGTGCAAGTCTCTCCAGTTGACGCCACTTGCGTGTCGATGGGGATGAAATGATGATGAGGACAACACAACACCCAGTCCCTGAGCGGAGAAAATCTCCGACCTAGCCGGGAATCGAACCCGAGCCATTAGGTATGACATTCCGTCGCGCTGACCACTCAGCTACCAGGGGCGGACCACACTTATGGTACCACCGTGATACTTAAAGCGAACTTCAGAACCATGAGGCATAAGCAACCCCTCTATTTGTATCCAAAAACTTAACGAAAGAGACATAGCTATCAGAGTGAAAATAGGCAGTATGAGCCCGATGAGACGTTACATGAATGGTATCGACGAGCCATTGATGAAGCTTCAAAGACCCGGGCTGCACAGAACGTGTGGATTTGTCCAAACTAAAGCTTACTGTGCCTTTTCTCGAAACACGCTTGGAAGCAGTGGTCGACATTATGGACGCATGGTGCACTCACCGCTCACCACTCAGCTTTGGAGGTGGACTACGTGGGAGTATTCCGAGAACACCGCTCACAAATTCTACAACCAGCATCACACGTGCAAACAAAAATTACTGCCCGTGATTTTTCCTTGCTGCTATTCGCTGGCTGCATGCAAATGTAGTGAGTACTAGCTCAGCACCCGCTGCTTCTCCCGCATAGGCTGTATGGACTGCACATCTTATTTTTTTTTTTATGTTGCTCACAATGTCCAACACCTTCTAAACTTTTCATGCTGATTAAGGTCATAGAAGCATGGCGTTTTTCGAAAGTACTTCTGACCTAAAAGCGATCGTAGTAGCTGGAGGTTTTCGTTACTCATGCCTTTTGCATTCTTGTGGTGACATTTCCATAGAAACTTTCATCCCCTAGCACATATTCCTTTACATCTGACCGAGAAGTGAAACACCCGTTTTCATAGATTTAGGTTTAAAATATTTTTAATGTAACGACATTTTTCCAATTTTCCATCCCCTATTTCACCACCTTAGGGACTGAACCTCCTAAAACAATGAAAAACATTTTTTTTATTCCTCACAGAAAAGCCAAATACAGCTTTTATAGATTTAATTTTCCCCTATTCCACTCCATTAAACGGATGAATTTCCAAAAACGATGAAACACGTATTTTTTTAAATTTCTAACGGGGAACTCAAATATTTAGTTTTCACACACGTAGCTTTAAAATTTCATCCACTCTTTTACCGCCTTAGTGGCTGAGTTTCCAAAATGGTGAAATACCTTTGTTTTAATTTCTGATTGAGGAACCAAATAACGATTATCGTAGTTCTACTTTCAAAATTACCTTAACTGCGACGTATTTTCAAAAATCCTTTCATTCCCTTTTCCTCTCCCTTAAGAGTGAAATTTTGCACACTCCCATGTTAAACGATGCCTACAGTACAAGATCCCCACCCTCCCCATATTTCAAGTTTGTATCCTCAGAAATTTGGACTAGGTGATGATGAGTCTGTTAGTCAGGATATTGCCTTATAAATACACTGCAGATCGTGACAGAATGTGAGCTCTTCGTACAGCGTAACGCTCTGCCCACTAGCTTTTCATCTGCATTTAAGTGGTGTAACGATGGTCTGGGGAGTGGCGATTATTTTCAAGTGACTTTTCCGAGATTACATGACTAAGAAGGAGATATTCGGATATTGTATATTATCCTGTACTCTGCTCATTGTGGACCCAATGTGGACTCTTATTTGATTTAACATTTCGTGGTATGTACTTGAGTTTACCCCTTGGCTTTTGCGTTCCCTTGCGATCTATATGGAACAGTTTACGTCTGGTTTGGTTGAGCACTATTGGATACTAAAACCCAAGTGACGTAATCTAATAATATTTTTGCGCGAGTTGCTATAACGGCTCTACTGTTATCTTCATTCCATAGATACTCCCCAGAAATATGTTAGGAATTTTCTGTCCAAATAACTGATATGTGTTCCATCTTCCAAATAATGTTCATATAAATAGAAACATAAAAACCTTGTGCTATTGTTGAAAAAGGTGTGCTTTTTGAAAAGGTAGCTTACGTAATATCCACTTCCTATTGTGGTATCCGTGGTCTTATCACATGGGTAGACATATGTTTACTTTTTATTTTTTACCTTTTTTGTTTCGTATTTTTATTTTTACTTCCTACAGTCATCATCCTAGAGTGTTCTTCAAGGAGGAATCCTTTTTTAATATAACCATCGAGTACAGCTATGGTGTTTCCATAGGTGTAATGCCTTTTTAAGGTATCGTTCTTTTATGTATACCTACCATAAATAGTGCCGTTGGTTATAGTATACCCCCTTTACTTTACGTGATATAAAGTCCTATTACCTACTTTACATATGATTAGTCGGTCACGTTACCCGTCTTTTAGACAAAACCTGTAAAGTCTGCCACGTATAACGATACATTTTTACAGACAACGAATATACTGGACTGGTGGCAGAATTGCTGTGACACTTCTGTTTTATAAATACTTCCATCAGGTTGCTGAGGACTTCACAATATGCATGAATAACTAATTAATCTCTGATAGTACATATTACGGTATATCATTTAGATTTAATTAAGACTGAGTTCTTTTAATTATGTAAATTAATATGTAACCCTTGCATCTTTTAGACAATTCACTCTGTATTTTAGTATGTACTTATTGCTCTGGTATAGCTTTCACTGTATATATTTTAATTACGTCAATTAATATGCAACACTTGCACCTTTTAGACAATACGCTCTGTATTTTAATTTTAATATGTACTTATTGTTCTGGTATAACCTTCACTGTAAGTTAAGTAAAAAAATAATACTTGCCAAATCCTGGAAAAGAAGACCACATACTAGACGGGAGAAAAACTAGGAAAAGGAAAGAATTTGTTAAAATTTTCGGAAGTTTAAGAATGCCACATAGAATTCGTGCGTAACTGGTAGTTGCATCCAGCATTCGAGTACACTACAAATTTTGACAGTGGGCGTCTGGTTTCGGATAATCATTTCTATCTAAAAGCAGAATAATAAGTGATACTTTTGAGAAGTCTGTATGTGTTATGAGTGACGTGGTTAAAATATTTCGTAATAAATCGAATTCTCTGACCTGCATTTATGTAGTTCATTAACCTCTACCGTGGTGTATTGCTCCTAAGTTCAAAATGTTCAAATGTGTGTGAAATCTTACGGGACTTAACTGCTAAGGTCATCAGTCCCTAACCTTACACACTATTTAACCTAAATTATCATAAGGACAAACACAGACACCCATGCCCGAGGGAGGACTCGAACCTCTGCCGGGACCAGCCAGCTCCTAAGTCCCCGTATCTATAAATCCGTTACGTTAGTGCATAAGTTCGTTGCATTTTCGTTTTCCTTGTTTTTTATTTGTAGTTCACTATTGGTATTTCAGATTAAATACTGTTATTTTATTATTTGGAGATAGTGAGTGGAGCAGCAGACGGTAGAAAATGAAGTGCTGAGTGGAGAAATCGAAACGTTTCCCACATATCCTTCAATTTGATTTTAATAGGCTGGTGACAGCAGCGGAGACAGTCAAGAAGATCTGCTCCGTGTATCGGTATAACGCCGTTGGACAGAGCACGGCAAGAAAATGGTTTTCTCGTTTTAAGGAGGAACTTTTTGAGATTAGTGACTCTTCGCGTTCAACAAGATTTCGGGGTTTGATGAGTATCGTTTAAACGCATTAATCCGCAGTGATTCACGTCAGTGCACTCAACTGGCAGATATGATGAACTGTGATCATTCCACCATCGTGCGACATTTGCATACAAGGGGAAGATTCAGAAATAGGGTGTATTGGTACCACATACTCTAAGCCAAAGTCACAAAAATCAGAGGGTGGCCATGGGTGCATCTCTGCTTGCTCGTCATGAATTGGCTCGTGAACAGTACCGACCATTCCTATCCTGTATCGTTACTGGTGACGAGAAATGGTGTCTTCATGCTAAGGAAAAGAAAGCAATGGTTGATTGAAAACAAAGCAGTCACTCCCTGTATAAAGGCCTGCTCGCATCCACACAGATAATGTTATGCAGGTAATGGAACAGCGACGGTGTTTTGTTCTGCTGACGTTCATTATCAACCACTGAGACGCCTTGCAGACGCAGTCGAAGAACAACGACCAGGAAGACTGCGTGAAGTGATGCTACTCCACGACAATGACCGCCCACATTCTACTAGACTGACAAATACATTACACAGAAGCTGGAGATGGAATGTCATTCCGCACCCGCCTTATTCATTTAATCTTGCACTCTCAAATTTTCGCGTTTTCGTCTGTCTATCGAACAACCTTCAAGGAACTCCGTTTCTGGATGAAAATGCGCTTCGAACACGGTTCGACGAGTTCTTTGCCTCAAAATCACGTGATTTCGCAGAAACGAAAATCCACCCCGGCGTTGGCAGACTGTTGTAAAGGGGAATATATTATTGATGACTGAAGTCTCTATTGTGTGTCTCTATAGTGTTTATTAAACTTATGGAAATACGCTACGAACTTGTGGACCAAACGAGTATTTGTAGCATTATCCCTGTACAGAACAAAGCCGAGATCAGCCGACAAAATTTCGGAAGTTTTTCAGCGACATTTTTTTGAGTTTTTTGGCACAAGGGACCCGTCATCTCCTGTGGTTCGCTACAGAGTAGTAGCAGCTACTCTGATTTCTCACTGCCATTTGATTTCTATGTGTATGACACTGTACATATCTGCACAACAGCGCAAATATCGACGACACGCATGTGTGCCTTGTTTGGAAACAAACTTCCATTCGCTCACAATATTTGCTGCTAACAACAGTAAAGTCAACATTACTCTTCACCCTCAAGCTTTCACTGATTACTATGTGGTTCTGCCTCGGTTTGGTGTACCGGCTGTATTAGTTGTTCGTTAACAGTGATACAAAGTGTTATGCATAGGTTTACTGATGAGCTGTCGATTTGCACCTCGTGTATTCGTTCACTGAATGCTACGCAAGAACAACACAACGACGCTATTCCCACAGCGACGGCATCACGTCAAAGTGTTTTTATACCCGTGCTCTTCTCCGTGTTTTGTGATGTGCGTTTTGTGACTGCATATTACGTCTTTCCCTCTATTGCGGAGATATTTATACAAAAAGAACGGTAGTTGTGGTAACAAACCGAAAAATTAAAATTATACACTGAAACTCCATAGAAACTGGTATAGGCACGAGTATTCAAATACAGAGATATCTAAACAGGCAGAATATGGCGCTGCGGTCGGCATCGCGCATATAAGACAGCAAATGTCTCTCGCAGATGTTAAATCGGTTATTGCTGCTATAACGGCAAGTTATCAACAGTTAAATGAGTGAATGTGGTATATACTGCTCACGAGCGATGGGCACAGCACCTTAGAGGTAGGGATTTACCCACACGATCATTTCATGAGTGTACCGCGAATATCAGGAATCCGGTAAAACATCAAATCTCTCACATAGCTGCGGCCGGAAAAAGATCCTGCAAGAATGGGACCAACGACGACTGAAGAGAATCTTTCAACGTGACAGAAATGCAACCCTCCCGCAAATTGCTGCAGATTTCATTTCAATGCTGGGCCATCAACAAGTGTCAGCGTGGGAACCATTCAACGAAACATCATCGATATGGGCTTTCGGAGCCGAATTCCCACTCGTATACCCATGATGATGACTGCACGACACAATGCTTCACGTCTCATCCTGGACCCGTCAACACCAATATTGGACTTTTGATCATTGGAGACGTGTTGCCTGGTCGGACGAGTCTCGTTTCGAATTGTATCGGGCGGATGGACGTGTACGGGTATGGAGACAATCTCATTAATACATGAATCTACATGTCAGCAGGGGACTGTTCGTGCTGTAGGGCTCTGTACTGGTGTGGTAAAAAGCGCCTAGAACCACTCGGCCACACCGGCCGGCGGGTCGTGTGCAGTTGGAGTGATGTGGGACCCCTGATAGATCTAGATACGACTCTGACAGGTCATCCTGTCTGATCAAACGCATCCATTCATGTCGATTGTGCATTCCGACGGACTTGTGCAATCCCAGCAGCACAATGCGACACCCCCACACGTCCAGAACTGCTACAGACTCTTCTAAGTTTAAACACTTACGCTGGCCACCAAACTCCCCAGAAATGAACCTTATTGAGCATATCTGGGATGCCTTGAATCGTTCTGTTTAGAAGAGATCTCCATCCCCTCGTACTCCCACGGATTTATGGATAGCCCTGCAGGATTCATGGCGTCAGTTCCCTTCAGCACTATTTCAGATATTTAAAATTAGTAATCGGTTTCTGCTCCGCCGCCATGACCATATCCAAAAATTACAAGAGCGGTATGTTGGCGTGTAGTCAGAACATGTGCTGAATTAATGTGCCCTTCATAAACTTTCCAATGAAATACTCGTTGCGCTTGCAGAAGCATACCGTCGTCATTAAAATGTTCCGAGCCAGATTGTGTTATGAGGGAATCATACCTGAAAACTGGTTGAATATCAGGCTAAAATGTGTTTCAAAATTTTAATTGGACATTTCACATAATTTTTCAAGACTACGTTAGGCTTTCAAGCATCAGTCATAGGAGACTCAATTCGTGCTCTTCAGATAAGATACGTCCAGTGTCATGGAGAGATGAATTGATTAGTTGTTGCTAGACTTTCGAAATATGATTTAGTATCAAATCGACGCCCTTTAAATAAAATACCATCCTACGGCATATCTAACCGGCTTTGCAACTGCAACTTACGTTTCCCCACAAACCGAACACAGTTCTCTATCCTGGATGGACATTCATCTACAGCAACTGGAGTACTGTCTGCTTCAACGGAGTGCAATAGTACTGTCGCTTTTAACACACTACGTTAATGACGTAAACCAGCTTTACGCGAGTGACTTTCTGGCCAAAATCGACTCTCGTGCCTGCGTGTAAATCAGCAGCCAACACATCGCGAGTGTGTCTGTGACGTCAGTGATGTATAGATTGCGGCCGGTGTGGAGTTCTGTAATCCCGAGTATGCAGCACGCTGCGTGACTGGGGCTCTGCTAAAATCGTAAGTTAACTTATTCTGGCTGAACTTACTCGTACTATGGAAATAGATTTTGTGCTTTCGTGTCTTCATCTTTATTATTTTGTTTGCCTTGTTTTCGTGACACATTGACAAGATTGCACGAGGACTTGGAATTTTTTCTTCTAGTGTTAGCCTACAAGAGACGAAATACCTGAAAGCAGAAAGGTAATTACGTTTCACAAAGAAAAAGCCTACACCATACATAAATAAGAACGTATATAGAGTAAACGTGTTTTAGTGAAAATTACGTCATTTTTAATTTTCGATGTATTGGACACGTAAGAGGCGAACTTGGCAAGTGTCATAACTCGATTTCCCAGGAACTTCACTCAGGGTAAGAGGAGTCAAAACCAGCGAACACGTGTCTCGGCTTATCCATAGATAATCGACCGTTTTTGAGGAAACTACGGTCAAAATTTTCAAGTTACTTCACGAGTCTTTTAGCGGCTAATAAGTCCAGCCGAAGCGGTGGCACAGTGGATAGTGTCTCGGATTTCCACTTCTGCGATCCGTGTTCGGAACCTGGCTGTTGTTTTTATTTTTGTTTTTGTTCGTCATTTATCTATTTGTGTCCGTAGAAGATTACTGCGGAATGTTTTCCGATGCGTATTGAAATAGCGGTGTCCTTATTTGTCTAGTAATGGTCTCTCTGTTGAATGAATTAAAAAAAATTAATAAAAAAATTATTTGAAATTGTTTGAAATTGTTTAGGGTGAAAGTCCTGTAGTGTTTTTTGATTCATAATCAACTGCAAGCGCTAGTTTTCGGAAAAATGATCCTTGGTTTGCCGCAACTTTGTTGTCAACATGTAAAATCTCCAGCAATGTCAACGACGTTTCTTTCCCAACTGAGATTCATAGAAGAAATGTCACTGTGACAGACTTGGCTTTGTGCAATGCTCGTGGTGTTCGGAATTTCTATGTTGTGAATGTTTTAACGATTGGTATCATACAGAAAATGTACCAAATCTTCCTGAATATAAAAATAAGAATAAACTGTATTTTACAGTTAATATAACGTTCTCGTCTCTCATAACTTGATGAGAAACATTCGCCTAGTTTCAGTCTATGGACAAGGGTAGATAGATGAAAAAAATAAATAAATAGAAACAATAATCTTGCTTTCAACTCGAGGAACAGAACTGTGATGCTGCCACTACTTACGATGAACTTATCGCGCCCTGAAAGGCATCTACTGTATGCAGAAAATTTTGATCGGCATTTTCTCAAACGGTTGAGTATCTACGGATAAACCGAAACACGAATTGAATTTAAATTTGTGGTAAGGTCTTATGGGACCAAACTGCCGAGGTCATCGGTCCCTAAGCCCAAACACTACTTAACGTAACTTACACGCTATGCACAACACACACACGCATGCCCGAGGGAGGACTCGAATCTCCGACGGGGGCAGACGCAAAACCGAAATACGTGTTCGCATCTTTTGACTCCTCTTCCACTGAGCGAAGATACTGGGAAATCGGGTTATACTACTTCCCGTTTTCTTCTCACTAGTACAGGAATAAAACGCCAGGGACGCTGCCGTAGGTTCATTTGTTTCGAGGAGTCGACTGAGACAGTCTATAATGTAAAAGTGGCTTTAGCAAAAATCTTTATTTGCAATCTCAGAGTTTTCGTAATTACAGTGTTTCCTCTGGGGAGATTTTATCAGATAAAAGTTGCAGCGACAACGAGTTGAATATTGACAACATTTTAGCCTGCGACAGAGACTGAAAATTAACTCTTTATGTAATTGAATGCAAAGTTATACTGTCCCGAAGTGTAAAGACGTTCCGTCATTCGACTATAAGATTGTAGAATAACACCTCAGCTGTGTAACTGAATCCATGTTTTCCTTTCGTAGTAATTCAGGGGAACTCATCTAGTGAAGTTGGAGTGGTACTTGAGATTCCAAACGGAAGTGATGAAGGCCTTCTGTTGCTCTGAAACTACATAAACGATTCAAGAGACAATTTGAGCAGTCCTCTTAGATTGCAGATGATGTAATCGTTTATCTCCTAGTAAATTCATCAGAACATTGAAGCGAGTTGAAAATGGCAAGATATCTATAAGATATGAAACGTACGAAATGAACCTAAACAAAATTTTGGTGAAGAGACCATGAGGATAAAATCAGAGAGATTAGAGCCCACACAGAGGCATAACGACAATCTTTCTTTCCACGAACAATACGAGACTGGAATAGAAGGGAGAAACGATAGAGGTACTCAAGGTACCCTCCGCCACAAACCATCAGGTGGCTTGCGGAGTATGGATGTAGATGTAAACAATAAAAAGTGTGATGTTTTTCACAGTACTGGAATAATTCTCTTAAATTTCAGTACATAATAAATTACACAATTTAAAGTTTGATTCAACGGAATACTTAGGGATTATAATTACGAACAACTAAAATTGGAAAACGCGGGGAAGGCAAACCAAGGATTTCGTTTTAATGGCAGAACACTTAGAAGATGCAACAGATCTGCTAAAGTAACTGTCTACACTAAGTTGTCCTCCCTCTTCTGTACTACTGCTGCGCAGTGTGGGACCCTTACCAGATGGGACTGACGAATGACAGAAAAAATTCAGAGAATGGTAGCTCGTTTTGTATTATCTCTAACACCTTTAGTTTAATTTTACAAAGGAGAGACAGAAAACACCAAAAATTAAACCCAACTGTAATAAGACTCCGTAACAACACAAACAGTCGACTTGCATATGCAGACAATGTTGTGCTAATAAGTGATAACAAAGAGAACTTGCAGCTCATAAAAAGTTTTTATAGAAATATCGCAAGGAAAGGAGAGTGGCAAATGATTAATTAGGACAAAATTGAGTACATATTCGTGAACAAGGCACCCGGTAAGGGTACCCCAAATGACAGTTGAAGTTACTTTTAAAAAAATGTACTGAGATGGCTAAAGTCGTGAAATACCTCCTACTATCGTGTCGGACCTCCTTTTGCCCGCAACAGTGCAGCAACTCGACGTGGCGTGGTATCAACAAGTCGTTGGAAGTCACCTGCAGAAATACTTAGTCATGCTGCCTGTAGGGACGTCCATAGTTAAGGATGTGTTGCCAGCGCAGGATTTTGTTCGCCAACTAACCTCTCGATTATGTCCCAAACATGTTCGATGGGACTTGTGTCGGACGATCTGGGTGGGTAAATCATTCGCTCGAACTGCGCAGAATGTTCTTCAAACCAGTCGGGACCAATTGTGGCCCGGTGACATGACGCATTGACATCCATATAAATTCCATCGTTGTTCGGGAAAGTGAAGTGCATTAATGGCTGCAAATGGCGTCCAAGTAGACTGATATAACTGTTTCCAGTCAAAGATCGGTTCAATTGGACCAGAGGACCCAGTACATTCCATGTAAACACAGGCCACACTATTATGGAGCCATCACCAGCTTGCACAGCATCTTGTTGACGGCTCGGGTCCATGGCTTCGTGTGGGTCTACGGCACACTCGAACCCTACCATCAGCTCTTACCAACTGAAATCTGGACTCCTCAGGCCAGGCCTCGGTTCGCCAGTCGTCTGAATCCAACCGATATTGCTACGGGCCCAGGAGAGGTTCTGCAGGCTATGTCGTGCTGTTAGCAAAGGTACTCGCTGCCATAGTCCATTAATGCCAAATTTCGCCGCACTGTACTGATACGTTGGTCGTACGTCCTACATTCATTACCACGGCTTTTTCACTATGCATTGCTTCTCTCTTAGCACTGCAAACTCTACCCAAATGCCGCTGCTCTCGGTCCTTAGGTGAATGCCGTCGGCCACTATGTTCTCCGTGGTGAGAAGTAATGCCTGAAATTTGGTGTTCTCGGCACACTCTTGACAGTGTGGGTGTCGGAATATTGAATTCCCTAACGATTTCCGGAATGAAATGTCTCATGTGTCTAGCTCCAACTACCATTCCGCGTTCAAAATCCTTAGTTCCCGTCGTGCGGCCACAATCATGTTGGAAAACTTTACACACGAGTCGCATGAGTACATATGTTAGCTCTACCAGTGCACTGTCGTTTTATACATTGTGTGCGATACTACAACTGCCTGTATATGTGCATAACGCTATCCCACGATTTTTCTCACCTCAGTGTACACCCATTTAGATACATTAGAAGCATTTTTAGCGAGCACAAAAGATTGGAAATTGAGATTAAGGGAAGGAACGCAGTGGCAAATAGAGCATATTTTGGTTTACGGGACGTGCTGTGCAGTGGAACTTTCGAGACGTTTTAGAATCACGTGAAAGATAACTACCAATTTTCGTCAGAAAGATATTGAGGAAAATGTTTGGCCCCAAGTGGGGCAACCCGTCACAGGAATGGAGGATATTAAATAACCAGGAACAGGCAGATCAATACTCACAAACTGATACTGGCAGAAGGATGAAGAGAAGAAAACGGATGTGAGCATGACATTTAATTAGGATTGGAGGTGAGAGACTACCGCGAGTAACATTCTCAGGATCCGCGAAGAGCAGAAAGGGCCGAGGAAGGCCACGCAAAAGATGGAAGGATGATATTGACAAGGATATGGAGGCGATAAGCCCGAGAAAACGAGAATGTACCCCGAAAGCTAGGAAGAGATATGATTAGTGGAGCAATGTAGAGAACCTACATGATCATCCAGACCAAACCGATAATTAAGAATAAGAAACTGAGAGAGTCACGGACATGATATGCAAGTTGGGGTGGTAATCATTAAAACAAGACTGTTTTCCGGCGAGATCTTTTCACGAAATTAGAATCACCAAATTTCTCTCTCGGTGTGAAAATATTTTGTTGACTACATAGGGAGAAATGATGATGGTAATAAGACATGAAAAAATCATAGATCGCATGGAAACACTTAGATATTCATTTTTGACAAGTGCTATTCGAGAGTGGAACAGTAGAGAAATAGCGTGAAAGTAGCTCCATGAATCCTCTACCAAACACTTTAGTTTGACTCGAAATAATATCGCTGAATGCGAACGTTAGACTTGCAAGTATTTAAGTTTGAACCGCAAAGTAGTCATGATGATGTAGATGCGAAATACATTCTTTTTCCGTACTCTACGAACTATCATGAAGTGCATGCAAACTCCCCTTTCCATTGTATAACATATTAAAGTTACTTCTCATACAATTCGCGCACGGAGTGTGTATAGAATGACTGCTTCAACCTCTTTGTGGTCTGAGGTTAGCATTAATATTGCCTTCCAAGTCTGTAATATAAAGAATATGTTCTACGATTCTACAAAAAATGCATGTCAGTGATTATGGACAGCAGATTTGTATAACACTTCTGCTGCCATGCTCGTAGACTACTGTGACCTGTGCTTTGTTCCAACACCACAGAGCATAATTTTTTCTTCAGGGCTATGTAAGACGGGCTAAATCAGCAGCGCAACTGGAGTCTTGAACAATTTTAACGATTTCAGTTGTTTCTCAACGCCACTGAGACTCTGTCCTCTCACACAAATATTTGAGAGTAAAAATGTCTAGAGATATGAAATGGCACGACCACTGCTGAACACAGTGTATCATAAAAACGATTTCGAGCATATGTGAAAGAATAAATAACAGAACCAAAGTCGTTACAATAAACATGTGTCCCCAAACGAGCCATTCGCAAAGTTACTATGAATTTGTGGTGTAATGTAACAGACTGAGAAGCATTTATTGAAGTATCCAATACCACGCCAAGTATGCTACGCGAGCCACGTTCCTAGACACTCACCCATGACTTTATTTTCTCATCTATAGCAACTGCTGAAATGTTATTCTTGAACACTGTCATTATTATATTATGCAAAAGTCGTGACTGAAATGTCTTGGCAGATTAAAACTGTTTGCCGGACGAGATTCGAACTCGGGACATTTGCCTTTCGTGGAGAAGCTGCCCGCCAACTGAACTACCAAAGTACGACTCGCGACCTGTTCTCACAATTTACTTCCCCCAGTTCTTCATCTCCTAAAAGTTGTAATTGTTTGCTTTGTAAACAGTACCATGTTTATCAATATTTATGTAGCTTCTAACAAAAGTAAGAATAAAATGAAAAAGGAAACCCTGCAATCACGCTCTGAAGACGATGTGATAGCCGACCGGCCGCCGTGCCATCCTCAGTCATTCATCACCAGATGAGGTATTGTGGGGTATGTGGTCAGTTTACTGCACTCCCTGCCGTTGTCGACGGTCCGGCCATGGAGCCACTATCTCTGACAGGTGGAACCTCGACTGGCATTACGAGGCTGAGTGCACTCTAGTCCAGTACTTCCACTAAGAAAATTCCCCTGGCGCTATCAGGAATGGAATCCAGGTTCCTCGCATGAGATTCAGTAGCAGTGGCCACTTTTTTCCGCGAACGGTCACCTTGACCGCCTTCTCTTTTTTACCTCTCCCACTTCAGGCGTTGGTCTCTAACACCCACACTACCCTCAAAAACCTATCTCACAAACAAAAACAATATCTCGTGCCACTGCCACTTTCACTCTGAAAGCTAACTATGACGGATGTCCCTTTGCTCGATTTGTAAAAAAGATATAAAAGAAAGGGTACAATACTTTTATATTATTTTATTTCTTTCATTTCGTTTTTATTTTTATTTTTATTTTTTTTTAAATTATTTTTAATCTTCTTTCGAGGGTGTCCACAGCAGCCAGACGGTGAGATGTTCACGTCGTCATCTCTACCAGCGAGAGTTGAACACCCCACAATTAATGTCTCTCATCAGTCCATCCTGTGCCATATCTTCAATCTCTTCTCACAGCCGGTACACCCCAATAGTCCGGATTGTGCGTAAACAACGATCCCAAGTAATTTACAAAGAGTGAACCATATGACCCCTTACGCCGTAAAACCGGGTAATTGCTCGTTAGACAGAGCCAAAACTCTAATAACCCGACAACGCTCTTACTGAAAAAGTATGACGACTCCATACCTTTAACCCACACCGTGGCGTAATGACGAGTAACAGGATACCAAGTGACGTCAGGATGGATTATTTCGATGGGCTCTGTGGACTGAGGCGTCCGCCGCAGCAACGATGCCAACATGCGACGTGTGACGAGTCAGCAGTCGGCCACCGTGTCAAAAACAAAACGGTGCAGGTCGGGGTCGACAGCGGCGCAGCTGGGACAGAGAGGGTCCTCGGCAAGATATAGTGTATAAACTTTGTCGTGTGGGGGGATTTTCCAGTCGTTATTACATATCACAGTGCCTCCCCGTGGTGGGAAGGAAAGGCGAGTCTATGTTACTCCATATCTGCCGTATGCCAACGTTCAGTCACATTTGCAGGCAGTGTCCGTTGAAAGTAGCGGTAGAAGTCCTTGGTTCTAGGCTCCCGCGTGGTCGGTAGTGTTACGGCGTAAAGTCAAGCGCCGCGCCGGCACGCCAGTCGTGAACGATGGAGAAGAGATGGCTGTGAGAAGACGTCAGCCAATTGCACGCTGACCGACCCATCTCCAGGTCGACAACGAGGCAGCAGCGGCCTCTATGCGAAGAGGACATAAGCGCCGCACCTGGGTGGTCTCGGCCAGGTCTACAGCAGCTTCAGGCTAGCAACTTGGGTACGAGCGTCAACTCTAATCACTTGCTTGTATTGTCATGTAACACGGACTTAGCATGGTTATACTGAAGAGATTTCGTATTTTATCTGTCGCCCTTTGCTTGCGACACATCTCTGAAACACAAAGTATTGCTTTTTTATTTTGTAATAAAACTTATTAACACAACTTGTTTGAATGTTGTGATCCGAAAATGCAGGTTTCCTAGACACCCCATATTTGACTACAAGGCTGGATTTAATAGGTAGGACATCCAACAGATAACTCATGCCGACCAGATAGATGCGAATATGACACAGTGGTGGAGAGATATATCCAACAGGAATCGGCGGCCGCAGGGAGCGTCAACTCTAATCAATTGTTTGTACTGTCCATGTAACACGGAATTAGGAGATGCACATACAGTAGCCAACCCCTTAATCAGTGAACCAGTGAAGATGTCCTTGTTCGAAGCACGTAGGCATCAGTGAGCAACGTCAGTGTCTTGTAACAAGTTTTGAACATCCTACCATCGCTGACGAAATGACCAAAAGTGGCTTGTAACCTGGCAGCCACCGTAGCGCGCATTGGGGGAACGTGTGTGAAATGTTTAATTTTCGGGGCAAGGTAGACGTTGTCAAAATATATCCGCATGATCAAGTGTTCGAAAGGTATGGAGACGCGTGCGAATCGTACTAAGTAGTCTGTGATGCTTATCTGCTGCTGTACGCTGCACATTCCCACGGAAGATCTTTGGTAAACATTTCATCGCCGGGACTTTGGTAATGGGCACCGGCGTTCCGGTATTCAATCCTCCGCCCGCAACCATGTAGTGGGATTTCCGCAGGTTATACAGCTCCTGGCCAACCCGCCGCAGCGCTGAAGCCACGCAATCTCCGTACGTATATCCTCTGGCGATCTCGCCAAGAAAACTACATCGTCCACGTAGCCATAACATTTGAAATGCACATTACTGAGGCGAATGCCCTCTAAACGCTGACGTGGACGACGGAGTGCAGGCTCAAGGGCGGCGGCGAAGAGAGAGGGCAGCCTTGTCGTAGTCAGCGCTCAATAGTGGCGAGCGATAGCCATTGACCCGGACAGTGGAAGGGGCCCTGTGAATGAAACGGAGAAGTATAGTAGCCGATATTGGGGGCAGACATCTTCTCTAAGACAGCCTGCAAGAAATCGTGCTCAACTCAGTCAAACGGATGGTGTAGGTCAACCGCAGCGAGGGCACCCAGCGACATGCCGACATGAGCGCCGCCACACCTTTACAAAAGATTAATGCCGCGTGTATATTCCTGCCACGTCTCAGACATCTTTGGTCGGCGTGAATGACATCCTTGACAGTAGCGAGGAGGCAAGCACGAAGTGTGCGTGCGAACAGCTTGTAATCCGAGGTAACCAAACTCAACGGTCGAAAATGTTGCGGTCTGCTGCACCCCCTTTGGTTTTGGCACATGTACAACCATGTCCACTAAAAATTCGAGGGGGGGGGGAGGGAGGGGACGTGAAAGCCTGGATTCAGGAGTTCGCAGCACATTTACCGTCAAACTTCCCCCATAAAGTAAGAAAATGTTCTATAAAATTCAGGCAGAAGACCATCAGGTCCAGGGCTGCTGTATGTGCATTTCTTCCAGAGCGACAGCCTCCAAAAATGTGTCGTCTCTTTGCACTCTAACCGAAGGCGGCAGGTCGCGCAGGACGTCCTCGGCGTCATTGTCAGGCCATTGACCTGCCAGAGAGAACGCGGTAATAATCTGTGAGGACACGGGAGAGGGCGGTGTGTGGCTCTGTACATTCCCCGTCCGCCGCAATAACTGCCGTGATAGTCGCCTTTTACGATGCCTCCGTTCTCTGACCATATGATGAAGAAGAAGCGCATTCTTCTGGGACGGAATCTTGTAGTCTCGCTCGAACCCCGCGTCCCTTCCAATCTGGCAGCCGTGATCCGTAGAAGCTATGCCTATGCCCCATAGATGGCCATTTGGCGCTCTGGCGAAGGTTGTTGCGACGCTAATTTCCTCAAGACCGTGTAGTAAAATTCAGTGGTCGATCGATGCCAAGGCGCCCTGTCTCGTCCACACGCCATGAGCGTGCGTTGGTGCAGTGTGTCCACCTTCATATAGCGAAATCGTAGGTATGGCGTCGTCGTTCACATTTGAGCCAGGTATCACTGACGGCAAGCATCTTCCAGGAGAATGTTGACGTTAAGAGGCCAAAGTCATCTACTACGGCTCGTATGTTGTCGTGGCGGAGTCATGGAGCCTTGAAACAATGGAGTTGCCGCGTTGGAGTAATAGGGTGTTCGTTCTCGGCTCTTCGCAATCCCAGACACATGGGCACACAGGTTAAGGCGGACCGCGCCGATGGTGAACGCAACGCATCGCGCTGATGGCAAATACTGAATATCCGTTGCTCCTGTGGCATCGCCGGTAGTTGGGTTGACGTAAGACGTGCATCCATAAGCATCCAGCCGCAGATCAGGCCGTACCTCCTGAACAAGCACGATATCAATGTTCGCCGCCCGAATCACGTTATCTAACGGCTGGGTTTTGATTGTGGAACTAGTGCCGTTGACATTGACTGTACCTATCCGATACACCTGGATAGCATGATGACTTATCCTACGGTCGTTTAAGCCAGTAAGAGCCACGTCGCTAGTCTAACCGTCCCTGCCGCGCGCAACATATATATAAAACTGATCGGCAGGAACAAGATGTCCATCCGACGATCCGCCGGCCGCTGGCGTCAGGTGGTCGCTCGAGTCTGACGTCATTCTTTCCATCACAATCTCAGATGCCCAACCACCAAGCTGGAGCTGTGGTACGTTAGGCGGCGGATGACGTTCATCTGGTGTCTTAGCCCCAAAATCGCCAGAGGCACGTCAGTCGGATGGGCAACGTCAAAATATCTTTGTCCTTAGGAGGACGTTGCCAGTAGCGAAACAGTAATCATTGGAGTGGGGCCCACGGTGTAGACCGTAGATTGACTGTCCTTGTTTTCCTGCAAAGTGTCACCATCCTGGCCGGCCGCTGTGACGGAGCGGTCCTAGGCGAACGGTCGCAGGTTCGAATCCTGCCTCGGGCATTGATGTGTGTGATGTCCTTAGGTTAGTTAGGTTTAAGTAGTTCCAAGTCTAGGGGACTGATGACCTTAGAGCCATTTGGCTTAGAGCCATTTGAACCATTTTTGTCACCATCTTGTGAAGCGTTTCCTGCAGGCAGTCTCCTCGTCTTTCGTCGTTTGGGCGACTGCTGCTCGCCGGAACGCATGTCTGCGTCCTGTGGATAATGACGAACAGCAGGCACCTCCCGCATCTCCGTGTCCGAGCTTGAATCGATCTTCAGGTGCTCTCGTTCCTCACGCGGATGAAGTACAGACGTAGTTGCTGCTGTCGAGCAGGTCGACGGTTTCGATGCAGACCGCGCCGTCGCAGGCCAGGAAACCGGGCCCGCAGGTGTCGGTAACTGGAACGGAACAACGTCCGCATCCGTCATGTTCCTCGCTGTCTTAACTTACGTAGCAGGCAGCATCGTCGGTTGCGATGTAGGCGTGTGTCTGCACGTGGTATCTGGACGAGGCATCTCTGCAGACATTCAGACCGAACAAGCCCTACCTCCCAGCACCACGAACTGTCATAAATGACGATCGCTTGACAGCCACCAACTGTCACCAAAGACGGGATGTGTATGCGCAGATCGAATCACACCGACGTACTCCGTTCGGTACAGGATACGTCTCGAACGTTTGCCACTTTTCTTCCACGTGACTTAGCACTTCCCCGTAAGACCGCAGCGCGTCCTCGACAAGCGTTACTTCAAACGGCAGCTCAGAGATTCGTATGGTCCTGCATAGTCAACAGCCACTACTCCCACATTGCCGCCCGAGTAGTGGAAACGATATCCATCGGTGAAATAAGCCGTTCGCAACCTGCTACATCGACAAATTTCACGTAAACTGTGCTGCAGAAGATCGAACGATGAATACCGAGGAGTTGCTGTGGCTCGACGTTCATTACTGCACGCAGAAAACACTCTGCTTCGTATGCCAGGTCGTGCGTACTGGGCATGGAACGTTAATTTTGTCGTGGCCTTTATGTTCGAAAGCGCCACCGTCGTTCGATGTGGTCTGTTTACTCTGCAATACCACTGCCCGAGCGAGTAAACAATGGCCTGCTCGCGCATCGCCGCACGGAGCCCCGCGCACGTCTGCTTCGCAACGCGGCTGAGAGCCGACTGAATCCTAAAATTTCTGATTGTTTGCTGTGTAAACAGTACCACGTTTTTCAATATTTATGTAGCTTCCATCAAAAGAAAGAATAAAACGAAAAAGGAAACCCCGCGATCATGCTCTGAAGGCCACGTGATAGTCGACGGGTCGCAGTCATTCATCATCGGATGGGATATGGATTGCTATGTGGTCAGTGTGCTGCCCTCCCTACCATTGTCGACGTTCCGACCTTGAAACCGCTACCTACTCCTCAGTTGGCATCACGAGGCTGAGTGCACCCCAGTCGAGTCCTCACACCAAGAAAACATACCTGGCAGTACCAGGAATCGAACCCATGTTCCCCGTATGAGGGCCTTAGCATTGACCACTCGGCTACGAAGCGGATAAAAGTAAGAATATGTTGTTGTTGTGGTCTTCAGTCCAGAGACTGGTTTGATGCAGCTCTCCATACTACTCTATCCTGTGCAAGCTGCTTCATCTCCCAGTTCCTACTGCAACCTACATCCTTCTGAGCCTGTTTAATGTATTCATTTCTTGGTCCCCCTCTACGATTTATACCCTCCACGCTGTCCTCCAGTACTAAATTTGTGATCCCTTGATGCCTCAGAATATGTCCTACCAACCGATCCCTTCTTCTAGTCAAGTTGTGCCACAAATTTCTCTACTCCCCAATTCTGTTCAATATCTCCTCATTAGTTACGTGATCTGCCCATCTAATGTTCAGCATTCTTCTATTGCACCACATTTCGAAAGCTTCTATCCCCTTCTGGTCTTAACTATTTATCGTCCACGTTTCACTTCCATACATGGCTACACTCCATACAAATACTTTCAGAAACCACTTACTGACACTTAAATCTATACTCGATGTTAACAAATTTCTCTTCTTCAGAAACACTTTCGCAGGCCGTTGTGGCCGAGTGGTTTTAGGCGCTTCAGTCTGGAACCGCGAGACCGCTACTGTCTTAGATTCGAATCCTGCCTCGGGTATGGATGTGTGTGATGTCCTTAGGTTAGTTAGGTTTAAGTAGTTCTAAGTTGTAGGGGACTGATGACCTCAGATGTCAAGTCCCATAGTATTCAGAGCCATTTGAACCATTTGAAACGCTTCCTTGCCATTGCGTCTACATTTTATATCCTCTCTACTTCGGCCATCATCAGTTATTTTGCTCCCCAAATAGCAAAACTCATTTACTACTTTAAGCGTCTCATTTCCTAATCTAGTTCAATATCGAATTGTTCCATAAATGTTAGCAAGCAACTTAATTGAAGGATTATTTACATACTAAGTTAAAAATTGATTGTTGCAAGCAATTATTTTGAAAAAATTGAAATTAAGATGTTACTAATTTCGTATTTCGAAGTTTTAAATTTGTTTTGCGTTGTATTATGTAAGCTATAGTGCGTCCCAATTGTATTGCAGTTAATATTAGCGAGTTAATTTAATTAAAATCGTAACATCGACACTGACTTATTTTGATTGTTAGAATAATACTTATAGATCGACAACTACGTCCGCCAAAACAGTTCGTGTCGTTTCTAGTGTAGCCAAGTTCATGGAAGTTTAAGCACAGGGTAGGATAATTATAGCAAAAGTATTAAATTTCATTAAACTTCAATTAAAATTGAAAGCTATGTATACGTCAATTTTATTAGATTGTCACACTTATGTACCATGAAATTAAACGCAGACTGACGGAGGATGCTGCGAATAGATTTGGACAGGTTAATTATCAAGCTACATTTTCGTAACATCCAACTATTGCTTTCGTGAACTTTGTTTTACGCTCTTCTTCCTTACTTCATAGAGACAACATACAAATAAACTTTAAAAAAATTATTATTTACAAAGTTTTATTGGTAGTTGGGTAGTTACAGTGCTCACGAGCCGCCATTCAGTCCAGTGTGAAATTTTGTCCTAGTTAATGTATTTGAAATGTAAACTATTCCATTAAGGCCATATCTAACTGGACTCAGATTTCACCAAAGCCCCTGTTACGGAGTATGATAGAGGGATGATGGGGCACCGACACACTTTGCTGCTGGTGCCATCTGATGCGTCAACATGGCCGAAGATGGATAGGCCGAACAATGACTGTAACTTGGTCTGCACAAAACCTCAATCATTTCGAGTTTTATGTCTGCGATCATCTCAAAAATGAATTAGCACTCTTGCTGTGGTTGAAGAACTGAACTGTGAATTGTACGCAAGATGATCCGAGGGTGTTTTAAATAATTGGTAAGTAACTGCACAGACGAGTTCCGTACTGCATCCAAATGAAGGGATAACGTGTGGAACACTTCCTTTAACAAGTACGAGCGCATAAAAATTGTGAGCTGCGCTGAAACAGTATTGTATCTACAATATATCTATCTCAACATATTATAAGAATGTATGTGTGTTTGTATGTATCAACATATATATATGTTCAACCTCTCCTCCTAAACCAGTGGACCGTTTTCAACAGTGCAAAGCAATGCGCTCACGAATGTGACATCTGTGTCCTCCCAAACCGAACGCCATCACCAAGGAACGCAACAACGGGCACGAGGAACATCCA
Organism: Schistocerca piceifrons; assembly: GCF_021461385.2. Classification (NCBI taxonomy): domain Eukaryota; kingdom Metazoa; phylum Arthropoda; class Insecta; order Orthoptera; family Acrididae; genus Schistocerca; species Schistocerca piceifrons. Next base: position 316,906,377 of record NC_060145.1, on the reverse strand, counting down.
AAGACGGTCAACAGAGCAGTGCGTACTGCAGCGGTCGTCAGAGGTGAAAGGTAGCTGAAACGCTTCTAAGATGCGAAAGCGAGAAAAGGTGATGGAAGTAAAGGGACAATAGCAGCATTTCTGGTCACGGTTTTCGGAGACTTTCTCTGGCTGAACTATCCCAATAATCCAGTTTAAATAGCTGCCCACTTGGGAGATAGTCATCCAACCATAAGTTCAAAAATGGCTCTGAGCACTATGGGACTCAACTGCTGTGGTCATAAGTCCCCTAGAACTTAGAACTACTTAAACCTAACTAACCTAAGGACATCACACACATCCATGCCCGAGGCAGGATTCGAACCTGCGACCGTAGCGGTCGTGCGGTTCCAGACTGTAGCGCCTTTAACCGCTCGGCCACTTCGGCCGGCGCAACCATAAGTCGTCCACCCCCCTCAATATCAACACTGAGGCATCAACTGAAACCAAAATATGGATACAGAACAGAACAGCATCTCTACCAAAGGCTGAAAAGGGCGGACACGCTCTCGAACAGCGCACCTTCGTAAGAGGAAGGAGTGGAATTAACAAAAAAATCTCTGTGGTGTATTCGCTTCCCTATATTCTCGTTGTGGTAAAATACCATTCGTTCTTGGCCTCCGTTTTCGCTAGGTCACAGGTTTCCTCTCTCGGGTTACTCTTTGGACTTCTCTTACCTGTAGCACCATTTCCACTTCGTTGTCTGTTCTCACTCGCCAGCTTGACGTTGATCTCTCCTGAACAGTAGGACCAGCCTCTTCTGGGTTCTCGCGAATCGTTTTCAACATTCGGTCGAATCTCGGTTGCAATATCGTAGCTGTATATTGTGTAACTAAGTCAGTGATACACACATCAAAAAAAGTTTTGCACACCCCGGTTCCCAAAACTTCTGAAGATAAACGTTGACTGTGGGTATTGTATCACAGACACAGTCCCTTTGACTGTTCACAGATGTCACTAAACCCGCCAGCCGCTGTGGCCGAGGGGTTCTAGGCGCTACAGTCTGGCACCGCGCGACCGCTACGGTCGCAGGTTAGAATCCTGCCTCGGGCATGGATGTGGGTCATGTTAGTTAGGTTTAAGTAGTTCTAAGTTCTAGGGGACTGATGACCTCAGAAGTAAGTCTCATAGTGCTCAGAGCCATTTCAACCATTTGAACTAAACCCGCCCAAAGGTAAACAACCATGCATGAGCAGCGCCTATTAGACGTAGGGGGGTCCGACAGCCGATCAGTTCCAGTCATTCCACCAGGAAGGATGTACACGGCTCGCGTTGTCTGTAGTTCAACCATACCTAGACGGCCAGTACTGCGGTTCGATCGCGTCCGCATTGTTACTTTGTGCCAAGAAGGGCTCTCAACAAGGGAAGTGTCCACGCGTCTCGGGATGAACCAAAGCGATGTTGTTCGAACATGGAGGAGATACAGAGCACAGGAACTGTCGATGACATGCCTCGCTAAGGCCACCCAAGGGCTAATACTGCACCGGATGACCGCTACCTACGGATTATCGTCGGAACAATCCTGACAGCAACGCCACCATGTTGAATAATGCTTTTCGTGCACCCACAGGGCGTCGTGTTACGACTCAAACTGTGTGCAATAGGTTGCATGAGTGGCAAGTTCACTCCCAACGTCCACAGCAAGGTCCATCTTTGCAACCACGATACGATGCTGCGCGGTACAGATGGGCCCAAAAACATACCAAATGAACCGCTCACGATTGGCATCACGTTCTCTTCACCGATGAGTATCGCATATGCTTTCAATCAGACAATCGTCGGAGACGTGTTTGGAGGCAACCCGTTCAGGCTGAACGCCTTAGACACACTGTCCAGCGAATGCAGCAAGGGGTAGGTTCCCTGCTGTTTTGGGGTGGCGTTATGTGGGGCCGACGTACGCCGCTGGTGGTCATGGAAGGCGCCGTAACGGCTGTACAATAAGTGAATGCCATCCTCCGACCGATAGTGCAACCATGTCTGTAGCATATTGGCGAGGCATTCGTCTTCATGGACGACAGTTTGCGCCCCCATCGTTCACATCTTGTGAATGACTTCCTTCAGATAACGACATTGCTTGACTAGAGTGTCCAGCATGTTCTCCAGACATGAACCCTATCGAACATGACTGGGATAGATTGAAAAGTGTTGTTTATGGACGACGTGACCCACCAACCACTCTGAGGGATCTAAGCCGAATCGCTGTTAAGGTGTGGGACAATCTGGACCAACAGTGCCTTGATGAACTTGTGGATAGTATGCCACGACGAATACAGGCATGCATCAATGAAAGAGGACGTGCTGCTAGGCATTATAGGTACCAGTGTGTACAGCAATCTGGACCACCAGCTCTCAAGGCCTCGCTGTATAGTGGTACAACATGTAATGTGTGGTTTTCTTGAGCAATAAAAAAAATGTTTGTTGATCTCTATTCCAATTTTCTGTACAGGTTCCGGAACTCTCGGAGCCGAGGTGATGGAAAACTTTTTTTGATGTGTGTATTATATGTTAGCATGGGCGGACTCACCTGTCGGTGTAGTAGTCGCAGCGGTCGCCAGTTAGCGCCACCATGCGCGTCATGGTGGGGTCGGTGACCAGCAGCGCGGTCACGGCGCACCACCACCAGGACCAGCACCAGCACGCTAGCAGCGCTCGCTGCAACACACAAACTCGTCTAAATACACCATCACGACCTCTGTCAGACACTGAAGATTAACAAAGGAAATAATACAGGGCTTTGATTAAAGTATGGAAACACTACGACAAATGTAACTCGAACATAAATGCAGATGCTGTCCAAGCATGCCGGTTGCGCTGTTCTATTTGACCGCGAGCAGCACCTGCGGAATGCCTTCAATATGTAGCATGTCTCAGAACACAGTGATGTGTAGTTCTGAGCGCATTATGTTGAAGTTAGGTGAATTCGAACACTGAAAAATTGTTGCTACTCCTATGGTGGGGGCGTGCGTAACCAAGTGAGTTGAAGTGTTTGGTATTTCAAGAGGCACCGTATCGTAGATTTATACCGTGAAAAAGAAAGACGGGATAACAACGTCTGCTAAGGGCCTATGATTATTTTGAAAATGTGAATTACTTCTATATAATAACTTTGTGTGCCCAACGTACCGGTGAAAATTTTCCAATTCGACTCCACTTCAGTGACTGACGCGACCCCATCCTACCCCAGTAATCGTAGTGCGGGAGGGGACCAACAGTTCAAAGTAGTACGCTAACAACGTATTGCTCCTGGGGAAACTTCATATGTAAGCTTCAGATGTGAGATAGTTTACAGGCAGAATGTAATATTTCCTTAGTTCGTACGGGAATTGACCCCACGGCTTGTCGGTTGTTTTGCATGTGTCTCTCCACTTTTTTCTTCAACTTTTTCTACTTCCTCTTATTTCTTTTATCCCCAGAATTAAATGTTTTCCGTGTCTGAAATGGAAAATAGAAAATGAGCTTTTCGGGACTAGGTAACTCCGCCTCATTGATTCCCAACTTGTAGTTCTCGTCAGTGTAAACCAAGAGAGACGAATAAGAACTTTCGGACCCCCTGACCGTATTTTCTGCCACACCTTTGTCTCATTATGATACGTTCCTGTTGCAGGAAACATTGAAAGCCCTATATGACCGTAGAGGCTGTGATTATCTAGTAGTGAGCGACGTAGCAGGTATACGATCAGTGTTTGGTTCCTTGAGACATGTACCAGTTCGGCTGGAAAATGATAGTGAAATGTATGGTGATAGGGCTAGTTCAGATAATTAAAGCCAGTTTCTTCCTTGACTACGAACAATTTGCGTTTTGGTCACTACAGGTGTAGCTATGTGTGAGAGTAACCTGTAGCTGATACTTTATGCGGAATTGATCTTGTGCTAAATTGATGGAATTTTTCTTTAGTTGGAACCTTCCCTTAGATGCATCCATCCAAGTTCATTCGATATCTGGCTGCAGGATTTTAAAATGAACATTTCGCTAAACTAGATCACTAAGTACATTCTCTACTGACAAATAAACAGCACGTATTTAGAAGCACCGTATTTATGAAACACAACTGTCTCTGTATTCACACGAAGCAATGAGTGCTGTCAACATGGGATGCTAAGTTGCTTCCATATCTGTAGAAATCCAGAAAACTTTTGACTTTCTTCCTTAACAAAAACATGATGTCTTATGGGATAAGAGCAATCAGTGATTTTATAATGTTACTTAAAATCCGTCTTGATTGCAAATTTTTTATTCATATGACCGGTTTCGGTTCATTCAGAACCATCTTCAGATCTGTAAAAATAATGATACTAATTTACTATTTCACGGAAGTAAATCTTTTTCATCCTATCTAATCAACATCAAATGTACCAGAACGTACCTGATATTTCAGTTACAGGAGTAACCCGTCCAAATCCAGCAACTTTCACATGCTACGTCACATAAAATTGGTTGGCAGAGTGCACATCATTTACATTAATTATAACACTATTACCGACAGGTGGCGTCTGGTACATTTGTTACATTCCATTTGCACATACTGTATTCAGTAGATCTTTTTTTATATTAAAAATACTTAATTAAAAAATAAAATAAAATAAAGATCCGGATTTAATTCTCAACGAGCAAAGTGAATTCAATCATAACGCCTATTTTGGCATTTATGACGACCTACTAAGATGACAACTGTTGCGTGTGGAGATCCAAGCCGAGGGATGAGAGATGGTGCGCGGTGGAGAAGCCGGAAGACGCGTGCAGCGCCTGGCGTCGTTGACGGGGCCCTCCCGTGCGGCCCTCTTGTCCGCGGCGATGGACAGCAGACGACTGAGCGGACCGCGGCACAACACCGAAATGGCGGGAACCACGGAAGCAGACCGCAGAGGAAAAAAAGTTCACACCAGCACCATAGATATATAAATCGCCCTATGCTCTTTAGATAGTATAAAAATGATAATTTTACTGTTTTTTAATTCTGACAAGTACAGATTTTAACCTTGACATCTACATATTTTAATTAAGTATTTTTAATATAAAAAAGATCTACTGAATACAGTATGTGCAAATGGAATGTAACAAATGTACCAGACGCCACCTGTCGGTAATAGTGTTATAATTAATATAAATGATGTGTACTCTGCCAACCAATTTTATGTGACGTAGCATGTGAAAGTTGCTGGATTTGGACGGGTTACTCCTGTAACTGAAATATCAGGTACGTTCTGGTACATTTGATGTTGATTAGATAGGATGAAAAAGATTTGCTTCCGTGAAATAGTAAATTAGTATCATTATTTTTACAGATCTGAAGATGGTTCTGAATGAACCGAAACCGGTCATATGAATAAAAAATTTGTAATCAAGACGGATTTTGAGTAACATTATTTCTTCCTTAAAATCACCGTTTAATCAAATTGCGTCTCTATGGAGTATCGTCAATTATGAGACTGGATTTGTAATTTCCTGCCAGAAAGCTCACAGTTCGAAGTAATTCACGAGAATTCAATCAATGTGGGGTTCCTCAAGGAAGTACTGTAGGCTATCTGATGTACTAATCTACATGAACGATTGAGAAGGCAGCAACTTTCTTAGATTGTTTGCAGATGTTGTTGTTGTTGTTTACCGTCTAGTAAAGTCATATAGAAGGCGATGATGACAATGATGATGTTGGTTTCTGGGGCGCTCAACATCATGGTCATCACCAACAGTAAAAGTTCGCAATCTTTCCAGTTCCAGTCTCCCCACTTCCCGAATGATGATGATGATATGATAATACAGACACCTAGTCCCCGGGCGGAGAAAATCCTCGACCCGGCCGTGAATCGAAACCGGGACCCCGTGATCCAGAGATAGCAACTCTAGCCACTAGACCACGAGCTGGGTACATATGGAAGGTGAGAACCAATGCAAAATGACTGAGACAAGGTATGGTGCGAAAAGTGGCAATACTGTGTTGGTTGTGTGTACTGTCAACTTTGAAAAAGAAGTCGGAGAATAAACACTGTGCTTTATAAATAGAATCGAAATGCATCTGGTGAAAAATAGCCTTTAATTGCTGAAAGCTTAAATCGGAAAAACCAAAAAAATTGAAAAGTAAGTTTATTTAAAATTTCTGTATAGCTTAAGTATAATACAAGATATAAAATAAAATCCTTTACACATTCATTATAATTTAATTAAAAGCAAGATTTACGTCCAGGAGCAACAACAAAGAATGTCTTGAATTAAGCCAGGACCCCCCTTTGACGTGATTGACAATCGTAACTGAAAATGCAACTCGTGAATAAAGGGCTGCTTCTCTTTTGATGCTTACAAACCTGAGCTGAAGCAGAAAAATTACAAATGCGGGGAAAGAAAAACTGAGTTCATACAAGGGAAAAACGTACGAAAAGTGAATGTGCAACCACGTTTTATTCGATTTCAACCTCCGCTAACAATGAAGGTAAAATAACACGACTTCAGAAATGTAACGGGGCAAAAACGCAGTAAAGAAATCGTGCCAAAATTTTTTAAACAAACACCGTTTTTAATCTATATACAAAAGAGTAGAGACATATTGTGTACACGGTGCCAGATTTCCATGCTGAAAACAAAATATGCTTTATAAATAGAATCGAAATGCTTCTGGTGAAAAATAGCCTTTAATTGCTGAAAGCTTAAATCGGAAAAACCAAAAAAATTGAAAAGTAAGTTTATTTAAAATTTCTGTATAGCTTAAGTATAATACAAGATATAAAATAAAATCCTTTACACATTCATTATAATTTAATTAAAAGCAAGATTTACGTCCAGGAGCAACAACAAAGAATGTCTTGAATTAAGCCAGGACCCCCCTTTGACGTGATTGACAATCGTAACTGAAAATGCAACTCACAACCCAAATTGGACTTTCTTAAAGTTATATTTATAGATTCGTTGGAATGAGTGGTATCCGTAGGATACGAGCTGTTAAGCTCCTCCCTTTCCTGCTGAGACAGCCACTTCCCTATTTGTCCAGCACTTTCTGTACATAGCTCTCTGCCATTGGATGGTCGAATTTCCCTGATACACTAATCGAGATATCGCATTAACTAAAAGACTATAATTGCGTCAGATGAGCAGGACTATGCACTTATAGTTTTTATAGGTGGTGCTTATAGATGGTGGGCAAAATAAAATGGGGCCACGAAACATTTTGTGCCCTCTAAAATAGGCTTGGGTGTGGATATGTAAGCTAGGTTGCCTATCAGGCACCCTAAGACAGGCAACGCAACTTACATCATGCGCCCTGGGTGCAGGTGTGTAAGTTGGGTTGCCAGTCTTAATGTGCATCGTAGGCAACCTGACGTACGTCATGCTCCCTGGGTGCCACTGTCAAACCTTAGTAAAAGATCTGACAGAGAACTCGAGAAAATTCTGGTCCTCTGTAAAATTGGTAAGTATGTCTAAGGTTTCCATTCAGTCACTTGTGGACCAATCTGATGTGACAGTTCAAGACAGCAAAACGAAAGCAGAAGTTTTAAATTTCATGTTCAACAAATCGTGAACATATGAGAATCACATAAACATAACGTCGTCTGATTATCAAGCAGACTTCCGTTTGGATGTCATAGTAACAAGCATTCATGTCATAGAGAAATAACTCAAGGAGTTGAAAACACACAAATCGCCAGGTCCGGATGGAATCCGAATTCGGTTTTTTTTAAAGTGTACTCTATATCATTGTCCCCTCATTGGGTTGTATGTATCGCGGACCTCTCGCCCAGCATCATGTCCCAAGCGACTTGCAAAAAAGCGTAGGTGACTCCTGTATATGAGAGGGGCAAAATAACGGACTCGCAAAATTACAGATAAATTTCCCTAGCATCAGTCTGCTGCACTATCTTTGAACGTATTCTCACTTGGAATACAATAAATTTTCTTGAGACCGAGAAGCTTATGTCCACGAATCAGCATGGTTTTAGAAAGCATTGCTAGTGCGCAACTCAGCTTGTCCTTTTCTCACATGATACATTGCGAAGTATGACTGAAGGGCGACAGGCAAATTCAATATTTCAATATTTCTAGATTTCCGGAAAGCGTTTGACACGGTACCCCATGGTAGGGTGTTAAAGAAGGTACGAACATATGGAATAGGTTCACATATATGTGAGTGGCTGGAAGACTCCTTAAGTTGTAGAACCCAAGGTGTTGTCCGCGGCGGCGAGTACTCATGAGAGACAAGAGCGTCCTCAAGAGTGCCCCAGTGAAGTGTGATAGGACCGCTATTATTCTCTATAAACACAAATAATGTGGCAGTAATCTGCAATTGTTTGCTGTTGATGCTGTGATGTACGGTAAGGTGTAGAAGTTGAATGACTGTAGGAAGATACAAGAGAGCTTAGACAAAAGTTCGAGTTGGTGTGACGAATGGCAGCTTGCTGTAAATGTAGAAAAATGTAAGTTAATGAGAATGAGTAAGAAAAACAAGTTCATAATGTTCGGATACAGCATTAGTGTAGTCCTGCTTGACACAGTCATGTCATTTGAATATCTAGGCGTAACGTTGCAAAGCGATATGAAATGGAACGAGCATGTGAAGATTGTGCTAGGAAACTCGAATGGTCATCGATTTATGGGGAGAATTCTTGGAAAGTGCGATGTATCTATAAAGAAGACCGCATATAGGACGCTAGTGCGACCTATTCTTGGGTACTGCTAGCGTGTTTGGGATCCGTATCAGAAAGGAAGACATCGAAGCAATTCAGAGGCGAACTGCTATATTTGTTACTGGTAGGTTCGAATAACACGCAGACGTTGTAGAGATGCTTCGGGATATCAGATGGGAATCGCTGGAGGGAATGCGACGTTATTTCAGAGGAATACTACTGAGAAAGTTTAGAGAACCGGCATTTAAAGCTGGCTGCAGAATGATTCTGTTGCTTCCAACGTACATTGCTCGTAAAGACCACGAAGATAATATACGACAAAGTAATGCTCACACGAAGGTCTATAGACTGTCGTTTTTCCCTCGTTCTCTTAACGGGTGGAACAGGAAAGGAAATGACTAGCAGTGGTACGGGGTACCCTCCGCCATGCGCTGTAGGGTGGATTTCGGAGTATTGATGTAGAAACAGATATGTAAGCTGCGTTGTCAATCTTGAGATGCACGATAGGCAACCCGGCTTACATATCCGCTCCCAGGATGTATGAAGTAAGCCGCATCGCCTATCTTAGGATGGACGAAATTTTTCCTTGGTCAGTTTCATTTTGCCCAACATGTAGTTCGACCTTGACGGCCCATGTACGCCTGTTCTACTGCATGGGAGCAAATGTTGTGTGATGACGGTGGTAAAACTCGCCGGCGCTCAAAAACACTAAGAACACGTTTATATGGTGAAACTTTTTTTAAGTGCACTAGGAAATATACGTTCTACGGTTTCTGAGATTACGGTATATTTCTGTCTACACTGCGTGTTAGGGAATCAAATTGATCGTGTACTACTTTTTCTCACATCGTACTGTACTTCTTTCTTTAAATATTTCATTAATCTGCGTACTGTTACCATGCTTTCATTTTCAAGAAATACTTGAAATTTCTACAGACAACTGTTTGATGTATTCGACTGAACTTGGGACAGCCCCCAGTCAGACTAGTGAACCGCAGATTACGGCGTCGACAGCAGTGAAAGTCATTCTCAATTATTTTTCCACAGTTAACTCCACATCTCCACGTGCTGCTTTGAACTAAGCTACTTCAAGATACATATAGACAGTCTCCAGCTACAATACTTGACTTACTGTGTTAAACATGTAACTCAGAATTGTGCCTGTTAATGAGCAAATTATGATAGCATTTAAAATTTTAAATTCGATCAGCAGCTCTATAAAATACTAAAAACCAAGTGTTTTTGTCCCTTAAAGCCGTTAGGCAGGCAACCCGGAACTGTGTCTGTATGACCATTTCAGTCGTTTAGTAATATAGGTGTGTCCACCTTCCTACTCCTACAACTTGTCAGCCTTAGTTGGAACCGATGGATTTAACGCTGATATCGGTCGATTGCGACAGTTGTTACATATCACCACCTCGCCAACCCGTACACATACCCCTAGGGTTGACGTCAGATTTTTTGCACGGTATGTGGAAATTATTCCAGATACTGCACGTTTAACAATTTACACACACTGACCAAACATTCTCATGACGAAAAGCTGGCCGTTGGTGGTCGAGCGGTTCTAGGCGCTTCAGTTTGAAACCGCGCGACCGCTACGGTCGTAGGTTCGAATCCTGCCTCGGGCATGGATGTGTGTGAAGTCCTTAGGTTAGTTAGGTTTAAGTCGTTCTAAGTTCTAGGGGACTGATGGCCTGAGATGTTGTCCCATAGTGCTCAGAGCCATTTGAACCATGACGAAAAAATGGAGGATAAGAACCAGCATCCAGAAATATTAAACAATGAAGCAGAGCCCTTGCACCTAGCCTACCCCTCGCCAGTAAACGTGATATTCTACGCTCTACAGTCTTTCCTATCCTCATTTTGTCCCTCAAGAAACGCGCTGCAACCCCTTCAAGTTATATAGTTCAAGGAGTTGCATCGGAATAACATAAGCTGTCATAGACAAGCATTTTAAGTATCGGTACACATCAACAGTAGCGTAATTACGAGATATCCCAAAAATGTCAAATGTCTGTGAATTCCTAAGGGACAAAATTGAGGTCATCGGTCCCTAGACTTACACACTACTTAAAGTAACTTACGATAAGAACAACACACACCCATGCCCGAGGAAAGACTGAACCTCCGGTGGGAGGGACCGCTAGATGTCCCAGTGATAGCAAAACATGGTAAACTCTTTTTACTGTACGTATCTGTCAAAGTGTGATCACTAACATTGCCTCGTAATGCGAAATATTGTTATTCTAATAGCGAGGATAGATCTTGCAGAGTCCTCTAGGAAGAACTATGGACAATTTTAAGTGCCATACTGATGAAGAAATGGAGGAAATAGATTTTTTTAACAGTAGATATGCGACTTTCAGTTATACGGGACGACACGGGTATAAGTGCAGATATTTCTATTGGTGGCTGAGGATGGTGTACTGAACAACATTACATCAGCTTTTACATAATTATCAGACTAATAATTATAGCCATTACAAGTCGTACGTTTTTTATGTTGGGTAGTACCTCCACGTACATGTGGCATAAGCAAGTCATTAGTTTATTGATATTGCTGGGTAACAGGTCAGGTGAAGAAGTGTGGACACGTGGACGCAAAACGGTTAGTTTATACTGACAGGCGTAGTCCACTTAGAGGTTCAGAAAACGTCAGGGTGTAAAGTTTGTGAGCGGCCGCTGTGACCGAGTGGTTCTAGGCGCTTTAGTCTGGAACCGCGCGACCGCTACGGTCGCACGTTCGAATCATGCCTCGGGCATGGATGTGTGTGATGTCCTTAGGTTAGTTAGGTTTAAGTAGTTCTAACTTCTAGTGGACTGATGACCTCAGCTGTCAAGCCCCATAGTGCTCAGAGCCATTTGAACCATTTTTTTTGTACAGTTTGTGACGTGTTTGTGAGATGACAGTTCGATGCGGAGCAAAAACAACCAGCACAATGATATGTGTACATACTAGGGTACCACATTCAGAACTATCCCCACTTCTAAACGTTACAAAAAAATGGTTCAAATGGCTCTGTGCACTATGGGACTTAACATGTGAGGTCTTCAGTCCCCTAGAACTTAGAACTACTTAAACCTAACTAACCTAAGGACATCACACACGTCCATGCTGAGGCAGGATTCGAACCTGTGACCGTAGCGGTCGCGCGATTCCAGACTGTAGCGCCTAGAACCGCTCGGCCACCACGTAGCCGTTACACTTTGTATAATGCGTGGTATTTCATTTTATCACAATTAACAAACATGTGACATTTCTAAACGAACTGAACATTTAATAGTTGTTGTTTAGCACTGTTCATACATTTTACAAACAATTTACTGTATTTTAGTCAATATCCTGTTACGATTAACATTGCAGTATTATAACTGTAATCACGGCAAAGAGCTCGCTTTGCTCTATTTCGTATTTTATCAGTAATTGGACACTTCCCAAGCACCTAGGACTGTATGATGTATCGGCAGATAATTCCTGCAGGTCCCAGTGAAGTGGCTTTTTCTAGTTGGCAGATGGATATTTTATCAACACCAATGAGATGTGGCATTCCTTCTAGTGTGCCGAGAACTGCTGGGACTGATTGCACTAGTTTACACCAGAGTCGCTGTAGTTCGATTGAGCACGTAAACATAGAAACTCAGTTCTTGGAGAGGCCACGTCATTTAATGATATAAACGGCTGTTAAGTTAAAATCTTCTGGGTTATTAGGCCGCGTCGTGTTTCTTCTAAAACGTTCGACGTTTCGACCCCTCTGCTGGGATCTTCCTCAGGATCTTTTGGTGTCCAATACTGCTAGAACACTGTCAGAGACGAGTGTCGCGTCCACTTATAAAGGGGAATTTTCTGGCGTTCGTGCTGGAGGAGTGATAGTATTGGTTAAAATACATGTGGCTACCATTGTTGGGCCATAGTCATAGGCTAATACAGAAGAAGGGGCGTTGGTAGCTCATCTCCTGTGGATACCATTGGTGGTCATCGTCATTGGATAGAAAGGCACTGTTCCACACTTATGCTGGAGAAGGGTTATTGGTTGAAATGCCTGCTACCGCTATTGGATGGTCGTCATCAGTGGCTAGATTCGAAGCGGACAGAGCAAGAGAGGGAGAATGCTTACCCAAAATATTATTGTCCGCCGAGGTGACTTGCAGCTCGTTGTTCATGCCACTCACACACCGCAGCTGCGTATTTACTTCCTTGATGGCGGGGAGCCACGATGCCGGAAGCCTATAGCCGTCCTCTCTATTGAAATTAGATTAATTCTCAGAAATTTCAACTACTTCTCGGACCTTCCTTCTATAAATGTTTGTTTCTTTAGCCAGTACACGTACTTAATTAAAATCGATGTCAGAGCCACAGTTCTCGTGATGTTCCGCTACTGCCGATTTTGCACTTTGATTTAGCCGCATGTGCCGTTCGTGTTCCTTAATGCGTTCTTTAACAGTTCTCCCCGTTTCGCCTATATACACTTTGCCGCAGCCACGACACTTGATAGACGCCTGCATTGTGGAAGTAATCAGGTGCATCCGTTTTCCGTCCTTTATTTTGTTTTGACTAAAGAAATATGTCTGAATACCATTTTTCTTTAAAATTCTGCATATGCGGTCAGTGACCCCAAAAACGAACGGTAACCTGACGGAGTGAGAAGGCGGTTCCTCGTCATTCTTATTAGCGGTATAAGTATTCCGCCTAAAAGCCCTGTAGATTGAATAACTATCATACCCCTTTGCCTTCAATGTCCTCTTTAAAAAATTCACCTCAGATTCTAAGTTGTCGTCATCGCTGATACGGAAGGCACGTGAAGACAGAGTGTTCTGCTTGCTTCTGGGCTGGGTGGTGGTGCGAAGTGGCATCTAAATACCTGTTTGTGTTAGTCGGCTTTCTGTACACTGTGACCTAGAGTGTTATCAGATCTTCTGTGTATCAACACATCTAGGAACGGGAGACCGACCTCACTCTCAACCTCCAAGGTGAATTTTATTTTGGGGTGAATTCCACTTAAGAAATTGTGGAACGCATGAAGTTCTTCTTCGCCGCGTGTCCATATAACAAATGTATCGTCCACGTAGTGGAGCCAGCAAGAAGGCTTCAAAGGAGCACTACCTTACGCCTGTTGCTCAAAACGTTCCATAAAAACGTCAGCTGCAACTGGCGAAATAGGTGAACCCATAGCAAGGCCGTCAGCCTGTTCATAGAATTCACCATTGTACTTAAAATAGCTCGAGCGTAAACGTAATTCAACTAAGTCACAAACATCTGGAGCAACATTCTCTTTTATGATCTCCATTGTATCTGATACTGGGACGTTAGTAAATAACGATGTCACATCGAAGCTAACAAGAATGTCACCTCGGCGGACAATAATATTTTGGGTAAACATTCTCTCTCTCTTGCTCTGTCCGTTTCGAATCTAACCACTGATTACGACCATCCAATAGCGGTAGCAGGCATTTCAACCAATAACCCTTCTCCAGCATAAGTGTGGAACAGTGCTTTTCAATCCAATGACGATGACCACCAATGGTATCCACAGGAGATGAGCTACCAGCGCCCCTTCTTGTGTATTAGCCTATGACTATGGCCCAACAATGGTAGCCACATGTATTTTAACCAATACTACCACTTCTCCAGCACGAACGCCAGAAAATTCCCCTTTATAAGTGGACGCAACACTCGTCTCTGACAGTGTTCTAGCAGTATTGGACACCAAAAGATCCTGAGGAAGGTCCCATCAGAGGGGTCGAAACGTCGAACATTTTAGAAGAAACATGACGCGGCCTAATAACCCAGAAGATTTTAACTTCAGTGACAACGGCCACGAAAGTCTGCAGACTTATATAAACGGCTGTTGCTGCTGCTACTGCTCCTGATGATGATGATGATGATGATGATGAAATGTAGAAACCTGGAATTACGTGTCTTTCATCATAAAGAATACGAGTAAAGTAAGCTTAGAATGCTAAGTTGGACTTGGTTCTCTTACCAGAGACTAAGAGAATACGCGATCTGCTAAATTATACTTGAATTTATAGTGCTGTACCTGTTGAAAATAATGAGCAAAAATAGGCCCGTCAATTTCCTTCTTTAGGGAATCTGAAGCGCTGATTTTTGCTGCACCGGATCAAGCCATCGCAACTAACGCCGCCAAAGCCAGAATTGAGGAATCAGTATAAGACGCAAAGTGCAGACTCTGTTAATAGTTGATCACGTCTTGAAGTCTTGCACAAAAAGAAACACTCAGACTGACTACAAGGAATTATTATTATTATTATTATTATTATTATTATTAATATTATTCTCTTTACATTCATAATATTTAAACATAACTTTGATGCAGTAATTTTTTTTAATCTTCATAGGGTGAGTAAGTAGCATACTGTCGTGCGTCCCAACCCAAATGGTAAAAACTGAATCTTATTGGTGAAAAGTAAATAATGACAGGATAACATCAATAATTTAAACGGAGGACCTGTGTTGGCA
Organism: Schistocerca piceifrons; assembly: GCF_021461385.2. NCBI lineage: Eukaryota > Metazoa > Arthropoda > Insecta > Orthoptera > Acrididae > Schistocerca > Schistocerca piceifrons. The sequence goes on along the minus strand of NC_060145.1, from coordinate 316,891,271 downwards.
GTAGAAATTCTTATTTTAAAACAACCATCAGTTAATTTTTTATTAATAAAATACTTGCTCGTTGCTTACTGGTGAACTAACAGAGACTACTGATGCAGTAGTTTTTGTACTCCAGCTCCAGCACGCACATCCCTTGTAGTGGGCATGTCTAATACAAATAACATGAGGAAGTGTAAGGACAGAAAATTCCCTAAATTCTTTGACGGGTGTTCCGTCTCAGGCACATTGTAGAAGCCATTTGTTGTAAAGAAAATTAGTCTCTCGAAATGAAGAGCTTCCACTGCATCCTTCTTCTTGATCTTCTTTTCCTTCTGTGCCTTGCTTGTTTCGGCTGGTCTCACGCAGTTCTCCACTTTTTCCCGCTCTCTTCGATCTCTCGATCCGTGTTAGATCCCGTATCGGCAACAACCGATACCTCATATTCCTTTTCGCCACTGTTCTTGCTTCTACAGCTTCGTCTATCGCAAACTATAGTGCTTTTCTTTAAACATCCAACAGCTTCTACCTTTTCTCTGGTGAGGTGCAAACAAAGACATGCATTATCGTCTTTTCCACCAAATCTCTATTTTAGTTATCGTTCTGACTTTGAACGTTCCGCTAAAACAATAAATGCTATTAGTGTCGTCTCCTCCAGTCTTTTCGATATCTACAGTGCACTCATACATAGTGCAATCTCCAACAGATAAGTTTTGGAAGTTTCTTTTAAAATTCTGCCACACTTTGGGATCAACTGAGCCCTTCCGCTGCAAAAAGTCTTACTGGCCTGTTATGCAGAGTGTATTTCCTCGCTGTTTCAATTATTTTGCAAAACTTTGCTTCTTAGATTCCTTCGCTTCTTCCGCAACATTCCGCATCACACGCCCTCCCGCACCCCAGCCCACCCCAACCACGCACTACCCCCTCCATTCCACCGAGCGCGCCGGCCGCGGTGGCCGAGCGGTTCTAGGCGCTTCTGTCCGGAACCGCGCGACTGCTACGGTCGCAGGCTCGGATCCTACCTCGGGCATCGATGTGTGTGATGTCCTTAGGTTAGTTAGGTTTAAGTAGTTACAAGATCTAGGGGACTGATGACCTCAGATGTCAAGTCCCATAGTGCTCAGAGCCATTTGAACCATTTTTGAACCACCGAGCGCACTGGTTAGCACTCTGGGTTCGAATTCGGGAGGACGACGGTTCAAATCCGCCTCCGGCGCCCCTGATTTAGGTTTTCGAAGATTTCCCCAAATCGTTGCAAGCAAATAGTTCCTTTCAAAGCGCACGGCCGATTTCCTTCCTCATCCTTGAAACAATCCGAGGTTGTGCTTCATCTCTAATGCTCTCGACGTCGATGGGACGCTGAACTCCAATCTTCCTCCTTTCCTTCTTCTCCCCCATCCCAAACATTCATCATTCTGGATTCTTATATTTACTGACTCAACAGTCGCACTTGCAGCAAAGTTTCTGCGCGGTTTAATTCGGTCTTTAGGCCTCTTTCGAGCGGTTACAACTGACTGTAAAATCCAGACAATAAATAGCTTACTTATGAAAGCAAGGCACTGACACACACACCTGAGTTACAAATACCGTTGCATAATAACCTGTTAAATACACAGGGTTCTTCACCTAATACGTGCGCTGCAAATCATGGGCCCGTATTGTAGGGTAATCAAGAGAGAGTAATGCACTCTGTCTGCAGGCCACAAGTGGCCCATCGGGACCATCCGACCGCCGTGTCATCCTCAGATAAGGATGCGGATAGGAGGGGCGTGTGGTGAGCACACCGCTCTCCCTGTCGTTATGATGGTTTTCTTTGACCGGAGCCGCTACTATTCGGTCGAGTAGCTCCTCAATTGGCATCACGAGGCTAAGTGCAACCCGGAAAATGGCAACAGTGCACGGCGGCCTGGATGGTCACATCCAAGTGCTGGCCACGCCCGACAGCGCTTAACTTCGGTGATCTCACGGGAACCGGTGTATCCACTGCGGCAAGGGCCTTGCCAACAGAGTGTCATAACACTCAGAAATTGTATTTTTGAGCAAACATACACTTTTTAAATGTAAAAATGCCTGTTGACATTAACAAACTCAAAGTAAAGTAACTTAGAATGTTAATGGTGTTTGTTGCAGGACTCTAGTGCGAGCATTTACAAGATGTTACATTTTGTAAAGTTCCCACAACAACACTTGTACAATACCTGCGGTAGCACACACTAAGGTACAACTAAAGTGCACACACTAGTTATGTGGATTCTGACCAGTAACGAGACAACTGACCATGACAGGCTGTGTTCAAAATGACCACCAGCAGCGGAAATACACGCTTCCGCTCTGATATGGAAGAACTGCTGCACACGTGCTAGCATTTCAGTGGAGATATCCGAGCAGTCTGCAGTAATCTGTTGTTTCATATCCTCTACTTGGTATGTCAGTGCAGACAACGTCTTTCAGCTTTCCCCACAGAAAAGAAGTCAACAGGAGTCAAATCCGGGGAACTGACCGGCCAAGGTACAGGTCCTCTGCGTCTAATACAATTATTTGGAAACAATTCGTCAAGACATGCTGTCGTATTTCGTGCACTATGGTCTGGACAGCCATCATGTCGGTATCACAGGTTCCTCCTAGTCTGCAGAGGAACTTCTAGCATCTATAGACGATGGTCTGTTAGGAGACTGCGGCATTTGTGCGCGTTCAGTGTTCCTTATACAGAAACGGGCCTATTAGCGGATGGTTCACTTTCCCACACCACACGTTTGCACACTATGGAGCAGCGCGGAGTGGCCGCGGGGTTTGAGGCGCCTTGTCACGGATTGCGCGGCCCCTCCCACCGGAGGTTCGAGTCCTCCCTCGGACATGGGTGCGTGTGTGTTGTTCTTAGCATAAGTTAGTTTAAGTAATGTGTAAGTCTAGGGACCGAAGACCTCAGTAGGAGGAATTCACACACATTTGAACATTTTGAACACACCGTGGACGCTGACGTTCCACCTGACGAAGCCAACGGGCACTGTCAACATACTAATAGTGGATCTTTCGGCATATTACTTGACAATGTGGCTTCATCACTAAACAAGATACACGATACATCCGGGTATCCTATCTTCATGCCCATGTACAGAAGTCAACATGATTCTCAGCATCGTTTCCATGCAGCTCTTGATGGAGAGAGATGTGATAGGGATGGAACCTATGTAGATTGAGAATGCGTAGGACACTTGCCTGAGTCATGCCACTTCCTCGTGTGGATCGACAGGAAAGCAGCAAGAACATTAATTTCTCCCTCTTCTATTACGTTGTCTAGGTGTTGCACTGCCAATTTCGCGTTAGTGGTCGAAGAGGTTGATAAATAATCGCCGTGATGGTTGACATCTACTGGCATATATTGCACAGACACCATAAAAGAACGAACTGCATTCTTCCTACACTCGTCATACACCGTAAGCATGACCGTTTTTTTCTGTATTGCTAAATCCCATCGTCACACACCGACTAGCAAATCGCCGTACACTCAAAGAACGCACAAGAGCGCTGCAAGGAATCAGAACATTATACGTAGCATCTAAGCAAGTGTCGGTGTGGAAATTTTGCATAATGCGGTACCTCGTAAATGACTCGCACTACAATCCTCCAACAAACACTACTGAAGATCTAATTAACGCTAGTTTTAGTCTGATAATGTCAATAGGCATTGTTCCATTTAAAATAGTATACGTTTGCACAAAAATACATTTTCTAAGTAATATTACAATCTGTTTACTCCCTAACAATATGAGGCCCTGGCCACCAATCGATTCTGTGAAACCACACAACAGCAGCACTTTACACTTCCGTAGTATTTGTGGTGCAAGTTTTAGGTTATTCACCCTGAATATTCACATCGTAAGTATCACATAAGCTGACAAATTTATAAAAGACAAAGATCTCCCTCTGTCACTTGGAGAAAATCACATTGGTGGAACTGGAGAAGCTATTGCGGTTACAAGGTTAGAGGGAATACGATAGGGGGCAAGTAGAGGGCGGGAAGGATGGGCTAAACAGCAGTTTGGGTCCAAAAAATCGTAAAATCTCCGTTTCAGAAACAAATGATGACAGAGTAATAAAGATACAAATGAGCAGTATTTGAAATTAACAAAGGAACAAAGGCATAAAATAATATAGTAGTAAACCTACACGATAAAATTAACATGATCCGTATCACATGCAATTGGGTTGTTTCAAACACTTTATTTTTTTAGCTATATTACTGTATAATCATTTCGTTTTAAAATGTATTGTTTAACATTTACTTGTAGCCAACAGCCGTTTAATCTCTTCTGGTCCCCGAGCATATTCCCTTTAGTACTTCTAACTGCAAGTGCTTCTCCTGTTACATCAAAGTGTCTGCGTAGCACTCCAACTGACAGAGAGGTCTCCTGCTGTGTAAGATTTATTAGTTTTTCAGCGATTATTTTACTTATCACGAGCTGTATATATATATTTTTTTCTAACACTGTCATGAACATCTCCGTGCAAATCTGCTTAAGCACGATGACGACTGTCGATTAATCCGCGCCTCATTACAACGTTCCTGGCATACGGTGTTTAACTCTTTTAAGTTATTCTAGAATTTATTCAAATGGTTTAAATGGTTCTGAGAACTATGGGACTTAACATCTGAGGTCATCAGTCCTCTAGCCTTAGATCTACTTAAACCTAACCAACCTAAGGACATCACACACATCCATGCCCGAGGAAGGATTCGAACCTGCGACCGAAGCAGCAACTCGGTTCCGGACTGAAGCGCCTAGAATCGCTCGTCCACAACGGCCGGCTAGAATTTGTAGTTAATACTCAGTTGCCTAATGTTTTCTCTGAATTTTACTCATACCTGTCCACAGTGTTCCGTAGACAGCATGATTGCTACGCCAGACAAGTCGTTTTGTTATACGTGCTTTGTGCTACCCTTGCACAGTAGGTGGTGGGTGAGGAGATGGGGGACGCTAGTTACATTTTGTATAACTGCCAGTGCCTTATTTTAAGTTGCTACTTGTCTGTCTTTTACAGTCAGTTGTGAGATCTTGAAAATGGGCTGAGGATCGATTCTATCGAGGGGGATATTTCGTGCGACTGCGGTGAGATTCAATAAAAGTGTTACTGACAATTGCGGATGCCCTTTGGTGCAAAGAAAGAGTTGGACAAAATAAAATTATATTTCTGTTCTTTGAGATTTGGAAGATTGCGGCCACATACCGTAAGATGACCTACGAAGCGTACCGTAAAGATATAGTTGTAGTTCTCTAGACTGACCGTAAAGAGGACAACAGGGTAGCCGATTCGCACTGTCGTCCTAGTGTGTGGTCTGCGTGTGTTGAGAGGTCGTTTGCGTCATACATGCTTTTGCAGGACATTTGCGTGTGGTTCTTCCCAGGCTTCTACGTAAGACGTAAGACTTTCCGTAGAATCAGATTTCCGGAGGACATGCAATTTCACAATAGTGCCCTCATTTGTTACCAGCGCATGATGTGTACCGGGGCCTATCTGCGCCCATTAAAATGAGCCCCCAGCGTTCCGCGTTAATTTACAGCGGGCTATTTTTGTGACGGGCCTAAATTAAGAAATAAATTCCGCTGCGCAACGAGAACTAAGTGACTGATAATGCTCCGCTATCTGGCACGAAACGCCGTGCAGTTTTTCACAGCAAGTGCTTAAGACGCTGCAACACGGAACTAGGGGCCGATTCCTTGAACGAGCACTTCGTTATGAGAATGGATATCTTGATGCACCGCTCGCTCCAAACGTATTTTCCCCTCAAGTAAACTCTCATATGCTTCCGCGGAAATCAGACAGTAGTTTCTTGGAAGCTATTCTTTCAGGAATACAGTCGCTTAAAGAATTCAGTTTGTTCTGCTCTATCAGCATGTTAACTATCAGTATGTTCCTCTATCAACCTTATCGGTATACAACGTCTATAACAACTGCCAATCTGATGTAATATTTTCCATATACGCTGAGATGACAAAAATAGTTGAATGCCTCCTAATATCGTGTGGAACCTCCTTATGTCCAATGTAGTGCACCAACTAGACGTGGTATGGACGCAACAAGTCGTTGGAAGTCCCCTGCAGGAACAGTGAGCCATGCTACCTCTATACCCGTCCATAATTTCGCAAGTGTTCCTGGTGCAAGATTTTGTGCACCAACTGACCTCTCGATTGTGTCCCATAAATTTTCGACGGGATTGATGTTGGGCTACCTGGATGGGCAAATCATTCGTAACTTGTGGTTTCATATATCAATACCATCCCCCCTACATCATAGCAACGAAAGTGCAAGTTTCTACGAGACGCCGGTAGTGGTTGTGCAGGATCCAGCGGATGCCACACTTCCAGCAGTTTCTGCCTCCACAAACAGGAGGGCCGGTGGCACCAGCTCAACCCACTCATGCTTGGAGGCACTTCTCTACGGGACGCCACGCAGAAGCCGCCTATCACTGAACGAACATCATTGTTGTTGTTATTGTATGAGCTGGACTCTATTTGTTGTTGCATCATTTGTAACGAATCTTCGTGCATTTACAGAAATACAAGTTAAGTAAATCTTCTGTTTGCTGTGTTACTTGTTCACTTATCATTTCTGATCCTCTCCAGCTTTCCATTGACGATTGTTGCCCTACCATTCTCTAGTCCTCCTTTCCTTGTCGTCGTATATGAAGCCATACGCAATATAACTGAGGCACTTTAATATTGCAAATGTGTCTATTTATTTTGAACGAAGACGTTCGCCATGTTAAGCTTTTCTCCTGCGTGTAGATCTTTGTAAAATAAATGTGTTGTAATCGAATTCTTCTTGTTACCATTTCGGTAGTTAACTGATCCTGTGTCGTTTGGATATAGATTAACCAAGGCTATCAGCCATGCTTATATGTGACGAATAGTGTTTGCTATTACAATTCCGTGGTGCAAATAATCTTTTAAGCAAGAGATAAGTTCTGATCAGCCTACAGGCCATAGGTTATATTCCTTTACTCTTTATTAGTCATTGACTCACAGGCGTACGGCGACTCCTGTATTGACTTATTTGCAGAGCGTAACAGCAATAGGATACTTAGTACTCCTCCCTCCCCCACATATCGGATAATTGCAGAGATCTTTCGTTTAGCTCACCCTGCTAGGATATCCACATCCCGTAGTTACCCCGTAGCAGGTGTCTTTCTCTTAGCTCACCCTGCCAGGAATTTTATTCAATTTTAGTAGGTATCTTTCAAAGGGAAAGTAGTGTCTTGACTTATTGTGATATATATGATCGCTATTTTTATTAACGTGCATTTTCTCAAACTATATTGTCTAGTAACAATGAGGAACAACCAGACAGGCAAGGAACCTGTGCCGGTCGCGGTGGCCGAGCGGTTCTAGGTGCTTCAGTCCGGAACCGCGCGACTGCTACGGTCGTAGGTTCGAATCCTGCCTCGGGCATCGATGTGTGTGATGTCCTTAGGTTAGTTAGGTTTAAGTAGTTCTAAGTTCTAGAGGACTGATGACCTCAGATGTTAAGTCCCATAGTGCTCAAGGACATTGAACCATTTTTGAAAGGAACCTGCGTTGTTCTGAACTCAAGGCCCATGTAACGGCCCGTTCGATATTCCTATTTCTTTGAACAGAATGGCTGTAACATCTGTCTTGTCTACCACACCGTTCTTCTTTCCCTTCTCACTGATTACTAGGAGGCATAATATACAATATATGCCTAGCTGTTAAGATTAGTAAAGTCATGCTATATCGATGCTGTGCGGCGTCCTGAAAGAACTTGCCGTCGGAACAGTTGAATTTAGTGAATGACGCGAAGTCCTCTGGTGGCATCTGTGGCAGAGCGACAGCGAGCTCTGGAGAGATTGGACATCGAGGTGGCGCACTGGCAAGAGGTTTAAAAAAAGTGTGTCGTCCTCCACCGAAACATGAGTGGCTCGCAGCATGCTGTGTGTGGTCAACTAAAAACATTGTCAATTTGATACCACACCTTCGAGTTGTCTTAGCGTAATCTCCCTGTTCTCTTCGCATTGGCCGATAGCTGCCCAGATGCTGCACATGAGTTGCCCACATGCCACCCGCGAATTCCACACGAATTCACCACGAACTGCCCACGAGTTGCACATGAGTTCACCACGAGTTCTCCACGATCTCCGTACGAGTTCCTCAAGAGTTCTCCACTAGTTGCCAACAAGCTACCCACGAGTTCTATGCGAGTTGCCCACGAGTTTCCCACGGGTTGCTCACGGGCTGCCCACGAGTGGCACAGAGAACTCCACAATGGTCTACGAGTGTCTGCTTCCTGTACGATGCCCTAAAGGCCAACGTCACTCAAACGATCTTGGAACCTGGGGAGAGTTAACTACTTTCTTTGGCATTTTGTAAGAATATGATCATTAGTGGACATGTGTTTTACTTTGACACCATTCATAAGAGTGAGAACAGTGTTTACCGTACTGGTAATAAATGTGATTTTGATTCTGTCCTGTCAGTGTGTAGCTGTGTAGCCATCTTCATAAAATGAGTCAATAACTTTGCGTACAATAGGCACATGGCGGCGACAATCACACCAAAAGTGTACCAGAAATGCTCGGAAAATTTAAACTGGAATATTTGGAGGAGACGTGAGGTAGTTCTAGTGTAACCCTGTGGGTACATTTAGAGTAGCAGTAGCCAAGAAATCCTGTGCGATTATTCTGCTTCCTCCGTCTTATATCTCACGTAGAGAACATGAGTATAAGGCAAGGGAGCTTAGGTCGCTTACAGAGGCATGAAGACAGCCATTTTGCCGTATTTATTACGCGAATAGACTGCGACAGAAATCTACTAGTCTTAGTACGAAGTGCTCTACACCAAATACTTTTCAGTGGCTTGAGAAATGCACACCACATCAGTCGGAAGAGTTACAAGACTGGATTAACAGAGAAGAGAAACGTTAGATAAGAGATTTTTAAGGTTCAGGACTTCCACATACACTACTATCAATTTAGCACAACGCACAGAATATCCATACTGCCATATGAAACTGTCAGAAAAGTCCTTCATCGAGATTTTGTCCAACTTACGTGTCACATTAGCGTGAATGTCGGTTATGTCATCAGAGTGTTGACCCTTGATATGAATTTCAGCACTTTGTCCTTATGTGGTTAGTTCGTACTGACAACACCATGTCTCATTGTCCGTCACGATTTTTTCCCGAAAACAGTTTTCTGCGACTTGCTTGTCAATCACGTCGCGGCAGGTGTCCATGCATCGTTGTTTATGTTCAGGAGTGCAGATGTGCGGGAAAACCTAGCACACACTTTTCTCTTCTTCGAAAATTCTGTTGAATGCGTGCAACATTGCGATTTGTCACACAACAACGCTGACATACTACATTTAACACTGCCCGCTCGCAATTGACTGGTCGAATGCACATCTGTTGTTTACATAGTCAAAGTTTCCAACGTAGTTACAGCTTCAGCGTCGCTCATAGGCTATGAATAAAATCAGTTTCGTAACATTTTGGACGGACAGTAACACTTGCTTCTTCTATCCACCTCACTTACTTGGAAACTTGCAGTGAATGTCAACCTTTCATCTCTTTTACTTTGTGATTAGATTTAAATCATTTTCCTTTAAATGTGAACATTTTGCATTAGAGATAACTGAGAGTATTATGAACATCAACTGAAATACACAAACAACTATCAATTCTCTTTTATGTATCTTTCTCGTTCGCCTTTCGGATGGCTGTACAAAGGATTTATCTAAAATAACCAAACATAAACTGAACAGCCAAAGAAATTGGTACACCTGCCTAAAATTGTGTAGGGCCCCCGCGGGCACGCAGAAGCGCCGCAACGTGACGTGGCATGGACTCGACTAATGTCTGAAGTAGTGCTGGAAGGAAATGACACCATGATTCTTGCAAGGCTGTCCACAAACCGTAAGACTACGAGGGGATGGACATCTCTTCTGAATAGCAAGTTGCAAGACATCCCCGATATGCTCAATAATGTTCATGTCTCGGGAGTCTGGTGGCCAGCGGAACTGCTTAAACTCAGAAAAGTGTTCCCGGAGCCACTCTACAGAAATTATGGAAGGGTGGGGGTGTCGCACTGTTCTGCTGGAATTGCCCAAGTCCTTCGGAATACACAATGGACATGAATGGGTGCAGGTGATCAGACAGGGTGCTTACGTATGTTCCACCTGTCAGAGTCGTATCTAGACATATCAGGGGTCCCATATCACTCCTACTGCACAGACCCCATACCATTACAGCCTCCACCAGTTTGAACAGTCCCCTGCTTACATGCAGGATTCGTGTATTAATGATATTGTCTCCATACCCGTACGCGTCCATCTGCTCGATACAATTCGAAACGAGACTCGTCCGACCAGGCAACACGTTTCCAGTTATCATCAGTCCAATATTGGTGTTGACGGGTGCAGGCAAGGCGTACACGAGTGGGCCTTCGACTCCGAGAGCCCATATCGATGATGTTTCGTTGAATGGTCTGCCCGCTGACACTTGTTGATGGCCCAGCATTGAAATCTGCAGCATCTTGCGTAAGGCCTGCACTTCTGTCACGCTGAACGACTCTCTTCAGTCGTCGTTGGTGCCGTTCTTGCAGGTTCTTTTTCCGGCCGCAGCGATGTCGCAGATTTGATATTTCACCAGATTTCTGATATTCACGGCACACTCGTGAAATAGTCGTACGGGAAAATTCCCACTACATCGGTACCTCGGAGATGCTATGTCCCATCACTCGAGCGCCGACTATAATCTTGATAATCTGCCATTGTAGCAGCAGTAACCGATCTAACAACTGCGCCAGATACTTGTCTTATATAGGCGTTTCCGACCGCAGCGCCGTATTATGCCTGTTTCCATATCTCCACATTTGAATACTCTTGCTTACACCAGTTTCTTTGGCGCTTCAGTGTAGAACTCTTTATATTTTCTGTGGCCCCGTCCGACAACAGAGAATGAAAATCGAATTTTACACATGCCTCTAAGTTATGTAGGCGAACACTAATTTCCCTCAGCTATCTATCCATCTGCAAATTCGTCACCTACCCTACAATAATTAAACAGCCTCTCCACAACTTCCATCCTTCTCTCTCTCTCTCTCTCTCTCTCTCTCTCTCTCTCTCTCTCTCTCTCTCTCTCTCTCACACTCACACTCACACTCACACTCACTCTCTCTCTCTCTCTCTCTCTCTCTCTCTCTCTCTCTCTCTCTCTCTCTCTCTCTCTCTCTCACACACACACACACACACACACACACACACACACACACGCACAAGTGCGCACGCTCGCACGATCTACCACACACAAAAACAAACATACACAGTAATTTATAATCTCTGCCGGTTTCAGTCCAAGAGTGTATAAATGGAAAACGACATACTGAAGCTGTGACCAATAAACGGTATTTGCTCCAGTTCCATTACGTTTGCTAACGGTGAGGATCAGCTAAGCACTAGGCGTTTATCATCTCCGATTCTTCTAGTATTTTACAAAAATTTTGTAACACCGTGACGTACTTGTGGCGTCCCCTCGGATCGCTGTTAGTATGTGAGCGGGACACCACTGCCCCTATCACAGCCGCCGCCGATGTCATAGCGTTGCCTCGTCAGATGGAACCTTGCCTATTGCCTCGCCGGTCCCGACAGCCTCGCTGTGTTCAAAGCCACTCCGATGCGCACAGTAGGCGTTCGCCGCAGCCCTTTAGAAATTCCGCGTACAGGCTCTTCCGATCTGCATACAATGGCAGCCCGCGTTCAGATCTGTGTGTCGTGGTCCCTGGTGGCCTTCACCACGGGCCTCTTCTGTTCTGGCGGTCACAGAAAGTGGTCAGAGTGCTACGGCCGCCAAAGGGCATTCAGCGCGTTCTGTGTGCGCTAAGCTTTTGTACTGCAGAACTTGTCTCGATCGAGGGACGTTTGCTTCACCTTCATCAGCGTGCACCCGCGTTCTACACTCACGTGCTGAGCGGTATTTGTTTACAAAGCAGGAAAGAACAGGCACATTACATTACGTTTGTGAACCTCGAAAATATGTTTGGCACAGAGATACAATAAATCCAGTTATAAACCAGTAGAAAAGTGGTTCCGTTTCTTTAAAAGATACCAGCTGCCCCATTCTACCTTCCTCAGCACCTTTAAAAATTTTTCCAAAAATTTTGTCTTGTGAACATATTCGCGCCTTTTTTAGCATGCAGCTCACCTCAAACTTGTACAAGTGCCCCTAACTGTAACTCATTCGCACCCGCTAATCCATCGCTGTAAGTCGCTTGTATCCATCCACTCCCAGCTGCTTTTCTCACTCACTCATTCGGCCTAACTTACTATATCTTTGTATATCTCTGTCGCTGTCTCTTGTGTCATAGCTTCAGCCCCATTCGTTCTGTCCTACTACTACAGTCTCCTCTCACTTTTACGGTCTCCCTCTTTCTCTCTCTTACTGCTAACATCTCATTCCTTGCTTCCTACTTCTGCTGTCTGTTCTATCTCTCTCTTCCTCGTTGTTATTATCATACACTGTCTCTCAGTTCTCACCCACTTCCACTTTCTCTTTATTCCCCCTCTCCCCCCCCCCCCCCGCCACTGTCTCCTTCACTTTCCTAGCTCTATTCTCTCACTGTCAACTATATTCCACTGCCACTGCGTTCCTCACTTTCTCTCACAATATCGTCTCTTTCGCTCTTTCTATAACACAACCATTGTCTACTATCTTGTAGTATTTCTTTTCAGTCTCTTTGCATTGCCACTGTCTCCTCTCTAACCCGAATCCTACCTCGGGCATGGATGTGTGTGATGTCCTTACGTTAGTCAGGTTTAAGTAGTTCTAAGTTCTAGGGGACTGATGATCTCAGATGTTAAGTCCCATAGTGCTCAGAGCCATTTGAACCATTTTTTTCTTCTCTCTCAGCAACATCGGATTCCAAAATTTATCGGAAAATTTCAAAGGTGCTGAGGAAGGTAGAATGAGGCTGCTGGTGCCCCCCTTTTCAGTCACAGTGTTTTAAAAAAAACGGGAACATATTCGCATTTTGTGTGCTCCGATATGAGCATTTTTCCGCTGGTTCCTTTCTATTTGCTGCTATAGCAGAGCATGTCACTCATATGAAATTAAAAAAAACGCAAAATGAATTTTACATCTCAGACCGGATTTTAGACACAAAAAAATTGCATTTGCTTCAGTACTGCAACAAGAAGTTCCCAGGTGATAACGGGGACACTTTACAACATATTTCTCCATGCTACTTCTGTGGTGTCACCGCCAGACACCACACTTGCTAGGTGGCAGCCTTTAAATCGGCCTCGGTACGTTAGTATACGTCGGACCCGCGTGTCGCCACTATCAGTGATGGCAGACCGAGCGCCGCCACACGGCAGGTCTAGAGAGACTTCCTAGCATTCGCCCAGTTGTACAACCGACTTTGCTAGCGATAGTTCACTGACAAAATACGCTCTCATTTGCCGAGACGATAGTTAGCATAGCCTCCAGCTACGACATTTGCTACGCCTAGCAAGGCGCCAGTACCAGTTACTGTTGATACTGTAATCATGTACCGTCAAGAGCGACGCTCATCATTAATGGATTAAAGTTAAGTATTCCACCAGCTACGTCCGTTTTTCTAAAGTCTAAATTCCTTGTCCTGTTCCAGACCTCACGCCAGCCTGCGTGAGCTAAAACGCGTGCCTTTCGGCTTCCTCTAGTACCCGGTGTTGGCTCTCCTGCCAACCCACAACTACTTCACTTTACAAACTACGTTTCGCCTCTCACCGGATTTTACTTGTACATGTAGGATAATTCTGCACCTCTATATCTCGTAAAGGATAAAGACATGAAAAACATTTTCAAGGTTGTTCGATATCGGAACCTTAGGAATATATCGTAAAAATTACAGCCATTTCCTGTGCACAGCCATCTCAAAATCCGCGGCTTGGTTTTCGTACCCAAAAAACAAGTTTCTTGGGTCTTTCTCGATAAGAGATAGAGTTCTTGAAAAAAGTCTAGAGAATATGCCATTAAAATTTGAGCAATTTGCTCCGGTTATTTATTATTTAGATTTCGCCTCTTACCGGATTTTACTTGTAGAAGTAGGATAACTTTGAACCTGTGTCTTGGAGTGAAGTATCAAGAAAATTTTCAAGGTTGTCAGAGATCGGGCTGTTAGAACTACATCGTAAGAATTTCAGGCTTTGGCTGGTCACAGCCGCCTTGGAATAGTCTGCTGGGTTTCGGTCCACTGTTAACGCTGAAAATATAACAAAAACCCTTTCTATGGATTTTTGCGTGGAAATGCCCATGAACAAATGGTGCTGTGATAAGTCCTACCAAGCTCACCATTGACCACATTAACTGAAAAAAGAACCTCTAACCGATTTGCTCCATTTGTCTAAACAGGAGGAAGTGTGTAACCACTTTGATCCTGTACTGTAGAATCGTGACAATAAGACAAATGGTCCAAGGGCTATCCAAAACACTTGACCCTGACTTTGCATCACCAGTGGAACCTGAGGTATGAGCTGTTCTACTGCATACCAACAAATACGTTTATTACATTTTTTCTTATTGTCGAGAATTCAAGGCTGACAGAAAACAAAAAAATTATCATTTCTGTCTAAATTCTTTTTCACTGGACCCTCAAACGGTAGTTCGGCTATTGATGTACACATCTGTAACCCCTAGATCGCAAACTTGCTGGAATTGTACTTACTGGCTTCTTCCTCAAGTACAGGCCTTGTTGACCTGGAAAAAGCGTTCCACAGTGTAAAATGGTGCAAGATGTCCGAAATTCTAAGAAAAACAGGAGCAAGCTCTACGGAAACACGAGAATATACGAGTAAAATATGTACAAGAATCGAGAAGGAACAAAAAGATAGGAAGTGGTCGGATTAAGAAGGATGTAAACCAGCGATGCAGCCTTTCGCCTCTTCTGTTTATACACTGAAGAAGGAATCACGGAAATAAAAAAGAGGTTCAAGAGTAGGATTAAAATTCAAGGGGTAAAGATAACAATGGCAAGATTCGCTGATGACATTGCTACTCTCGGTGAAGGTGAACAAAAATTACAAAAAGCGTTGAATGGAATGAACAGACTAATAGGTACAGAGTGTGGACCTAGAGTAAACAGAGGAAAGACTAAAGTAATGAGCATAACGATAAACTTAACATCAAAGCTACTGATCACAAAGTAGACGAAGTTAAGGAATTATATTATCTTGCAAGAAAAATAACCCATGGCGGACGAGGCAAGGAAGACATAAAAATCAGATTATCTCAGGCACAGACGACGTGGGGGGCAAAAGAAATCTACTAGGATCAAACATAGGCCTTACTTTGAGGATGAAATTTCTCAGAAACAGCATTTGGAGCACAGCATTGTACGAGGGAAGAATGAAAAATAATACCTCCACCTTCGTTAATTGGTTTTGGCTGGGAATGTTTTAATAAATCAAACACAGAAATAATCCTTAGAATGTGATCTTTAATTACCAATATTAGCCGGCCGCGGTGGTCTCGCGATTAAGGCGCTCAGTCCGGAACCGCGCTGCTGCTACGGTCGCAGGTTCGAATCCTGCCTCGGGCATGGATGTGTGTGATGTCCTTAGGTTAGTTAGGTTTAAGTAGTTCTAAGTTCTAGGGGACTGATGACCACAGATGTTAAGTCCCATGGTGCTCAGAGCCATTTGAACCATTTTTTTTTACCAATATTCACTTATCCACATAAACACCAGCCAATTAGATACATTTCTGCCAACGCTCAACAAATTTTCTGAAGCCGTCACGGAAGAAGTCGACATTGTTTCCACAACCACAGTCTCACAGTTCTCTCAACGCCTTCATCAGAAGTATAATGATGTCCCCGCAGGTCGTCTTTCATTTCCGGGAACATATGGAAGGCAGATGGTTCTAAATCTGGACTGTATGGAGGATGCCGTACGGTGGTGAGATTCAGTCTCTGAAGTTCTGCTGCGGTGGCACTTGAAGTGTATGATTTGGCATTATCATACTGCAGGAAAACATTTCCCTTTTCCCTTCGGATCTTTGTTAGCCGTCGATTGTGCTTGCAATTTCTCTCTGAGTGATACGGCGATCGTCCTGAATCAATCTGTCAACATTTTGCTTGTGAAACTCGGTGGTTGCAGTCACAAGACGTCCGACTCAGTGTTTGCCACTCAGGTCAGATGTTCCCGCCTCAACATCTTTAAACGTATTCACCCAACGACGGACAGCACTCACATCAACACAGCCACCATAAACTGCTTTCATTCTCTGATGAATCTCCTTTAGGGTGACACCTTCTGCTGTCAAGAATTCAATGGCTGCACGTTGCTTAAATCGCATTGAACGACCGTCTGTGCAGGGTTCCATACTTTACACTGTAACAACACAACCGTTCAATGCTAAGGCTTCCCGCCAAGTGGAGATGTAGAGAAGAGGCTACGGAGCAAACCGGTACCTGCCGCGTACCAATGCTGCCAACTGTTGAAGAGTTACGAAGGATGAGGCATTACTTTTCAGTCAACCCTCGTATGTTAGTGGGTCATGGACTGTGGGAAAATCGGAACAGAAGAGAGTCGAAGCGGCTGAAATGCTGTGCTACAGAAGAAAGTTGAAAATTAGGTGGACCCGTAAGGTAAGGAATGAGATGGTTCTCCACAGAATAGGCGGCGGAAGGAGAATATGGAAAACACTGAAAGGGATTGAAAAGCATTGGTGCGTGGCCGAAACACCGGGGCTGTAGTACCCAATTGTAGCACGATTCTTCTCCTCGTCTGTGGGCGCAGAGCACGGGACATCAGTTGTACCTTCCTGCCATCACGGGAAACGAGCGCTCAGGGACCGTGAAGCTGCTCGCATCATGCGCAGGATGACAGTCTCTCTGAGAAAACCAACGGGCAGCTGTAACTAAACAGCGAGCAGAGTCCCACGATCAACGACAAAATGTACCGCCGGCGGTTACTGACCTCGCTTTTCCGACTTGTGAGTTAAGCATTGTGAGGTAGGCAGTTTGAATGTCGGGTAGTTATCCTTTTGGGCCTTCCCATAGTTTCCTATAAAAATAAGACGTCCGCTCGTAACAGGAATATTGTATTTCCATTGTTGTAAACTCCGATTCGCGCGAATTTTTCGTTGTAATGTTGGTAAACATACAGTGTTAGCTATATCACATATTTAGCCTGTTGTGCGGGTATCTCGCGCAACGACTTCAAACAACATGTGGTATGATTCATCAGAATTTCCTTCTTTGTCACCTTTATCTGCTCTCTGTGGTTCAGTGCCCTCCCTCCAGCTTCATTGGATTTCTGTCTCTCTAGCTATGGTTGCCATACAAGTGCTTTTTGTTGATTATCATCACATGTGTGATCATGCGAAAAGTAGCGACGCGCCACTGGATGTGGAATGTCTTTCAAACTGTGTGGCAATTTTTGTGTTATCCAAGTGGGAGGGACTTGGCATGATTGAACAAGGCTGGCAAAAGCTGCTAATCTATCAGCAATTAGAACTTTTGACCGTACAAATATTGGTAGGAATTTTGTAACACCATTCGTAACGGCGAGTGCCTCTTTTTCAAGCTCGCTTTAGTTAGAATGCGCTTTGTTAGCAGTTTTTGAGGCAAAAGCAATAGGTCTATCAGAAGAACCAGTTGTGTGGGGGAGCACAATTACGATACAGTAAGAAGATTCGTTCACATATGATACTAAATGCTTAGCCAGGTATGAAGGAATCAAACAATGTGCCCTTTAATTGCTGAAGTGCGTTGTGACATTAGTTGGATCAACCAAAAAGAGCATTTTTCCGGTGCAGCCCGTGGAGTGGTGCAACAATTTGTGCCCTGTTAGCAGTAAGTTTGATGTAATATGTGAGCTTCCCCGTGACCGATTCGAGCTCCTTAACATTACAAGGCACCGCCAGATTTCTAATCACAGACAAGCGCGATGTAGCAGGATGAAAACCCTGTGCATTAATTACGTGACCCAATTAGTTCATCTCTTCTTGGAAAAGAGGCATTTTTCTTTTTTGCACTTAGGCCAGCCGCAGGAAGAACTTGAAACAAGATGTCTAAATTTGCTAAATGTTCAGCAGGTGTACGAGCCGCGACGACACTGTCGTCTAAATAGATTGTACAGAAAAGGACTTTCGCCGTTAACTGTTCCAGGAAGCGTTCCAAACGTTCAGGAGCTCAAGCAATTTCAGTGGTAGTCATTGAAACTGGAACAAACCTAGGTGAGTGTTTATCACAAAGTATTGCTTTGACTGCTCGTCCAACGGTAACTGTAAATATGCCTCACGCAAAGCAGTCTTGGAAAAGTCTTTGCCCTGTCGCAATCTGTCGATCAGTTCCTCCGGACGTGGAAGAGGAAAAGAATCCACAATAGTTTGCGGGTTTACTGTTGCCTTGAAGTCAGTACACAACCATAAACCACGTGAAGACTTCTTGAGAATACTAAGGGTGATGTCCATTGGCTTGTGGAAACGGGATTGATAACTCCGGTGTCCTTTCACCTTTGCAGCTACTGAGCAACTTGCTCACGTTTTGCATGAGGGAATGGCCGTGTGTGTGAAAAAATTGCGGTTGCGAATTGTCCTTGACAATAATGTTCGCACGAAAGTCTTAGGCCCTTGCTAAACCTGGTTCAAACAGTTCCTTCTGCTTACTACACAATTCATAAACATTAGTATAAAGGACTAAAACACTGAAAAGTGAAGCACTGAAACACTGAAAAGAAAAAAAAGAAAAACAAAAAGGAAAACGATGCAACATGAACGAATTATCCGAATGCGACGGAAATCGGTAGATATAATGTACATGTGCAGACAAACAAACGATTAAAGTTTCAGAAACATCGGATTAATCAAGAGAAAGGGCCTCACAAATTGAGGAAGTCAACAACGCGTGGTGTCTCACTGCCAATCAGCGTAGCTCAAAGGAACGTAGACAATACACTGAGTGAACTGCTACAGTATAGTACGGAAGGTAATCGAAAGAAAAACGCTATGAGACGACGAGATGTGACAATTTATTCAAGGATGGGAATAACATTGAAGTTACCGCGATTCGTGATATTCCACTGGACATTAAGAACGGCGCTACATTGTTCTTTGTTGTCCCAGGTGAAAATGCACTCGACGGTAGAATAGTAAGCTCTTTGGTTTGCTCCAGGAGGAGGCTAAATGGAACTACAACACGTAAAATATTTGTTCGCTTTGTTACACTACAGATATGAAGTCGTACTACTTCATATGTCTATTTGCACAGGAATGTTCTGGGAAATTGCAACACTCTCAGAGTATTAAAGTATCATTTGATACAGACAAATTTACAACATTTTTCACTTGAAGTATGATTGCAATAATGTTCAGATAAAAGTTCTACCTAAGACTTTTAATACACCGACCGCCTATCTAAGATTATGCAGTCTGCTTGATCGGTGGCCGCGAGCTGGGGCGAGCGTTTCTCTGCTCAACCGTAAGTAGACCGTCGATTACGGTGCCGTATTGAAGCTCCAGGAGGCGTGGCTATGCCGGTGTATCTCATTCGTCCCTACGGTATGCGGATCTATCGTTTTCTGTGGTTTTCGTGAGGTGCCAACCTTGCTTTGGCACCGCATTCTCCGGACTACATCACAGTTCTTAACAGAGTGTGTGATCAGCACGGACAGCAATGCGTGCTCTGCAACGTGCATCCACACTGGCCTCCAAGGATATTGAGGATTTGTTGTGGTAAGACGTTCCATTCAACCACCAGCGCGGCTGTCGACTGCTGGATGGTCGATGTACTGCAGTGTGTTTCTCTTTCGTTCCGACGCATCCTCCACCTACATTGCCCGGTGCGATCACGCGTTGTCATCCATTAAAAATGAACTCGGGCCGAATGCGTTCCTGGATAGATGGACATGGGGAAGGAGTACAGGATCATAACGAAGCTGAATGGTGAGCGAGTGCACTGTATTCAAAGATTTGGAGATCAGTACGCCCATAGAACATTATACCTTCATACACCATAACACCGTGCGGTTCTAGGCGCTACAGCTTGGAGCCGCGCGACCAGTACGGTCACAGGTTCGAATCCTGCCTCGGGCATGGATGTGTGTGATGTCCTTAGGTTAGTTAGGTTTAGTTAGTTCTAAGTTCTAGGCGACCTCAGAAGTTAAGTAGCATAGTGCTCTGAGCCATTTGAACCATTTTGAACACCATAACGCCTGCACTTCCAAAACCATGATGTTCGAAAATGCTGGATGTACCATCATATGGAAGACGTTGGAACAAATAATTCACTCAGGAAGATTGTCAAACATTATCGTTTTGGTGGTATACGAGGCCTGCCTAAAATGTATCCGACCTTTGGCCAGAAAAAATATTTCGAATACCTGATGGGGTCGGAGCCCTAATCCCCTTCAAAGTAGGCCCCTTGTGCTTGCCCACCGATCCTTTCACCGCCGGAAATACCTATGGAAATCTTCTTTTGGTATGGTGTTCAGCTCCGTCGTCGTGTTCCGCAGTATCTCTTCTCTACTCTCGAAACGGAATCCTTTCAGTGGCGTCTTATATTTTAGAAACAATCACAGGTCGCAAGGAGCCATGTCTGGAGAGTAGGGAGGTTGGCGAACGGCTGTAATTCCATGTTTGGCAAAGAAATTTTGGATCAAGTGGAATGGTTCAAAAATGGCTCTAAGCACTATGGGACTTAACATCTGAGGTCATCAGTCCCCTAGACTTAGAACTACTTAAACCTAACTTAACCTAAGGACATCGGACACATCCATGCCTGAGGCAGGATTCGAACCTGCGACCGCAGCAGCAGCGTGAGATGAATGTGTGGGGCCGTTGTCGTGACGCAGTTGCCAGATTTTCGCCGTCCACATGTCTGGTCTTTCGTGCCGAACTGCGTCACGGAGTAGCTGGAGAACATCTTGATAGTACTCCTTTGTCACTGTTTCTCCTTCCGGTGTTTCGTGATGCAAAATTCCACGGACATCAAAGAAGACAGTCAGCATCACCGTGATTTTGCTTCGCACCTGCCGCACTTTCTTCGGGCTTGGAGACTCGGGATGCTTCCATTGCGACGACTGTCTTTTCCTTTCTGGCTCGTACCCGTACACCCATGACTCATCTCCAGCTATCATGGTGTTCAGGAACCCAGGATCAATGTTGGTGGTGTCCAGAAGGTCAATGTCAAAACGGAGTCCTGGGTTATACAAAGAGAAAGAACATACACTCCTGGAAATGGAAAAAAGAACACATTGACACCGGTGTGTCAGACCCACCATACTTGCTCCGGACACTGCGAGAGGGCTGTACAAGCAATGATCACACGCACGGCACAGCGGACACACCAGGAACCGCGGTGTTGGCCGTCGAATGGCGCTAGCTGCGCAGCATTTGTGCACCACCGCCGTCAGTGTCAGCCAGTTTGCCGTGGCATACGGAGCTCCATCGCAATCTTTAACACTGGTAGCATGCCGCGACAGCGTGGACGTGAACCGTATGTGCAATTGACGGACTTTGAACGAGGGCGTATAGTGGGCATGCGGGAGGCTGGGTGGACGTACCGCCGAATTGCTCAACACGTGGGGCGTGAGGTCTCCACAGTACATCGATGTTGTCGCCAGTGGTCGGCGGAAGGTGCACGTGCCCGTCGACCTGGGACCGGACCGCAGCGACGCACGGATGCACGCCAAGACCGTAGGATCCTACGCAGTGCCGTAGGGGACCGCACTGCCACTTCCCAGCAAATTAGGGACACTGTTGCTCCTGGGGTATCGGCGAGGACCATTCGCAACCGTCTCCATGAAGCTGGGCTACGGTCCCGCACACCGTTAGGCCGTCTTCCGCTCACGCCCCAACATCGTGCAGCCCGCCTCCAGTGGTGTCGCGACAGGCGTGAATGGAGGGACGAATGGAGACGTGTCGTCTTCAGCGATGAGAGTCGCTTCTGCCTTGGTGCCAATGATGGTCGTATGCGTGTTTGGCACCGTGCAGGTGAGCGCCACAATCAGGACTGCATACGACCGAGGCACACAGGGCCAACACCCGGCATCATGGTGTGGGGAGCGATCTCCTACACTGGCCGTACACCACTGGTGATCGTCGAGGGGACACTGAATAGTGCACGGTACATCCAAACCGTCATCGAACCCATCGTTCTACCATTCCTAGACCGGCAAGGGAACTTGCTGTTCCAACAGGACAATGCACGTCCGCATGTATCCCGTGCCACCCAACGTGCTGTAGAAGGTGTAAGTCAACTACCCTGGCCAGCAAGATCTCCGGATCTGTCCCCCATTGAGCATGTTTGGGACTGGATGAAGCGTCGTCTCACGCGGTCTGCACGTCCAGCACGAACGCTGGTCCAACTGAGGCGCCAGGTGGAAATGGCATGGCAAGCCGTTCCACAGGACTACATCCAGCATCTCTACGATCGTCTCCATGGGAGAATAGCAGCCTGCATTGCTGCGAAAGGTGGATATACACTGTACTAGTGCCGACATTGTGCATGCTCTGTTGCCTGTGTCTATGTGCCTGTGGTTCTGTCAGTGTGATCATGTGATGTATCTGACCCCAGGAATGTGTCATTAAAGTTTCCCCTTCCTGGGACAATGAATTCACGGTGTTCTTATTTCAATTTCCAGGAGTGTAGTTCAGTTGTTTATTACTGACAAACTATAAAAGACAGAAACACATTGTGCATGTCACTGAACAGAGGAAGGTTCAAAGTTTCGACACAGCTGCGCTGTTGTTGATTTATACCAACATGGCGACCACATCACAAGATAAATTATTTTGTGTGTTGGAATTAGCGCTAAGTCAATCCATTGTTCAAGTGCAGCGTGCATTCCACCGTCGGCTCAGCAAGAAACAGCCCCTGCACAGGCAGATTTATGATTGTACGATTGATATACCAAACACTTGGAAGCTGGTTCCATATGCCAAGGGAAGAGTACCGGCCAGCCATGTACGTATGATGAAAAATGTAGAAAGATCCGAGATGCTATCACATGGCGCCCTCAGAAGACCACAAGCCGGACAGGCCAGAAACTTCACCGACCTCAAACAATGGTGTGCCGTGTTCTGAAGCGATGCCTGTATATGAAGGGCTTAATTCAATAGTGGTACAAGTCCATTTTTGTTAATTTTGAGATACAGAGTCCTAAAGTTAAATGAGCGCTGAAAAATCTTCAGTTGAGATACCAGAAATATTCAAGCATATCGGTTCATGGTAGAGACGAACCTTTCTTTCTGTTTGTTTGGATCATTAATTTCAGAAGCATTATAGGCAGAAAAGTGGAGGAAATAGACTTGTACCACTATTGAAATAAGCCCTTCATATTAAGTCTTACGCATTGAAGTTACTGCAGCAAGTGCGTCCCAGCGACCATAACAGGTGGTACGAATTTTGCAATCCAGTTCGCCGGGATATGCTAGACACTTTTTCTGAAAGACTCATCTTTTCTGAAGAATCGACGATTCACCTATCGAGTAAAGTAAGATTCTGGGAATCTCAAAATCCTGGCGTCGTCCTCGAACATGACAGACTCAGCAAAAATTAATGTTCTATTTCTGTTCACAAAGTTTACGAACCTGTGAAACTGGAAAGCGTGACAGGAGTGTCATAACTGGACATACTGTAAAATTGGTTATTTGCTCAACTTCACAAATATTTCAATTTCATTTTTAAACAGGGAGCACTGCCTCACTTTCACCATGAGGTGCGAGGTTATCTTAACAACACTATTCCACAAAGCTGGATCGGAAGAGATTGACAACAGGTTCACAGTCATTGCTTTTGGCCTCCCAAGTCACCAGACCTCACACGCGATTCTTTTCGCTGGGGATACATAAAAGACAGTCTTTGTCCCACCTACGGCAGTTACTCTTCAAGAACAGAGAAATCGAACTGTTGAAGCTGACGTGTTGATTCGTGTGTGTAATGAAATGGACTACCGATTCTATGATTCTCGAGCAAGGCATGGCATTCTTGTTAAATGTATGATATAGTGTCTGTGCGAAGATAAGACTTTGAACTTTCCTCTATCCATTAACATGCGCAATACGTTTCTATATTTCATAGTTTGTCTGTAATGAACAACAAACTCTATTCTTTGTTAATCAACCTGTAATTTATTACGCCAGGAATGGGATGCCACGTTTGACCAACATCCACTCAAAGGAAGGCCTCGGCGCTTGTTCGTGACGTCACGTCAGCTAGGCACGGCGAACGCTAGGTCTGTTGCAACCATTCTCATAATGGTGGTGTCTCCCTCTCTGACACAGGAAAATGTGAAACTATTGGCGGTAGTTGACCAACACACATTGTTCTAAGAGATTTCTGCAATCAATTAATTGTGCAATTCATTACACTTCTTAACAAATAGTGTACTCCTGAACTTAAATTTCCACCTGTTTTAAGGATTGACATACAAAAACAACTTCATGATCCAGCAGCAACAGAATTCGTGCTTCTTTACCTTATTTGTAAATCTGAGGAAGTTACGTTTGTACTGGGTTGCTTTTACGAGAAACTATGAACATACTGGTGCTCTTCTTCAGGTATCTTGATTGACTATGGGGTGAGGAGCACTGAATGTTAATGAAATATCTTGCGATTGTACACGTTGGGGGAGGGGGCGGGGGACAGATGAAGAGGCAAAAGAGAGATACTTGTTTTATCAAATAACATTTTTTATCTTATAAAGTTTCTCCTTTCAGTTGCAAGAGGGGAATATTTATTTTTTATAATGTGCATGTTTAAAAAAGTTTAAGTTCATCAGTATTTTCGGTGTATGAAGCTATTTTGTTTCCTGTTTAGAATTCCTTTCGTTGAAAACGACTGTAATCTAATGACTTACACATGTAAATTAGTTCACATTTCCAGTGACGATGTCAAACGAAAATAAATAAAAGAAACGAGTTAATTGTAAGGAGGTTGGGGTAAGTTTCGATAGCAAAATGGATCAAGTAAATATAGTTACTTGAATGTAAAATTTCCGAAGCTTGCAATGGGGCAAAGCATCTTCTCATATTGATCTACGTTTGTTTTGACAGGATTCAGTAGTACAGAACTATGATCTTCATATGTACCTTTACGATAGTAAGAAAATCTTTCGTCTAAATAAAACGGCAGAATCCAAAACAATACCAAACATTTTGTCCAAAAATAAGAGATTTATAGTGATAAGCACGCCCAGGCGTTTCTGCCTGCAACAGACCTGGCGTTCGCCTTGCCTAGCTGACGTGACGTCACCAACAAGCGCCGAGGCCTTCCTTTGAGTCGCTGTAGGTTTGACTCGCCAACAAGCGCCGAGGCCTTCCTTTGAGTCGCTGTTGGTTTGACTCGCCGTGTTATGGCGGCGGTTTCGAGACGTCACGCGGGCTACGGGTCAGTTGAGGCTGGCTCCATATCCCGATTGGTCACGACTGCCGTACCGGGCAGCGAGAGCTTGTCAGCATGCTGGCGAGCCTGGGCCTGACCTAGACCTAAGCTGCGGCCGGTAGCGTAGCGTGCGGCGCGCGCGCCTCACGTCCGGCTTCCGCTAGAGGTCGCCGAGGGGAGCCGACGAGTACCGAGCAGGGCCGAGGAGCGCCGAGGTCCCTGGGGACGCGACACGCGCGGCCCGGCCCGGCCGTGGCCGCGTTGCGTGGAGTGGGCTGGAGTGTAGTCAGTGGCCCCGCAGGGCCTCACCTTCACTCCAGGTACACACACCTTACTGGCTGGCGCTCCCACACGCCCGCTCGGGCCAACGTCTCCTCAAGGAAGCCTCCTCATTTCCTTAGATACTCTAGCACAAATAGTTTACCTGGGGCATTGCAACGCTCTTCGGAAAACATAATGTTTACTGACAACACAAGTACCGGGTGATCAACAAGTCAGTATAAATTTGAAAACTGAATAAATCACGGAACAATGTAGATAGAGAGGTACAAATTGACACACATGCTTGGAATGACATGGGGTTTTACTAGAACCAAAAAAATAAAAAAGTTCTAAAATTGTCCGACAGATGGCGCTTCATCTGATCAGAATAGCAATAATTAGCATAACAAAGTAAGACAAAGCAAAGAAGATGTTCTTTACAGGAAATGCTCAATATGTCCACCATCATTCCTCAACAATAGCTGTAGTCGAGGAATGATGTTATGAACAGCACTGTAAAGCATGTCCGGAGTTATGGTGAGGCATTGGCGTCGGATGTTGTCTTTCAGCATCCCTAGAGATGTCGGTCGATCACGATACACTTGCGACTTCAGGTAACCCCAAAGCCAATAATCGCACGGACTGAGGTCTGGGGACCTGGGAAGCCAAGCATGACGAAAGTGGCGACTGAGCACACGATCATCACCAAACCACGCGTATCTGTCGGACATTTTGTAAACTTTTTTTTTATTTTTGCTTCTAAAAAACCCCATGTCATTCCAAGAATGTGTGTCAATTTTTACCTCTCTATCTACATTATTCCGTAGTTTATTAAGTTTTCAAATTTATACTGACTTTTTAATCACCCGGTACACTGATGAACGGCACAGGCACTTCCATGCCAAACGCAGCCAGAAGATTAATGGGGCAAGCTGACAACTGACCTACAGACAACAGCTTAACGACTTCCTCTCCAGTGCCAACCTCTTCATCTCAGAGTAACTTGCACCCTACGTCCTCAATTATTTGTTTGGTGTTTTCCAGTCTCTGTCTTCCCCGATAATTTTTTCTGTCGACCTTAAGTACCAAGGAGGCTGTTCCCTGATGCTTTATGTCCTATGATCCTCTACCTTCTTTTTCACCGATTCTGCAGAGAACTTTCTCAGTCCTTATATTATTACTCTACCTAATTCTGAACTTCCTTCTGTAGCAGCACATCTCAAACGCTTCGACTCTTTTCTGTTCTTGTTTTTCTGCAGTTTATGATTCACTGCCATATAACGCTCTGCTCCAAACGGACGTTCTCAGAAATTTATTCCTCAAATTGAGGCCTACGTTTGATACTAGTAGAGTTCTTTTGGCCAGGAATATCCTCTTTGCCTGTGCTGATCTCATTTTTAAGTCCTCCTTGCTTCGTTCGTCATGCGTCATTTATCTTCCAAGACAGCACAGTGCCTTAACTTCGTTTAATTCGTGTTCGCCAGTTTTGATGTTAAGCTCCTCGCTGTTTCCATTTCTGCTTCTTCTTATTACATTCATTTTTCTCCGGTCTACTCCCAATCCATATCCTTTCTCATAAGACTATTCACTCCATTGAACGGGTACTCGGATTCTTCCTTCCCTGTAGTGGAGATAGCGATGTTACGAGCGAATCTTATCTTCATATCCTTTCATCCTTAATTTTAATACCACTCTTAAATCTTTCTTTTATTGCCATTATTGCTTCTGCGATGTGTAGAGTGAACATCAGGGGCGAAAGACTGCATCCCATCGTTACACTCTTGATAATCCGAGCATTTCGTTCTTTGTCTTCCAGCCTTGTTGTTCTGGCTTCATCTTCGTACATATTGTATAGTTCCAGATTCTGTAAACCTACTCCTATTTTACTCCTAATTTCGAACATTTTGCACCGTTTCACACCCTCAAACGCTTTCGCTAGATCGACAAATTATGTGAACGTGTCTTGATTTTTCTTCAGTCTTACTTCCATTACCAAGTGCAACGTCAGTACCGCTTCTCCACTGCCTTTACCTGTCAAAAACCCAAATTGAGCGTCATGTACCATATCCTCAATTTTATTTTCCAGTCTCCAGTATATTATTCTTGTCAGCAACCAAAAAAGCTGCTAATTTGAATATGCAGTAACTCTCGCATTTATCTGCTGTTGCTACCTTCGAAAGGGAGTGGATGATACTTTTCCGAAAGTCTGAAGGTATGTCACAAATCTCGTCGATTCTACACACCAGTTGAATAGTCGTCTACTAGCCACTCTCCCCTATGGTTTTAGAAATTCCTATGGAATGTTATCTATCCCTTCTTGCTTCATGTTATGCAGTTCCAAACTAATAAATATGTGCTTGCGATGGGGTAATTTGTGTGTAGTGTTTAGGAATTCAAATGCCACTACTGTGTTGTACTAGTGCCTGCAGACTCAGTAACCTGAGGAATCCAGCAGACCTAAATCTTCTTTGTAATGCCCAAGCACAACTGCGATCAAGCTATATTTTTACCTCTGTGCCCTGTCGCGCAACGGATACACCCAGCAGATTGCATGAGCATGTGCAACAACATCAGCAGGAACTAACACAACGCAAGGGTAGCAACCTGGACACAATCAGGAATGAAAATAGCTAAATCAGAAAATACAGGATTTTATTGCAATAATCGTGTCCCATTTATACTACACCCTTC
Source organism: Schistocerca piceifrons (assembly GCF_021461385.2). Classification (NCBI taxonomy): domain Eukaryota; kingdom Metazoa; phylum Arthropoda; class Insecta; order Orthoptera; family Acrididae; genus Schistocerca; species Schistocerca piceifrons. The sequence goes on along the minus strand of NC_060145.1, from coordinate 316,862,968 downwards.
ATCTTTGCCTTTAGGAACCATTAACAAAATTCTTTCGTTGTTTACTAAAATGCCTACGCCACGAACTTGTCCTGTAAAGACAAATCCAACACCAACAGAACAAGGTCACACATCTCGCCAGAATTCTGCACTATTTTACTCAAAGCTGTGACGAGGATCGATGACGAAGTCTTGTGCGTCTGCCGACCACGAAGGCCAAGGGTCTTAGAGCACTATCGTCTCTAGACTGGCAAACACAATGAGTGGTAGTGCCAGCCAATCAAGGACCTTTACCCGCTCCACAAAACCTCAGCCTTTCATATGCACAGGTTGATTCAAAAAGAGTAAACGGATTTCAGTTGTTTATTGTGAAAGATAAAAACACATTGCACATGTCGCTAGATAGAGCAAGGCTCGAAGCTTTATGTTCGCACAGGCGCTATATCAAACACTGTGTCATGGGACAGCTATATGTACATATACAGGTGGTGGTAGTATCGCATACACAAGGTATAAAAGGCAGTGCATTAGCAGAGCTGTCGTTTGTACTCCGATGATTCATGTGAAAATCGTTCCGACGTGGTTATGCGCAAGACGGGACACATTTTGAAAGCAGTGTGGTATTTGGAACTAAATGCATGGGACATTCCATTTCAGAAATCTTTAGGGAATTGAATACTCCGAGATCCGTAGTGTCAAGAGTGTGCCGAGAATACCTCATTTCAGACATTACCTCCCCCCACCATGGCCTTCACTTAACGACCGAAAGCAGCGACGTTTGCGTAAGAGTTGTCAGTGCCGAGAACAAGCAACACTGCTGAAGTAACAACAGAAATCAATGTGGGACGTACGACGAACCCATACGTTAGGACAATGTGGAGAAATTTGATGTTAATGCGCCAAGGCAGTACACCACTGACGTGAATGCCTATGCTAAAAGCACGACATCGTCTGCAGCACCTCTCCTCGGCTCGTGACCATATCTGGTGGATCTAGACCACTGGAAAACTGTGCCTGGTCAGGTGAGACACGAGGTAATGGTAAGGTTTGTGGCACGGACCCCAGGAAACCAAGAAGCCAAGTTGTCAACAAGGCAATTTACAAGCTAGTCGTGGCTCAGTAATGGTGTAGGCTGTGCTTACATGGAATGTATTGGGTCCTCTGACCCAACTGAACCAATGGTTATGTTCGCCTACTTGGAGACCATTTACAACCATTCATGGACTTCACGCTCCTAAACAACGATGTAATTTTTATGGATGACTGTGCGCTACGTCACCAGGCCATAATTGTTCGCGAGTGGTTTGAAGAACATTCTGGACAATTCGACATGAATCCCATGGAACATTTGTGGGACATGATGAAGAGGCCAGTTGGTGCGCAAATTACTGCCCTGCAACACGTTCGAAATTATGGACGGCTATAGAGGCAGCATGACACAATATTTATGCAGGGGATTTTCGAAGACTTGTTTAGTCCATGCCACGTCGAGTTGCTACATTACACCGAGCAAAAGTAAGTCCTATAAGAGACTGGGAAGTGTTCCAAGACTTTAGTTAAGTCATTGTACACTCAACAAGAGCACCGTGCGGTAGTGCACCCATCCCACACACAAATGAGCGCAGTATACAAGTCTCCGTCTATTGAATGGTTACCTACAGCAATTCCATTTTTCGGCTCTTGAAGAGCAACTGCCATACGTGGAACAATGACTCAGTCTTTTATATACCGCCACAGAAAAATAATCGCAAAGTGTGAGGTCTGGTGACCTGAGAGGTCAAAAACAATGAACGAGTACATGTTGTCCACGTCTTCCAACCCAACCTTGTGGTATGGCATTGGTAAGACATCGCCACACCTCAAAATGAAGGTAAGGTGGGGTGCCGTCATGCATAAAAATAAAATCATTGGAATCTGCTGTAAGTTGAAGAAACAATCAATTTTTCAGCCTGTCCCGGTATAACATTCCTCTAACAGTATCCTTTCCAAAAAAGAACGGTCCATAAACTTTGGGAACAAAAACGGAATAAAACACATTCAGTTTACGTGAGCGTCTTTCACATTTGACGACGACTCCAGGATTTTGTGAACCCCAAATTCTTACTTTATGGGCGGTTTACTTGACTCGATAGATGAATCGTCGATTCATCAAAAAAGAGTCGTTCAAAAAAAGTGTCCTCCACCATACCCTAGAGAACTGAAATACAAAATTCGTACCTTCTGTTGTGGTCACAGGGAGCAGTTGCTGTTGTAACTGAAGGTTGTAAGGTTTCACATGCAGGTGTCGTTTCAGAATACGGCACACCGCGAGGAAGTTGTTCCTGGGCTGCCCGTCTTGTAGATTTCCGAGGGATCCACGTGAAGGCATATGGGATACACTCGACATTTTTATGAGACATTCATGGCCGACCAGTGCTTTTTCCTTTGCATATGCAGCCAGCTGCCATGAATTTTGTATACCACTCGTAAATCTGCTTGCGCAAAGGCGACTTCTTGCTGAATCGATGGCGGAATGAACATTGCACTTGAACAGTTGATTCACTTCCGCAAATTCCATTACACAAAATGATTTCTCTTGTGTAGTAGTCGCCATGTTGCTACGTATAAACAACAGCGCAGCTGTGTCAGAAGTTTGAAGCTTACTCTGTCCAGTGACACGCGCAATGTGTTTCTGTCTTTTGTATACTCATGCTCATAAATTAAGGATAACGTGGCACTGGACAAAACTGGAGCTAATAGCATAGGCACATTGGGAACACACACGACACAGATCTGTAAGTCCACGGTATTGGTGATAAGTTGAGAAAACCATCCCGAAACACATGTGCTACAAAACGCCACTGTTTCCTGCGCATGTACCCCGACATCAGAATGGGATATGATCACCATGCACACGTACACAGGCCGCACAACCGGTTGGCATACTCTGGATCAGGTGGCCGAGCAGCTGCTGGGGTATAGCCTCACATTCTTGCAACAGTACCTGTCGCAGTGGTTTGAAGACGTGCAGCAATACGTCGACCGAGAGCATCCCAGACGTGTTCGATGGGGTTAGGTCTGGAGAACAGGCAGGCCACTCCATTCGCCTGATATCTTCTGTTTCAAGGTACTCCTCCACGATGGCAGCTCTGTGGGGCCGTGCGTTATCATCCATCAGGAGGAAAGTGGAACCCACTGCACCCCTGAAAAGGCGGACATACTGGTGCAAAATGACGTCCCGATACACCTGACCTGTTACAGTTCCTCTGTCAAAGACATGCAGGGGTGTACGTGCACCAATCATAATCCCACCACACGCCATCAAACCACGACCTCTATACAGGTCCCTTTCAAGGGCATTAAGGGATTGGTATCTGGTTCCTGGTTCACGCCAGATGAAAACCCGGCGAGAATCACTGTTCAGACTATATCTGGACTCGTCTGTGAACATAACCTGGGGCCACTGTTCCAATGACCATGTACTGTGTTCTTGACACCAGGCTTTACGGGCTCTCCTGTGACCAGGGGTCAGTGGAATGCACTTTGCGGGTCTCCGGGCGAATAAACCATGTCTGTTCAGTCGCATGTAGACTGTGCGCTGGAGACAACTATTCCAGTGGCTGCGGTAAGGTTCCGAGCAAGGCTGCCTGCAGTACTCTGTGGCAATCTACAGGCACTGATGGTGAGAAATCGGTCTTCTTGTGGTGTTGTACAGTGTGGACGTCCCGTACTGTAGCACCTGGACACGTTTCCTGTCTGCTGGAATCGTTGCCATTATCTTGAACTGACACTTTGGGGCAATGGGAGGGCCTGTGCTACGACCTGCTGTGTTTGACCAGTCCACAGTTGCTCTAGTATTCTACCCCCTCATAACGTCACCAATATGTGTTCTTTGAGCCATTTTCAACACGCAGTCACCATTAACACGTCTGAAAACGTCTGCACACTTACTCGTTGCACCGTACTCTGACATGCACCAACACACCTCTGCGTATGTGGACTGCTGCCAGCACCATCGTGTGACGACTGAAGGTCAAATGCACCGCATGGTCATACCGCGAGGTGATTTAAACCCGCAAACTGCTCACCAGGTCGTTGTTGCTCCATGTATCAGCATTATCCTTGATTTATGAACATGAGTGTAGTTTGTCAGTAATAAACAATTAAAATTTTTCTTTCCTTTTGAATCGCCCAGTTCAGTTTTGTCGTAAGACGCAGATCCTCTTTGCCTACTAGTCTTGAATATTTTAGTTATAATTTATAGTAAACAGAACATACAATGAAACTTCCCGGCAGATTAAAACTGTGTGCCGGACCGAGACTCGAACATAGCTCGATGAAACTTGGGACACACATAAAGAACTGCTGCATTTTAGTACAGTAAGCAAATGAAAGAAATACGCAATGAGACCATCAGGAATGACGCTTTCATTCAAAGACAATGATTACATTGGTGTCATCGAGACTTAAGTCGGTCCTCTACACATTACAAATGGCTGGACACGGTTCTTCGGACATGTCCGAAAGAACATACACCATCGTTGACCATGCAGCTCGTTATAATGAAATTACAATGAAATGAATACCCCTAGCTGCAGTCGCACTATCCTCTGTGTCCTCGGTGGCTCAGATGGAAAGAGCGTCTGCCATGTAAGCAGGAGATCCCGGGTTCGAGTTCCAGTTGGGGCACACATTTTTCAACTGTCCCCGTGGGCCAGCCGGTGTGACCGAGCGGTTCTAGGCGCTTCAGTCTGGACCCGCGCTACCGCTACGGTCGCAAGTTCGAATCCTTACCCGGGCATGGATGTCTGTGATGTCCTTAGGTTCGTTAGCTTTAAGTAGTTCTAAGTTCTATGGGAGTGATGACCTCAGATGTGCAGCTAGGGGTATTCATTTCATTGTAATTTGAATATCCTTTTGCTCGAAGAGCTCCTCCACCTGTGTTGTTCGATGTGGTCGCCCATTGTCACCCATAAAAATGTCAGGGCCGAATGCACTCTTGAAAAGAAACATACGTGCAATATTGTGCCTTTCCACACCATAAAGTATGAACTACCGAAACGATCATGTTCGACGATATTTCTCGGGAGCATTAAATCCCCTCATAAGATGAGAGGCGGGAACACATAATGCACCCACGTACACTGCCGAACATTATCGCTTTGGTTGTCCAGGTGTTATGATGCGGGTAGGTATAATGTTTCATGTCCGTATGGACCTCCAAATCTTTCAACACGATACGCTCACCAGTCAGCATCATTGTGACACTATACTCCTTCCCCCTGAGCGTCTTTTGAGGGGTGCATTCGGCCATGGCTTCATTTTTATGAATGAGAATGCGCGTCCGCATTGAACAGCGCAGCTGGAGGAACTCTTGGATCAAGAGGATATTCGGTGAATGTACTGGCCTGCCTGCTCCCCCAACTTAAATCCCATCGAGCACGTGGGGGACGCTTTGGTGAGACGTAATAGACCATCCCACAGTTGTCAACCACGATGATGAAGGAATGGGACGCCCTTCCACAAGATCCCGGGTTCGATTCCCGGCGGGGTCAGGGATTTTCTCTGCCTCGTTATGACTGGGTGTTGTGTGCTGTCCTTAGGTTAGTTAGGTTTAAGTAGTTCTAAGTTCTAGTGGACTGATGACCATAGATGTTAAGTCCCGTAGTGCTCAGAGCCATTTGAACCATTTTTTAACCTTCCACAAAAGCTCCTTGCCAGACTTGTGGCCAGCATCGGAACACGTTGCATAGCATGCAGGGTTACGGAGTCAGACGTAGGCAGCTCTCGAGTGAGAATCCTGATTGATGGAATCCTTGAAGAATCGGCGCCTGGGCCAGGAAAACTCATTCCCAGCGAACTGGCCTGATCTAGCCAGAACGCAGCTTTAAATACCACTCGGAGATGAGGATGCAGACGGACCCATTTTCCATCACGTGTCTTGCGGAAGAGAAGAGGTCCTCGCAGTCTGCGGTCTCTAACAGTTGTAGGATTGCCCCCTGTTGGACGGTCGAAGCATGGCCATCCATCCAAATGTTCAAATGTGTGTAAATTCCTAAGCGACCAAACTCCTGAGATCATTGGTCCGTAGACTTACACACTGCTTAAACTAACTTAACGCTAAGGACAACACTCACACCCAAGCCTGAGGGAGGACTCGAACCTCCGTCGGGAAGGGCCGCACGATTAGTGACATGGCACCTCTAACCACGCGGCCACTCCGCGTCGTAACCATGTGGGACGTTAGTTACATTTTGTATAACTTCCAGTGCCTTATTTTAAGATGCTAGTTGCCTGGCTTTTTACAGTGAAATGGTTCAAATGGCTCTGAGCACTATAGGACTTGACATCTGAGGTCATCAGTCCTCTAGAACTTAGAACTACTTAAGGGGAGCCGGAGGTGGTCAAATCAAAAAAATTACGATTTTTTTTTTTTGCTACCGAAAATTAATTGGAACATTCCTCTTTAATGTAAGCTTTGAATTATTGTTCTACTCGCCCTAGGAGTGGAGTTATTACCATTTTCCCCCACGCCTGCAGAGGAAATGGGCGGCAGCTGAATGCATCTAACACCCTCTCGTGACTTCCTGGCGAACTGCTTGGGATTTTCTCGGCCTGTTACGCATACAGCGCCATGAAGCGCTAAGAGCGCGGAACATCGTCTCTTTGCTGTTTACCGTTTCGAATTAGTTCAGTGTTGCGCCTGTTGTTGGTAGTATTATACTTCTTGTGTAAAGCGTTGTTCTGGTTACGATGCCACGTTTTAGTAACCGTGTATATAAGAGGAAGAACATAGGGAAAAGAAAATTAACACTAATACCAAGTTGCGATACTACAATTACTGAAACAGTGCGTTCTTCTGCTAAGCAACACATGGCCGGCCATAGACCTGTGACATCTTCTGGCAAGAAGCTGACTGGTGGAAGTGACAGATTTCGTGAATATGTTAGTGACACTGTACGAACACTAAGAAATATATGCAATAAAACCAATTTTTCATGACTTAGCACAGCCAGAATTGTTACACAAATGTCTACACGGAAAGACGCAGAATCCTAATGAGAGCGTAAACAATTTAATTTGGAAAGTGATTCCTAAAAGGGTGTTTGCAAGCATAAAAACACTACACTTTGGCATTTATGATGCAATAGCAACCTACAACCAAGGGAACAGTGTGAAGTGTGAAGTTCTGAAGGCATTAGGATTTACAGCTGGGGTGAACACTGTACGAGCACTAAGAAATATTGACAGAGAAAGGGTAAGAGGAGCAGAAAGAAGAGAAAGGCATATGAAGTATGATGGAACAACAGGCCAGAAAAGAAGACAGAAGAGGAAGCTTTTGGAGGATGAAGAAGAAGATCCTGATAACCCATCCTATAGTGCAGGAATGTATTGAGAAACTTTGATAGCCATTTTCCATAAATTAGAATTTTTCGAATATAAGGAACATTTCCCAAAATCCACTCAAGCTAGAGAGATGAAATTTTTATACAGCAATCCTAGTGGTCAAAGTTACATTGTAACACAGCCATTTGGCAATATGTTCAGTAGTTTCATTTCAGTTAAATTATAAAGCAATTACTTGTAAAAAATTTGGGTCATTAATAAAAAAAATTATTGGAAGGAAACTAGAAAAGATACTCCAAAATCCCTCTGTCATAACTGCAATACTAAACCACTCTATATGTAAAAAAAAATTCAAATTTTTCTATTTGGTAATTTATTCATAAATGTACCTCAAATTTAGTGATTTTAACATGGGCAGCATAGGCACCTCCGGCTCCCCTTAAACCTAACTAACCTAAGGACATCACACACATCCGTGCCCGAGGCAGGATTCGAACCTGCGACCGTAGCAGTCGCGCGGTTCCGGACTGAAGCGCCTAGAACGGCTCGGCCACCCCGCCGGCTAGAAAATTGTTCCCTGTGTGTTAGGAAACCCTGAAGCATTGATGTGACGTTAGTTCCTGACACTACAGACACAGTGCCTCGTTACAGCGGTAAGAAACAGACATTCCTCTCATTTGCATACTCTCATAGCCATGGTTCAGAGACCTGCATTCACAGTTGCAGTGCTAAATCAAAAACTGATCATAGCAACTGGACACTTCAATTTGATGTACAACTGTGAGTTGACTGAGGTGTCTCAGCCTGGGAAAGGGATTCGACATTTCAGAATGGCCTAATGTGTTCGAAATTCCAGAAAAAACAGGAGTAAGCTATAGGAAATGACAGATAACGTACAATATGTACAACAAACAATACAGAAGAATAAGAACCAAAGATCAAGAATGATCAGATTAAAGAGGGTTTAACATATAGATGTTGTCTTTCGTCCCTGCTTTTAGTTCTACACCAATGATGGAAGTAAGAGATGCATTCGACACTGGGATTTAAAATTAGAGTGACAGAATATCAGTGATAATATCTGATAATATCTGCTGACGACATTGCCGTCCTCAGTGAAAGAAAAGAACAATTACAGGACATGTTAAATGGAATGAACAGTCTAATGAGAACAGAATATGGGTTGAGAATAAGCCAAAGAAATGCTAAAGTAATGAGATTAGCGATAAACTTAACATCAAAATTGGAGATCACTAAGTAGACCGAGTAAAGTAATTCTGTTCACTTGGAAGCAAAATAACATACGAGAGCACAATGCGAGGAGGACAGAAAAACCAGATTAGGTCTACTAAAGAGATCATCCCTAACAAAAGAAATCGATAACGAACACCAGTCTCAATTTGAGGAAGAAATTTCTATAACTGTAGGGGGCGTTTGGGATACAGGATTGTATAGTGTTTAATCATGGACTTTGGGAAAACGGGAAAGAAGAGAAACGAAGCGTTTGAAATGTGATGCCACAGGAATATATTGAAAAGTAGGTTGCCTGACGAGATTCCCTGCATAACCGGCGAAAGGAATATATGAAAAAAACATGCGTTAAGACATCGGAAGATGACTACCGTGGTACTGCAGAGGGTTGTAAAGAGTAAAACTGCAGAGGAAGACAGAGATTGGAATAGGCATAACAAATAACTGAGCACATAGGGTGCAAGCGCTGCTCTGAGCTCGGCACAAAAGAGGAATTCGTGGCGTGCTGCATTAAACCATTCAGAAGACTGATGACTCAAACAAACATAAGGTGATGAGATCCTATCATACTGGTAGTTTATACCGATTCTGGAAACGACACCATAACTCAGTCACGAATGCACTTGAACGTCTGAAAATCGGAGTTTCAACAGATCTTTCTGTAAGCTACACACAATTATTTCAGTTTGCTTTAAGTTTTTGTCTCCAGGACATTTTAGTCCAAGTATGGACTGGCTATATTGTTAGGCAATTAATGATAGTCAGTCAGTAAAATTCCTTGGTTATGAATGATGGTTCAAATTTTGGAACAGGATGAAGAATTAGACTTCATCTTCGTTATTAGAATTAATTCAATACCTTCAGCTGCTGACTGGCGTTGATATATATCAATGGGGACATGTGAAAATGTGTGCCCCGACCGGGACTCGAAGCCGGGATCTCCTGCTTGGATGGCAGACGCTCTATCTGAGCCAACGAGGGCACAGAGGACAGTGCGACTATCTTGCGCACGCCTTCCGCGAGACGCATATTCTCACCTTGTATGTCCACACACTACATTCGTAGTATCCAACCCCAACGCCCGTTAGACGGGCTGCAGGTCATCAATGGTGTCTGTTCTTTCGCACATGTCCGAAAGAACAGACACCATATCCATATAAGTATATAGTTCTGGCAATACCGGCCATGACCTTCTTCTGTGCGGGTGCACACATATTCCCCGAACTCTTACGGGAGTAGGTAAGAATGTCTTCCATGAGTAACGAGTGTATTTTGGTGAGCACTACGAATGTAGTGTGTGGACATACAAGGTGAGGATGTGGCTCTCGCGGGAGATGTGCGCGAGATAGTCCCTGCAGTTGCACTATCCTCTGTGCCCTCGGTGGCTCAGATAGATAGAGCGTGTGCCATGTAAGCAGGAGATCACGGCTTCGAGTCCCGGTGGGGACACACATTTTCACTTGTTCCCGTTGATATATATCAACACCCGTCAGCAACTGAAGGTATTAAATTAATTGTGATTTCGTTCTAGACCGCTGCAGGCCAGCAATGGTTTCTTCTTTCCGAAAGAACAGACACCATGTCCATATAAGTATATAGTTCGTCTTCGTTAGTTTGTTTGATACGCAAGTGGTATTTCTGCGTGTCACCACTTTTGAAGCTAATATTTGTTTCTTTGTATTTAGTGTTTCGTGCAACTTCATTGCCACATATTGCTCTTTGACAGTCACGTCAGCCTATATGATATCATTTAATGTCATGCTGCAAACATTTTCCAATAAATATTACTGTGGCGCATGGAAACAGTACGACGACGTGAATGTGGCATAAGCTTAGCTGCATGGTAAAACCACACTCTAATTGTGTGCTCGAGTAGTCAGTTCAGCGTCGTGAGTCGGCGCAGCTTGCTCCATGGAAGTCCACCTGCCGTTCTGGAGTCTGAAGATGATCCTTAAGGATTGAAACCGGTCACTCGGATTAAAAGAAATTTGTGATCAAGACTGTTTTTTAATTATCGAAACATTTTTGCTAGGGGGGGGGGGGGGGGACTGGGAGATAGGATCTCTAATGCGTCGAAAATAAGTTGAGGCAACAAACATAAATATATGGGTTCTAGATTCACCTGAAATTAGAGAACAATACCGGGAAGAATATCGCGATTCCTTGAAACGGTGGCAGAGTGGAAAAACATCGAGGATCAATGGGACTTTGTAAAGAATACCATGATGACGTCAGTAATAAAGAACAGGGAACTCAAGCAAGATAAGATCTCCGTGGTTTGATACTGACTGTGAGATAGCAACTGTACAAAAGGAATGGTAGAAATTCATAAAGAAAATACGACTGAGAAGGAGATCCATGAACGAGAAAAGAGAATTGATGAAAGCAAACAACAAAGAACGGGAGCTTCATGGAATTAGAATGAGACAAAATTTTATAGGAAGGTAAGTGATGTCTGGAAAACCGTTAGTGGAAAAACTGCCTCGATAGAGCATGAAACAGGGAAATCAAAAGTGAGGAGAAACAAATCTGTGATAGATGGCGCAGACATATTGAAGAACTGCTCAACTTCAGAATCATAACTCATTAACTCCTGCCTCACGCATACTGAAGTAAATTTGAAAAAAACTGAACTGAACTGAATGAGGAAAAGATAATATTCTAATGGGACTATTCCAGCGAGGTGGCAGGCGGACGAAATAGATTTCCCCAGAGCTGTTTATTTCAGTATGGAATGAAAGAAAATGCCTCAACAGTGGAGAGAAGGAATTATAGTACCTGCGCACAAGAGGGGAGATACGTTGGAATGTGACAACTATAGAGGAATAACGCTGCTAAAGCTGGGATGCAAAGTATTATCTAACATACTGTTTGGCCGTCTCCTCCCAGTTGTTCAGAGGGAGTATGGCTCATACCAGTGTGGATTTCTTCCTGGGAAATCATCTATAGATTACATTTTAACACAATGACAAATTTTAGAAAATGTAGTTGAATTCGGGATTGGCATGAATGACCTCTTAATTGACTACCAAGCTGCATACGATAGCGTAGACTATTGGAAAATCATTCAGGTTTCTAAGAATGACAATGACTAGCATACAGAGTAGTAAAAAAACGAGTTTTTTGTATTATTTTTCTACTTTTCATGTTTCACGTCCCTTGAGCGCATGATTAAAGAACAGGGCGAGGTGGCAGTTCCAGTCTCTGTCCGCCCACTTACCTTTACGTTTTCCAAGACTTCCCTAAATCACTTTAGGCGAATGCCACCATGGTTTCTTCAAACCTTGGTTTCTTTCAAACTGCCAGCCGATTTCCGGCCCAATCATTTCCAAATCTGAAGTACTGCTACGTCTATAATGACCTCGTCATCAACGGAACGCTTGTTCCTAAACTTTCTTCCATTTTTCCTTATTTAAAGGCGTAATGTTTGAGAAAGTAATTCTTCAGTTCTGGAGATAAGGCAGCAATCATAAGTTTTTAAAAATATTTATTTATCTGTGTCAGTCATCTTTGCTTTGTACATCGCACGTAAGATTTTTTAAATTCTTTTGCTATCCGTATCCCAGTTTTCTCGTTTTGCACGTTTCTGGTGTACTTATTTTGTCTTTGTTATTCTGTTCAGTACTAACAATCTGCGTTAAGGAGCCTGTAGATTCTATACGGTCTAGTAATCACAAATTTTTTCTAAAGAGAAAAAGACACAGCAGAAATTCACTATTCAGTGTTTCTAAATGCCTAAATCCCTAGATGTACCAGCCTCGATAGATGCAAGGATAATCTGGGGTGAAAAAGTCATGGGATACCTCCAGCCGGCCACGGTGGCCGAGCGGTTCAAGGCCCTTCAGTCTGGAACCGCGCGACTGCTACGGTCGCAGGTTCGAATCCTGCCTGGGGCATGGATGTGTGTGATGTCCTTAGGTTAGTTAGGTATAAGTAGTTCTAAGTTCTAGGGGACTGATGACCTCAGAAGTTAAGTCCCATAGTGCTCAGGAGGAGGAGATTAGTGTTTAACGTCCCGTCGACAACGAGGTCATTAGAGACGGAGCGCAAGCTCTGGTGATGGAAGGATGGGAAAGGAAATCGGCCGTGCCCTTTCAAAGGAACCATCCCGGCATTTGCCTGAAGCGATTTAGGGAAATCACGGAAAACCTAAATCAGGATGGTCGGAGACGGGATTGAACCGTCGTCCTCCCGAATGCGAGTCCAGTGTGCTAACCACTGCGCCACCTCGCTCGGTTTCCATAGTGCTCAGAGCCATTTGAATTCGGATACCTCCAAATACCGTGTGGGATCTCTTTTTGCCCAGCCTAGTACAGCAATTTGACGTGGGATGGACTCCACAAGTCCCATGCAGAAATATTGCTCCATGCTGCCTCTATAGCCATCCATACTAGCGGGAGTGGCGCCGGTGCAGGATTCTGTGCACGAAGTGACCTCTCGATTATGTCCCATAAATTCTCAATTGCGTTCATGTCGAGCTGTGAGGGTGACTAAATCGTTCGCTCGAACTGTACAGAATGTTCTTCAAATAAATGGCGACTAATTGTGGTCCGCATTGTCATCCACAAAAATTCCACCGCTGTTTGGGAACCTGAAGTTAATGAATGGCTTCAGATGATCTACAGATAGCCAAAAATAACCATTTCTAGTCAATGATCAGTTGGGCCATACACAGTGCGCACCCTTAGGCACCCATCACCAGCTTGTACAGTGCCTTGTTGACAACCTGGATCCATGGCATCGTGCAGTCTATACCACCCTCTAACACTGCCATCAGCTCTTAGCAACTGAAATCGAACTCATCTGTTCCAGGCCACGGTTTTTCAGTCGTCTAGGGTCCAACCGACATGGTCACACGTTCAGGACCGGTGCTGCAGGCGATGGCGTGCTGTTAGCAAAGACACTCGTGTCGGTCGTCTGCTGCCATATCACATAGACGCCATTAACGCCAAATTTCGCCGCGCTGTCCTAACGAATACATCCGTCGTACGTCTCCCATTCATTTCTGCGATTGTTTCGATTGTTTCACGCTGTGTTGCCTGTCTGTTTTCACTGACAGCTCTACGTAAGCACCGCTGCTCTTGGTCGTTAACTGAAGCCGTCGGCCACTGCTTCATCCATAATGCATGAAATTTGGTATTCGCGGTACACTCTGGACACTGTAAGTCTCGGAATATCCAATTCCCTGGCGATTCCTGAAATGGAATTCCCATGCGTCTATGTCTAACTGACGTTCGAAGTCCTTTAACTCCCGTCGTGCGGCCACAAACACCTCGGAAACCTTTGCACATGATTCATCTGGGTAAAAATGACAGCCCTAGTGTACGCCATACTACCACCATCTATACGTGAGCATATGGCTACCCCACGACTTTCGTCAGCTCAGTGTAATATTTCTTACATTCACGTCTACAAACGTTAAAGTAACCTCTGGCGTGCCACAGGGAAGTGTTATGGGACCATTGCTTTTCACAATATATATAAATGACCTAGTAGATAGTGTCGGAAGTTCCATGCGGCTTTTCGCGGATGATGCTGTAGTATACAGAGAAGTTGCAGCATTAGAAAATTGTAGCGAAATGCAGGGAGATCTGCAGCGGATAGGCACTTGGTGCGGGGAGTGGCAACTGACCCTTAACATAGACAAATGTAATGTATCGCGAATACATAGAAAGAAGGATCCTTTATTGTATGATTATATGACAGCGGAACAAACACTGGTAGCAGTTACTTCTGTAAAATATCTGGGAGTATGCGTGCGGAACGATTTGAAGTGGAATGATCATATAAAATTAATTGTTGGTAAGGCGGGTACCAGGTTGAGATTCATTGGGAGAGTCCTTAGAAAATGTAGTCCATCAACAAAGGAGGTGGCTTACAAAACACTTGTTCGACCTATACTTGAGTGTTGTTCATCAGTGTGGCATCCGTACCAGATCGGGTTGACGGAGGAGATAGAGAAGATCCAAAGAAGAGCGGCGCGTTTCGTCACAGGGTTATTTGGTAACCGTGATAGCGTTACGGAAATGTTTAGCAAACTCAAGTGGCAGACTCTGCAAGAGAGGCGCTCTGCATCGCGGTGTAGCTTGCTCGCCAGGTTTCAAGAGGGTGCGTTTCTGGATGAGGTATCGAATATATTGTTTCCCCCTACTTATACCTCCGGAGGAGATCACGAATGTACAATTAGAGAGATTCGAGCGCGCGCGGAGGCTTTCAGACAGTCGTTCTTCCTACGAACCATACGCGACTGGAACAGAAAATGGAGGTAATGACAGTGGCACGTAAAGTGCCCTCCTCCACACACCGTTGGGTGGCTTGCGGAGTATAAATGTAGATGTAGATGCAGATACTATGAGATCAAATAATCAGGATGAAAAGTACTCACTGTGATTTAAAGCAAATTACACATTCAGATACCACGTAACAGCATGCTGACTTCCCTACCTCTGTGTACAGAACCCTGATAAATATTTCTTGGAAGCTGGTGCCTTACGACACTTTGAACATGTTCCTCTCATTCTTTCTCTTCAAAAACATTCATCGAAACGGACAACATTGAGTGGGAAGAACCGCTATCAGATTACAGCACGCGTTTAGTCGACTGTTGTTCATGGTGATGACATATTTCGAGAGCTTCGAATTCGAATCTAGATAATCGGCTTACTGCTGTCTGCGATGTGTACAGTAGCACTTGTTTGTTTATTATTACCGCATTTATTTGTACGGTTTATTACTAATGCTATTGTCATGAAATAAATAACTGCGATGCTTAACGATTTTTCCACCAAATTCTGTGTTTATGCTGCTCAAACACAACCACCTCAATATTATTTGAACTCCAGTGCCCTCTCCTCAAAATGAGAAAGATATCGTGAAACATTAATCCACCGTTACACAGAGAGAATGTGACGGTAATTTTTACATGTGACACACACGGGCACATAGTTACAACTGTTGTAGAGGTAACAAAAAGTTATGAGGAGATTTACAGGGCACTCTGAAATAAAGGCATATAAAACGAGGACTCGTGTCAGTGAAATTACTGTGTGTAATGTTTCCTGGTTAACAAAGAAGGAGGAAGAAACCAAAAAGTTTTATTTGGTAGTTCTGGAACTGGAAATATTCTCCGTTCATGCGACGGCAGAGTTCGTACGGTGGATGACCGAAATGAAAACTGGTCAACAGTTTCATCGTTATTTGTAGCCCGATGTGGATGAGCTGTCTCCCACTCGCAACATAACGCTGCTCTACGACCGATAATTTTAGGCAGACGGGTCATGTTGAATCAGAACAGAGAAAAACACTGATCCATGGGTCATCCAAAATGTAATCACCCTGAATTAGTCCGAAGAACTTCGTTCTTGCAGAGGCAAAAGAAAAAGGTGAAACCAATGATCCATCGATGGCGTCGTTCGCGAACAGCCGCGGCTTTCAACGATCGCCTCGTTACAGTGGCTTTCTAGAAATTAGTTACACAAAACTAACCTTTAATTGTGAAAAGGGTAAATAAATTACAGAAATGTTTGATACAGCGCTGAATGCAGTATACAGGGTGAGTCGCCTAACATTACCGCTGGATATATTTCGTAAACCACATCAAATACTAACGAATCGATTCCACAGACCGAACGTGAGGAGAGGGGCTAGTGTAATTGGTTAATACAAACCATAAAAAATGCACGGAAGTATGTTTTTTAACACAAACCTACGCTTTTTTAAATGGAACCCCGTTAGTTTTCTTAGCACATATGCACATATAAACAAATACGTAATCGTTGCCGTTTGTTGCATTGTAAAATGTTAATTACATCCGGAGATATTGTAACCTAAAGTTGACGCTTGAGTACCATTCCTCCGCTGTTCGATCGTGTGTATCGGAGAGCACCGAATTACGAAGGGATCCAAAGGGAACGGTGATGGACCTTAGGTACAGAAGAGACTGGAACAGCACATTACGTCCACATGCTAACACCTTTTTATTGGTCATTTCCCCGACGCACATCTACATTACCATGAGGGGTGAGGTACACGTACACACGTGGTTTCCGTTTTCAATTACGGAGTGGAATAGTGTGTGTCCCGACATGTCAGGCTAATAGATGTTCAATGTGGTGGCCATCATTTGCTGCACACAATTGCAATCTCTGGCGTAATGAATGTGGTACACGCCGCAGTACATCTGGTGTAATGTCGCCGCAGGCTGCCACAATACGTTTGTCATATCCTCTGGGGTTGTAGGCACATCACGGTACACATTCTCCTTTAACGAGAACGGGCTGGCCAATTTATGCGTCCTCCACGTCCTATGAAACGCCCGTCGAACATCCTGTCAAGGGTCAGCCTAGTGTTAATTGCGGAATGTGCAGGTGCACCATCATGCTGATACCACATACGTCGACGCGTTTCCAGTGGGACATTTTCGAGCAACGTTGGCAGATCATTCTGTAGAAACGCGATGTATGTTGCAGCTGTTTGGGCACCTGCAATGAAGTGAGGACCAATGAGGTGGTCGCCAATGATTCCGCACCATACATTTACAGTCCACGGTCGCTTTCGCTCTACCTGTCTGAGCCAGTGAGGATTGTCCACGGACCAGTAATGCATGTTCCGTAGATTCACTGCCCCGTGGTTTGTGAAACCCGCTTCGTCGGTAAACAGGTAAAACTGCAACGCATTCTCTATTAATGCCCATTGACAGAATTGCACTCGATGATTAAAGTCATCACCATGTAATTGCTGATGTAGCGACACATGAAACGGGTGAAAGCGGTGACGATGCAGTATGCGCATGACACTACTTTAACTCAGTCCATCGGCTCTCGCAATGTCCCGTGTACTCATGTGTGGGCTCATGGCAACAGCAGCTAACACACCAACTGCACCCGCTTCTCCTGTGACGGGCCTGTTACGGACCCGTTTGCGTGCTACGACCATACCTGTTGCATACAGTTGGCGGTAGATCTTTTGCAATGTGCGGCTCGTTGGATGCTCTCTGTCCGGGTACCGTTCTGCACACACCCTGCAGGCTTCAGCTGCATTTCGTCGACACTCTCCATAGATGAGTATCATCTCCGCCTTTTCAGAGTTCGAATACACCATGGTCACAGTTCCTACAACACTACACTATCACAGACGTCTGGTAACACGGTGTACTACAGTTGGTCTGCGTGCGGAGACGAATGCAGGATAACAATAGCAACAAGCGTTACATGCGGTACATGCGGACACTGCGACAGCTAGACCAAACCACAACAGTGCACTACAGCCACACTCGTAAACACGGTCGTCATCGTAAACATGTCCCTACAGATGCTGCTCGCCGACCGTGGCCCGTGTTTGTTACAACACGCAACTGAACGTCGGAGGTTTCAAGCGTCAACTTTAGGTTACAATATCTCCGAATGTAATTAACATTTTACAATGCAACAAACGGCATTGATTACGTATTTGTTTATATGTTCAGATGTGCTAACAAAACCAACGTGGTTACATTTAAAAAAACCTAGGTTTGTGTTAAAAAACATACTTCCATGCATTTTTGTATGGTTTGTATTAAACAATTACACTAGCCCCTCTCCTCACGTTCGGTCTGTGGAATCGGTTCGTCAGTATTTGATGTGGTTTACTATATATATCCAGCGGTAACGTTAGGTGACTCACCCTGTATATTCAAGTTTTATTCCCGCCTAACACTATTAGTTCCCGATGTTCCCGCTAGGTGACATGCGCGAATGAGTTAGTCCTACAGCCCTCTTGAAGTCGTATAACAGTGTAAAACGTGCGCTGTCTTGTCTAGGGTTTCATGCGTCAAAAATGTTCAAATGTATGCTTATCCCTAAAGGACCAAACTGCTGAGGTCATCGGTACCTAGAGTTACACACTACTTAAACTAACTCCAACTAGCAGCAACACACACCCCCGTGCCCGAGGGAGGAACCTCCGGCGGGAGGTGCCGCACAATCCGTGACATGGCGTCTCTAACCACGCGGCCACTTCGCGCGACCATCAATCCAAATCCGCTACTACAGTCCAGAGACAGTTCAGGACTATGTATCCTCAGAGACAAACTTATTAATTGGTGTAACAGTTTCACCGAAACTCGCCTTGTGTCATCCAGGAAGCAGCATTTGAACAAGTTCGGCAGTCACACATTCATAGCCCGGGTAAATCAAAACTGCCCGCCAGCTTAGACCGAAGATCACTTTTCAATAAACTTGTGTTCAGTGACGAAGTCACATTCTATATCTGCGGCAAAGTATATCGGCACAGAGCTGTTTGTGCAGTAATTACCAATGTTATTTTTGATGTGTACAACTGACTGGTAAATGCATTCACATCGTGCAGTTAAAATCCCCAGTGTTTTGAACAGGTATTTACAATGATCTCGACTACTATTTTTGGTTATTATTCTTATGGCTCTTTTCTGGAGTTTGAAAACTGTGTTCATATTTTGTGCATTTTTTCCTCGAAACTAACTGGGATGCTATTGCTAATTGTCGACTGCACTATATTTTCTATGTAACTTTTTCACGGATTCCCCTTCACACCCATTAAACACTAATTTGATACAAAAAGATATTTTCTTATTAGTTTAATATTTGGTACGTCCTGCATCGCAGTAAGTTGGCGGTAAATCATACCAACTTTCCAGTAGTGGTAGCTCAGCCAGCCTGATTCTCCAGTCAGGCTGTCTTACACCTGTCTTTTATGCCCACAAACCTTCCTCGTGAATCAGTCGATCAGTTAGTGAAAGCTGTTTCAAAATCAGTACAGAAGTTCCTGAGATTACTCCAAACATATATACAGAAGCTCGAGTGGAAAATGTTAATTTATATATGTATAAACGTTGAGCATATGCTGAACATTTCCTGAGGCTACCTTACCCATGTAAGTGATTTTAGATGAGGGCACATTTCATGTTATACTTCTGTAAAGTGACGGAATTTCAGAGCGCTGATTAATTGAAAGGAGGTTGCAGTGATTTTGACTACGATTATAACAGTATGAAAGTTAATGTGTGGTATTTCAAGGAGAAGACTACCAACATCACATCGCTCTTTTTTTTTTTTTTTTTTTTTTCACCAAACCCGAACACATCTACATACGCACAGGGTCGCAATGGAATCAATTTTCCAAGCAGAAGATACCACTCCATATTACATCGACATTGTGCACTACTTTCTTGAACTTCCCTGTGTAATGGTACCTGAATTACGTAACCATTACGGTAGCTCACCTGAACCTCTCCATACCAGCAATATTCTGCTGTGTTTCTGTAAAGTAGTTAACATATTTCTGAGACAACATTCAGATTTGATTTCATTAATGTAGAGGTACTTTGACACACCGATATGTTTATGTTGCGATGATATTATTATTATGTGTATTCTTTCTTTTGTCACTATGATCTTTGACGTACTTGTAACTCTGATTTTTGGGCGCGTAAGCGATTATTAGTTAGAGAGTCGGACCTTGAGAAAGTCAAGTCTTGGACGTCATGTTGGAAAGACGCATAACGTAGTCAGCTTATAAAATGTGAACTTAAACAGTGAGGAAGATGTTTTCAAGTATGTTTTGTATTGTGAAGTGATGTTTTGTGTGTTACGTGATATTGCAACAAAAGCAATAAAAAGGAAGTGTAACTTAAATTCGGAGTGCTGATTATTTTTTTACATCACCATTGTGCTAATTTTGAAAGGTTTAATCTTCAAGAATGGTTTGTGAAGCGCATCTACAAAATTTTGAATATGGCAGAATAAAACTTAGGCCTCTTTGCATCCGAGCTTGGAATCATCACCACCTAGATTTTCGACGACTGAGCCATGATTTTACAACGAGACCAGCGTGGGAAACACGAAAATATGAGTGCCTAACTTATTCATTATTACATGAAATGACTTTATTAACTGTGCTCTAATGACATCTGCCACATAATAACTTTGTTGTTGCCCGAAAATGCAGTATTTAGAAGCGTGAGCAACATCACAATCATTATTGAAATTTTGACCTTTGTTGTGGTAGGGTTGTTAGACCTGACAGATGGATTGGGAGAATTGGATCTACGTCGTGGCAGCAATATCCATGGATTTTACCCAACTGTTTTGTATTGGATGACCATTTGTAGAACAAAACTTTTGTTGTACTGACGTGGCTAGACTGCAGATCTGCGAGACTTGAATACGGAGGACAACAGGACTCATTATGTCAGTGATGCTTCAGACATGTCATGTAAGGTGGTTATGTCATTTCGATTTTGTATGCTATCGATGTGCTCGTCGGATAGAAAGCAAGTTAAGTTACTGTTAAATAATCTTTGGTCTTATTGTGGCACAGTATTTGCCACTGTTCACTCTGATACATTCTTAGTTGAAGTGTGGTAGGTGATGCACGTATTCAGAAGTGCTGTGTTCACTTGTGATTATTATATCTATTAGATGAGGGAAAATTTATAGCAAAGGACAGCCAGGGTGAATATGATGTATATATTGGAAAACGAAGAGAATAGAAATTATGAGTAATGTTCTTATTTTTGAAGTGAAGAAGTCTGAGGTAACACTGCAGCGCTGTGCAGCTGATCTGTTAGAACAACTATTGTCAACTAGTTTACTTGCTCAGAGCGGGAAGAAAGACCACACCACTATCCTGTGTCATGCAGTGGGACATCAACTGATTAATCTGTTTGGTTTTTTTATAGAAATTAACTGTTAACATTATACCCTTTTCAAATCATTGTTCACTTTGTTCAGGCCAAGGTGGTGTATGAAGATCACGCGAAGCTTTACTCTATCTTTTTGAATACTTACTTCATTCTCAAATCACTGTTTTGGAATATCATTTCATTGGAATAGCCACTCTCCCCATTGCACTGTTTAAAGGTTTATCATTACGCATTGCACGGTGCACCGTGTGGTAGCCAACAGTCTGAATAGTTATTTAGAAATAGAAAACTAGTTTCGCGACTGCCTGCTTGCTGTTTGCTGCTGTGCTTTCGAGAAATCTGCAACAATGTTGTCAAGACGCGAGGTAAGTGGGACTTTTGATTGGGGCGAGATCATAGCTTTACTTCAGTTCCTCATTTAATATAAAGAGAAGTTGAATTCAGACTAGCTGCAGGTCATGGGACATTCCGGTTCTGTTCAGTCAGAGGTTGGCATAAGAGTTTAAGTTGGATAATAGTTTGTGAGCACATAGTTTTGCTAGTACGTAGATTTTCTTTACAGTGGGAGGTAAAGATGGACAAAATTTCATACAGAAACATACATAGTGGGGAGGTTGCAGTCATATGACATAGAGTATCGCTTAGACACAGTCTATACTATGAAAGGAGGTCTGTGAGCACCTCCCTTCGTCAACCAACCCAATAAAAACAAATGCTCTGAAGATGGCCGACTTTGTGTCCATTGCTGGAACCCTGCATAACAAGTTCTAAATGCAAGCACAGAAGCAGCTGTGATACACCATCACCATAATGACTTACCACCTAAACTTAAATAACCTGAAAACAAAATCTTAAACAATGACGACGCGCTATTGCCGACTGCAAGCCGTCTAACATAATGATCTGCGTATTCCAACACACAACGACAAGTACTTGTCTCAAAGAACGTATAGTGAGTCTTCCATTTGTTAGTGTAGCTTCGTCGTGCGCCCATACCAACACATACTTCCTCCTAGAGTAGTTTTATCTTTGATTGAGAACCGCAAAGGCATAGCACGTTACTTCAGTTTCAGATTATCCAGGCAATAGTACTGATTTGCGCAAAGAATCGCTTAGCAGGATCTGCGAACAAAGGGGATAGATCCTTTGTTTCCTATTGCTGTCGTGAACACTCTCAAGTTTTCCTTTTGAGAAGTGTTGAACTACACTCGAAGACACAAAAAAAGAAAAATAAAGAAATAAAAGTAAAAAGCGACGGACCGTGAAGGAATTATCCGACTGAGACGGAAATCGGTAGATGTGATGTGATGTACATGTATAGACAAACAAATAATTATAGTTTCAAAAAAAAAAAAAAAAGGCAGCCCAGGTGGCCGAGCGGTTCTAGGCGCTACAGTCTAGAACCGCGTGACCGCTACGGTCGCAGGTTCGAATCCTGCCTCGGGCATGGATGTTTGTGATGTCCTTAGGTTAGTTAGGTTTAAGTAGTTCTGAGTTCTAGGGGCTGTCCCATAGTACTCAGAGCCATTTAAACCTTTTTTTTTTTTTTAAAAAAAAAATTGGATGAGCTTCACAGACTGAACAAATCGATAACGCGTTGGTCCACATCTGGCCCTTATTCGAGGATGCGACGACATGGCTGGCCATAAAAGGCAACAAAACGAGGCGTAGAATATCGTCGACATGCCTCTGTGCTGTAAGGGCGCCGTGGATGTAACCAAAGGGGTCGTGCTATGGACAGAAATGGCACCTCTTCGTTTGTTGTGCCATATGACAGGCAACAGTCAGATTGCTATCCCACCGCTGTCTGGGCGGTCTTCAGACGCCTCTTCGGTCTGGAATTTCATTGACTGGAATATTGTTGTCTTCAGTGATGAGTCTAACTTCGAACTGAGCCTCGATGACCATCGAAAACGGGTCTGGAGACGCCCCAGGCGGCGGTGGGTCACCAGCCTGACTTTTGCCCGCCATACGGCCAGACAACCAAGAATGATGGTCTGGGATGCCATTTCTTTTTATAAGCAGGATCCCTTTGGTTGTGATCCAGCGGTACATCGACGGTATTCTACGCTCCCGTTTTGTTGCCGTTCATGGTAAGTCATTCTGCGTTTACGATTCAGCAAAATAATCTTCCCCCTCCGTGGCGAGAGTTTCTACTGCTTTTCTTCGTGCATGCCAAACCCTATCTTGACTAGCAAACTCACCGGATTCCCTAAGTAACAACATTTGAAGTATTACGGGTAGAGCCCTGCAACCATTTCAGGATTTTGAGGATCTAACGCCACTATTAGACAGAATTTGACACGATATCCCTTAGGAGGACATCCAACAACTCTATCAATCAACGCCAATCTGAGTAACTGCTTGCATAAGAGCCAGAGGTGGACCAACACATTATTGCCTTGCTCAATTTTTGAAGCTCTTTTCTCTTCAATAAATCATCCAGATTTTCTGAAATTGTAATGATTTCTCAAGATTTGCGTTCGTGGAGCGCGAACGAGCCCAGCAAGTGCAGCTGCGTCACCTCGGCACTCTAGCTTCCCCCACCACTGCCCTATTCCTAGCAAGTGCGCGACTGAGATCACAGTACGCCCGACGCTGCACACGTGGGAAACTTAAAACGACGCGTCTGCAACACAGTGAACTACTTCTAAAAGACGAATGTTGGAGCATGCTTTTGTAGGCAGCGTTTTATCATATGTGTTTATTTTCAACTTTTTACTTCTCCGCCAAAACAATAACGTTTATTACTTGATTAAATAAATACATTTGATAATAACACAATGAGTAGAACTACGAAAGCTTTACAAAAAGGCATTTAAATTACGATGTTTTATACATTTCTGTGTTAGAATATGTCTGGAACTATGGTTGATGATACAAATACTTGGAGTTATGCAGGTGCGGACTTCGTCAATTTAATAACAGAAAAAAAACGTTTGTACCCAAGGGTTGAACAAAACATTGAAATAACTTTAGCGGCTTGCCTGTGCAGTCGAGGATATGGTTCTTGGAGTAACATATTATAAAAGTCTTGCAAATTCCTGGGTTGGACAAGCAAGTCGCTGAGCTGACGGCAGAGCCTTAGCACTTCTAAAAGGAGCATACCTAGTAAAGCACTGTGGTTTTCAGACCAATCTTCGGATTGATGTTGGCGTTACTTCATTTCAAATCACATGGTAATGAACTAAGATTTACAATTTAGCTCGGGGCGTTACATGTGAGAAAGATTATGACGTGGTATGCTAATACGTTCTCTTCCAGTGCAGTATTTCCCAAGACTGCTGCTTTATAAAGCGTTTTAGAAAATGTAATATGGTAACAAAATTTGTACCGATGACAGCATAACGTACTTTTTTCCCTTGTAAGTGTGTTAAATGTGTACTGGAAGTTAGCTTGTTTCTTTTTGTTACACCCTCTACGGATTAATGAAGAGCAACGCCTGGAAAGCACATTATATGATTTTTTTAACTAAATGTACGACGCGCAGCTGTCAAAATATCCTTTATTATCGCTACCGGTTTCGGTCAACAACCATAATAATTGTATTTGTATACAACATAAAACCATGAAACAGGCAAAAGTGCGTCGAGTATAACGAGGTGGTATAACGAGGTGGTATAACCTAATACGTACAAAAACTCATGTATCGTTTTCGTATTATGTCATTTCGTATCAATATGGCAAAGTTGTTAATGTCGCGCAGTCAGATTAGCTTAACACATAAGGAATAAACAGCTATCCGTACACAAGAGATGTGTCATATGTGAAAGCACAGCCAGTTGTAAACAAATCAAAGAATAACCCATCATTGATTTGTATTGTGTAAAACAAACCAAGGCAAAGATATATCTAGTGTTTATCCATGAATTCAATGTTGAACGACACTAAACTGTGTACACAGAGTCGACCCTGAGCGTAGAAATAAAATAAATATGCATCATAAGGGTACAAGTTCGTTTTACAGGAGTATAATGTAAAAAGAAGAAACGGTAACATATCAGTGCCATTACTGCAAATATGTGGAAAGTACAATAAAAGAAAAGCCACATAACTGCATGTAATGAAAAGATTGAAGGAATGATTAGTGATGTTACATGAGGATATCACATTTACTGATACACACATATGGTGTTGACTAATCATACTGAAATTTAAATATATAGAAACAGCTTTTGGATACAGCTGTGGAAAAATTATAATTAATGTAACAGAGAAATATTATTCATTTTATCTTGGACACAATTCAGGAGTGGCTAGCACACTGGACTCGCATTCGGGAGGACGACGGTTCAATCCTGCGCCCGGTCATCCTGATTTAGGTTTTCCGTGATTTCCCTAAATCGCTCCAGGCAAATGTCGGGATGGTTCCTTTGAAAGGGCACGGCCGACTTCCTTCCCCGTCCTTCCCTAATCAGATGAGACCGATGACCTCGCTGTCTGGTCTCCTCCCGCAAACAACCCAACCCACAATTCAGGAAAGGAGAGGAGCTGAAACTTCTTTATGAAATAAATAATTAAAGTGAAAGTATGTGAAGCTAAAATATAAAAATCTTTGCTTGGTAATATGAGGAACAGTATCTACACAAGGTGTACAACTTTGCTTCCGCCGTTTTTCCCCAACATTTCAGGCCTTAATAAAATAAATTGGTTACACATGTATCATTAAAAGTATTTTCCATCGCTGGCCACTACTTTCTCCCATCTTTTGGGTAGTGTACGAATCCCGCTTCGAAAAAATTGTTCATCTTTTGCAGTGATCCACGAATCGATTCCATTTGTGACTTCTTCATGAGATCTGAAGTGTTGGTCAGCCAGGCCATGCGCCATTGATCTAAACAGGTGATAATCAGAGGGAGCAATGTCTGGAGAATACGGCGGGTAGATAGGTCTTCCCATTTTAACGTTTCGAAGTACATTTTGGCCTCTTTTGCAACGTGGGGTCGAGCGTTGTCATGCTGCAAAATCACTTTATCGCGCCTCTCGCTGTATTGCGGCCGTTTGTCTTTTAATGCTCTGCTCAAACGCATTAATTGCGTTCGATAACGAGCACCTGTGATTGTTTTACTTGGTTTTAACACCTCATAGTACACGATGCCAGCTGGACCCATCAAATGCAGAGCATGATCTTGGAGCCGTGAATATTCGGTTTGGCCGTCGACGTCTGGGATTATCCCCACGAATTTTTGCGTTTAGGGTTATTGTAATGAACCCATTTTTCGTCCCCGGTCACAATGCGATGCAGAAATCCCCTCCGTTTTTGCCTCTGAAGGAACCGTCCACAAACACATAAACGCCGTTCAACGTGGTTTCAGCTCACACGGGACCCAAGTTCCTTCTCTCTGAATCATGCCCATAACCTTGAGACATTTTGAAATGGCTTGCTGTGTCACTACCACTAATCGTGCCAGTTCTTCCTGAGTTTGACTCGAGTCTTCACTCAGTAATGTCTCCAATTCTGCATCTTCGAAAACATTCTTTCTTCCACCACTATGCCGGTCTAAGACTTTAAAATCACCGTTCCTGAAGTGTTGAAACCACTCACGACACGTTCTTTCACTAGTAGCGTCCTTACCATACGTACTTAAGAGCATTCGATGAGACTCAGCCGGTGTTCTCTTCATAAGGAAACAAAACAGTAACACCTCCCGCAAATGACGAGAATTAGGAATTAGGCTCGTAAACCGACATTTTCAATAAAGAACAACTTTATGATGCAGACACAAATCGACTAGCGTTTGAGTGAGGTTATGTTGACCGAGGTCCAAACTAACTGTCTGATGTATGCGATCTGTTTCTTATGACCGCTTCTTACCGCTGTCACCACCTATCGGCAAACGGCAGAAGCAAAGTTGTGCACTTTGTATTTTAGTTTCACATACTTTTACACTGGTTATAATTTTTCCATAGCTGTTTCCAAAAGCTGTTTCTATGTAGTTAAATGTTAATTTAATTATTCACCAACATATGCATGTGTATACAATAATAATAAAGTTGTGATATCCTCATATAACGTTCCACATTTTGATATTGCAGTGCATGTTGTCGAGAAGAACGATATACTGTTCTTTCGCTGGTGCATGAATGTCCGAACGTCGCGGCGACTATAGCTGTTATTGAACACATGAAATGTATTCGTTGCTGCGAATGCGAACAACTATCAGCTGTATCAGGGAGTGACGACAATGAAAATTTGTGCCGGACGTGGAGTCGAAATCGGATTTCCCGCTCTACGCTAGCGGTCGTCTTAACCGCTTTGGCTATTTGCGCACGGCCAACGACCAGACCTAAACTTCCATATGTCGTCGTTCCTGCACCACAACCTATGTTCGTACACACTCCAACAATACAGGCGTGCAATATCTATTTATCGGCCGATACTAGACAGTGACTTTCAGTTAAAATTCCTCCCCCTTGTGGGAATCAAACAATGTGTGTACGTGTGCAGGGTGCGACGCATGAACGAGAGCATGTGGAAGATTGGGTCTGACCGTGAGCCCTGCACGGATGGCCGAAGCGGTTAGGGTGATAGCTCACGTAAAGCGGACAATTCGCGTTCGAGTCTCGGTCTGCCACAAATTTAGATTGCCATCATTCCCTTTCATAGCTTATTATTGAGCTGTGTTTCATCTATTTCTAAAAATACCTAACAGCTGTTGGCAGCCGCCTTCAAAACTGTTTAGCGCTTTATACATATGTAAAATCCACACTACGCAGTATGCTATGATTTCAATGCTTTCGTTTCATAAACAATTGTAATAACATATCTCAACAACATGATACTGTTTTCTAGTAATTTCATGTGCAACTGGGAAGTGTGACTGGGAGGAGAATGCTGCAAACACTCGCACAACATTTGTGTTATCAGCAATTCGATTACCTACCTCTTGTTTAGACATTCGATCCACTCATACAATCTTACGCATTCTTCTAGAGGAACACATTTTCAAAGCTGCTACTTTTTCTTGCCTAAACTATTTATCGTTCACTTTTCACTTCCCTACTAGATTACAGTCGAAATATATTCGGACAAGCCTTCCTAACACAAATCTATATTCGATGTTAACAACGTGTTCTTTATCAGAAACACTTTTCTTCCTATTGTCAGACTGCAGTCCGTGCTTCGGCCACCGTCAGTTATTGTGATAGACAGATTGACTGGAAATCTGTACTGGAACCATAATGTGCATGTCGATGGTCAGCTGTCAGAAGAAGTATCGATTATGAAAAGGTTCGCCAGGGCTGCATTCACGCACTATCACTAGTTTTTCCGAGATGCCCTTGATGGAAAGCATCAAGGAGTGGCGATTAATGGAGTTATCAACGGAATTTCGAAAATCGACGAGGGTAATGGCAATCAATCAATATTTCAAGTTGGTGAGTTGAATCGCCGAGACTGCCGACGTACCATCACACTTTCTGAAAAATATCATCGCCATTGTTCGGAAGATATATAGGGCCGATAAGTTCGAGAACTACCGCACATTCAGCTTAATAGGTCACGCGTCCAAACTGTTGTCAAGAATAATATCGAGAAGAATAGGAAAAAAATCGACGATCTGACAGATGATTATCAGCTTGCCTTTAGGGAAGGTAAAGGCGCTAGGGACAGCCGGTTCTGGCGTTGCGCTTGGTAACGGAAGCAAGACTGAAGAAAAATAAAGACATGCCCACAGGATTTCTCGACCTAGAAAAAACGTTCGACAGTATAGAATGGTGCAAGATGTTCGAAATTCTGGTGAAAATATGAGTAAGTTATAGGGAAGGACGGGTAATATGCAATGTGTAAAAAGAGCATCAGGTAATAATAAGATTATAAGACCAAAAAAAAAACTTCAGAAAGAAAAGGGTGTAAAACAGGGGTGCAACTTCCACCCCTGCTGTTCAGTCTATACATCCAAGAAGTAATGACGGAAATAAAAGAAAGGTTCAAGAGTTGGATTAAAATTCGGGGGGAGGAGGGGGGGGGGAGGAGGAGAGGCTGTAAATGATAAGATTGACATTGTTATCCTCAGTGAAAGTGAAGACGTATTATAGGATCTGTTGAATGGAATGACCCATCTAGTGAGCACAGAATACGGACTAAGAGTAAACCAGAAAAATAAAACAGTAATGAGACGCAGTAGAAATGATAACAGCGAGAAATTTAACATCAAAATTAGTGATCACAAAATAAACGAAGGAATTCTGCTACGTTGTAAGCAAAATAACCAATCACGAATGAAGCAAGGAGGATTTAAAAAGCAGACTAACACAGGAAATGAGGACATTCTTGGTCGCGAGAAGTCTACTGGTTTCAAACATTGATCTTAATTTGAGGAAAAAATTTCTGAGGATGTACGTTTGGAGCACAGCATAGTCTGGTAGTGAAACGTTGGCTGTGGTAAAACTGGTAAAGAAGAGAATCGAAGTACTTCAGATGTGGTGCAGCAGAAGAAAGTTAAAAAGTGGTGGACGGATAAAGTAAGGAATGAGGACGTTCTCTTCAGAATCGGAGAAGAAAATAACATATGGAAAACACTGACAAGAAGAAGAGACAGGATGACAAGAAAACAAGAAATATCCTTCGTGGACCTAGAGGGAACAGTAGAGGATAAAAAGTGTAAGGAAAGACAGAGATTGGAATAGATCCAGCAAATAACTGAGAATATATGTTGCAAATGCCGCTGTGAGATGAAGAGAGTGGCGCAGGGAGTGAGTTCATGAAGCGCCGCATCAAACAAATCAAAAGAGTGATGAAAAAGAAAATAAGTTACATCATATGTGGACGCTGACACTGTCTTATTGGAAACTAAGCTGCAAGAACTGCTGAACACTATTACTGAAGAGAGCAATGCCACGGCATCTCGTTTAAACGTCAAGAAGACAAAACGGATATTTATCGGCAGAGAAGTACATGAAATTCACAACACTGTTGCATTTGGTATTGATAAGATCGAAAGGGTTCCATCACAAAAATATTTTGGGTATCAAATCAACGACGACTGTGACTTCTCTCTAGAAATTGGCTGTGGAATTGAACAGGCCAGAAGATCTTTCCAGAAAGTGAAGGAAGTTCTGACTAACCCTGACATAAGTATTACACTTCCCACCCGACTACTCCGAAGCTGTGTGTCCAGTAGCCTACTGTATGGAGTTTAGTCACAGGACATTCCGCCGTATTAGGCAAGAAGTTGGAGGCATTTTAAACGTAAGCGTATCGAAGGATGTGAAGAACAGGATGGGCAGATAAAGTCACAAATGTGGCAGTACTGCGGCGTATGAATAAAGATTTAGAAATTCTCAACTCCATCAAGGGAAGACGACTGGAATACTCTGGACATATAATGCGCAATAATAAACACAATTTGTTGCAAGTAATATTTCAAGGAAATATTGATGTCAAACGTGTTCCAGCTCGTAGCACTGGTTGAAGCCAGTGGTTTCGATTGGGCACAGAATCGTTGTTCAGAGGATGGTTCAAATGGCTCTAAGCACTATGGGACTTAACATCTGAGGTCATCAGTCTCCTAGACTTAGAACTACTCAAACCTAACTAACCTAAGGACATCACACACATCCATGCCCGAGGCAGGATTCGAAGCTGCGACCGTAGCAGCAGCGCTGTTCCGGACTGAAGCGCTTAGGCCCGCTCGGCCATAGCGGTCGGCTGTTCAGAAGAGCCATGACCAAACAACAGATTATGCTACTGATCGGAAATGTTTTGTGAGGACGAGGTTCTTGAAGAAAAATAAATAACAAAACTCACTGAGTAGTTTTAGTTTCCCATTTCCTAAACTACTTCCCTCAGAATCACCTAATTTAATTTGACGACTTTCACTTACCATCATTTTACTTCTGTTGATATTCATACTATAAACCCCTTCAAGACTATCCATCCATTCAGCTCCCTCTGCTTTTGACAATTTGACTGGCATACTCTCTTTCAAATTATGAAGTTGGCACGGGTAAAATACAGGGAGCAAAAGGCTATTTACAATTTGTACAGAAACCAGATGGCAGTTATAAGAGTCGAGGGGTATGAAAGGGAAGCAGTGGTTGGGAAGGGAGTGAGACAGGGTTGAAGCCCATCCCAGACATTATTCAATCTGTATATTGAGCAAGCAATAAAGGAAACAGAAGAAAAGTTCAGAGTAGGAATTAAAATCCATGGAGAATAAATAAAAACTTTGAGGTACTTTGAGGTTCGCCGATGACATTGTAATTCTGTCAGAGACAGCAAAGGACTTGGAAGAACAGTCGAACAGAATGGACAGTGTCTTGAAAGGAGGGTATAAGATGAACATCAACAAAAACAAAACGAGGATAATGGAATTAGTCAAATTAAGTCGGGTGATGCTGAGGGAATTAGGTTAGCAAATGAGACACTTAAAGTAGAAAAGGAGTTTTGCTATTTGGGGAGCAAAATAACTGATGATGGTCGAAGTAGAGAGGATATGAAACGTAGACTGGCAATGGCAAGGAAAGCGTTTCTGAAGAAGAAAAGTTGGTTAACATCGAGTATAGATTTAAATGCCAGGAAGTCGTTTCTGAAATTATTTGTATGGAGTGTAGCCCCGTGTGGAAGCGAAACATGGACGGTAAATAGTTTAGACAAGAATAGAATAGAAGCTTTCGAAATGTGGTGCTACAGAAGAATGCTGTAGCTTAGATGCGTAGATCACATCACTAATGAGGAGGTACTGAATAGAACTTGGGAGAAGAGGGCTTTGTAGCACAACCTAAATAGAAGAAAGGATCGGCTGGTAGGATACGTTCTGAGGCATCAAGGGATCACGAGTTTAGTAGTATTGGATGGAAGCGTGTAGAGTAAAATTCTAGAGGAAGACCAAGGGGTGAATACACTAAGCAGATTCAGAAGGATGTACTTTGCAGTAGTTATAAGGAGATGAAGAGGCTTGCACAGGATAGAGTAACATGGAAAGCTGCATCAAACCAGTCTCTGGACTGAAGATAGCAACAACAACAACAACAACAACAACAACAAAATCAACAATGGCTGAGTAGAGTTACTTACTCTTAAACTTGACGCGGAATACTCTTCACATTATGACTAACCCGATGAGGTGGAACTTTTGCTATAGGAGGAAGCGGGATCAATTAAACGCAGTCAGACCGTATGTTTTAGGGTCCCAGTAAGACTTCTGTACTGCAACAGTTAACAATATTGTGGGATTTTTAAGTTAGGCTCCTGATACGTTCGGCTCACCCGAGTTAATATATTCATGACTAAAATTATTACCGAACTTCAGCGTTCGGCGACTGATGGTCGGAATCCATTCAGTAACATGTGGATCAACCCCTGCATCTGTAAGCTGTTCAAACATCGTTCATTGTAGAATCCCATTTACATTTGGTAATCCACGTGCATTAATGTCGATGAACGAATAACCACGTGCTGATTGTAGTCGTTTCCATAGCTGCAATGGCGTAAATCGACGCCATAAACAACGCCGTATTGCATAGTCAGCATCAGCACCAGGACACAGGGCCACAACAGCATACTTTACATACATTTAAACACAAAAGCAAACTGCGAAGCACAGCTACTTTATTAGGGTAGCTTATGCAAATTTAAAACAGAGTATTCTTTACATTTATCAGTCACAGTTAAACGAGAAAATTATTCTCTAAACACTAAGGTTTGCGATATTTGAGGTTTTCCTAATTGAATGGCTTGTATTCACTTTTGTCTGAATTATGAAACTGAAAAGACGCTATGTTTAGGTCCTTCGACCACTCATATATTTTAATAACATATTGTTACTACTGCACATTTCACTTATATTTTGTACACACATTTCATTCCGTGTCGTCAGGAACGGCTGTTATAGATGTATGCCTATAGTGTGGATCAAATTTTTTCAGCCGTATAGAACGGAGATGATAGTAGGGATGCCAATTTGGAATGTCTGGGAGGACATTTTCAGTTTCGACATTTTCCTTGGAACCAAGAAGGGCTTCCCAACAGCCATAGAGGAGTCGCTTTTTTCTGAGCCAACGCTTTGTTTTCATGTATTTCATTATCTACATCTATGAGGTAAAGGAGCGGCTTGTTGTACTGGTTGCTTCTTGACAGCCAAATTCCATTATGTTGTGAGTGGAGCACAGAAGCTCCGAATTGCTACTATTTCAACACAGGAAGAAATAATCTCTCTTTCGAATTCTCGTTTCACTGAGGGCTGATTTAAACCACGGTCAGCATGTGCAGGAGACTAAGCAAGTCGAAAAACTAATTACGCATTACCACCAGCACTATCATCTCATCAACATTTCAACGATTCATCGTGGACTTTTTAAGACATTTATAGGCTGCACATACAATTAAGTGAGGTGCCACGAATAGCTTCTGCACTGCCAGGCAATTTTGATGAGTGTGTGCGCGCGCACACACGCGCCTGTGTGTGTGTGTGTGTGTGTGTGTGTGTGTGTGTGTGAGAGAGAGAGAGAGAGAGAGAGAGAGAGAGAGAGAGAGAGAGAGAGAGAGAGGGGGGGGGGAGAGAGATCCAATTATGTTCTGAAGTTCACTGTTCAATTACGGCAGCAATTCATCGTCTCACAATTTTTGAAAAAGGTTATCGTAAATAATAAAGTTAATGTTCAACAACCTTTGCCTTTTGCTGGTATTCGTTCGAAAATAAACGCATAGACGGATGATGTTCTAACACACTGAACATTTACAGCTGATACAATTACAGAGAATTACTTGCTACTGCTAACAATGTTATTTAAAAGTCCCACTACACCTGTTCTACATGCGTTTTGTACCAATACTAGCTGAAAAGGACTCGCTTCGTCTTTTCTCCATTAGTTTTTTGAAGTAAAAAAAATGTACAATTTATCATCTCTTTTATTGAATGTCTTATACAAAGCATTGTTATAAATTACGTTTGGCGTTTTACTTCCGGACGCAAAGACGAATAAGTTTTGTTAATGTTCAACACTCGAAAAGACCACATAAAGTAATCCATACAAAAAACACGATTCCTTAAATTCACTCTACAACAGTGGACCGTTTGTCCTTGTGCTTTATTGAAAGTAATAATATTTTCGTGTGACTCAACGGCCTGGTATAGCTCTTTCAATTGGACCTCCCGTCGATGACATTCGTCTCCCTATCCCACACAAGGTATCCAGACGTTGAAAGCGAACCTACACTTTCACGTGGAATCCTAACAACCTGTTGTTCTGCCGATACTCTCCACCAGTGAATGGTTAGATTAAAGCTAGAGCGAAAAATTTCCATGGTTCGACCGTGATTGGATCGCGCGACCGAGCGGCTTCTAGGCACGCGGTTTATCACCAGTTCACCAGGGCGCACTGTTGTGCTGATAGTCATGCCGTACACCCATCTTACCAGAAACTGGAACCTTTAAAAGCTGAACGTAAGTTAGTTGAAATGTATGGAATTATTGCTATGAATACTGACTTGCCATTCCGGTTACTGTTGCTGCTTTTATCGCCTTCTTTAGAACCTTTCCAGTGAGGACATACCGGGAATGTTGAGAGAATTTACGAATTATTTTGAGAAATTTAGGCTTTCGGCTTGGTTCACCATTGTATCAGTGGTATCATATTGAGTATGTATATGATAATTTGTTTGTTCAAACACGTCTTTTTTGTTGCCTGTGTCGCTCACACATTCATTGTTTAAGTAGTTTCTCGTTATAATCTGATGCACTTTTAAGATGATTTATTCCCCTGCTTTTTACTATGACGCACTACTCAGCGATTAGGAAGATTTTGAAGGAGTTCAGATCAATGCGATATGTGTCATTTCCAAATTGTAATTTTAAATGTTCGAAAATAATCGACAACATTCGGAAACGTTCGCTAACATTCAAGAATACTATAGAACGATCTCGAGTTTTTTCCTTTGAAAAGTACATTGGTGCGAGAGAGGCAGATGACGTTCTGATGACCACCAAGATGTACTGGCGGCCACTTCAGTCACTCTCATCTCTAGAAAGACAACTACCACAGAACAGTCACTGTAGTGGACAACAGCGGATGCAAGGGTAGCACCAGATACAGGCGCCAGTGATTGGAAATGGGTGGGTTGGTAAAAATCGTCAGTTTCACCACCAACAACTTTACACATGATGGATACAACACTTTTCCTTGTACATCTCAGTAATTTATAGACGATTTCTAAAAATAAATCACAACGACCGAATTTCAGCAATATTAGTTATTAATAATGAAGCCTTTATGTTAAAATAATTTCTAATAATTGGTTATTATCTAAAACCACTCTTCTATAATGAGGAAACTTAGTACTTAACATCAATGTAGCGAATTTATACTCAAGAGCTTATTAACTGGTTCGAAATTTATATGTATTGTCAAATGAAACTTTAAATTTAAGTTCTAATGCAAAATAAAAGAAAGTCAACAAAATTAACCATTCAATAACAATCAAAAACCATAAATTATTGCCTGGATAAATTGAATGTGACAACATAGGCTATGAAGTAATGTTTGTGTATACCATGTAACTGTTGTCCGTAAATAAATAGGTGAAAGGGGAAGAAAACGTATTTATTTACTTTGCGAGTGGTATCAAATAACATGGAACTAAATCGCTTTCTTGTGAATGCTTAGTAGTTTCTTGTAAGGGAAGTTGGCACCAGTGGTTTCGAATTAAAAAATACTGAAAGTGCTGCAGATATCTCATCAAGTCTGAAACAAGATCTTATATAATTTTTATTGTTCTAGATGTACCGTATCCTGCAGCTATTCAAACTGATTATTGAACAAGCAACGACGATGATCGACAGATTTGGAAAAGCAATTAAAGTTCGTGGAGAAATAAGAAAAACTGTAAGGTTCGCCGGTGACACTCTAACTCTGTCAAAGATGGCAAAGGACTTGGAATATCTGTCGCACGGAATGCACTGTGTCTGAAAAAAACTAAAAATAAACGTTAAAAAAGTAAAACGAGGTTTCGTGTGCAGTCTAATTTAGACTTCGGATGCTGATGGCATTAAATTAGAAAATCCGATATTAAAAGCAGGAAACGACTTTTTTCTATTTGCTATTTGAAGCAACCAAATAAATAACGATGACGGAAGTAAGAGAATATAAACTGCAGACTGGCAGTAGCAACAGGAGCGTTAACACCGATACCGCTTTAAATATTAGATTCGTGTGTAAGTTCGCAGAGTTTATCCATAAGTTTAATAAACACAACAGATACACGTAAAAGAGACTTCAGTCATCGATAATACTCTCATTCACTATTTACAACAATCTGCCAACGCTGTAGTAACTTTTCGTTTCCATGACTGAAGAAATCACGTGGTTTTCAGGCGATGAACTCGTGGAACTAAGTTGAACCGCATTTTCATTCGGAGAACAAGTTCTTGGGGGTTGCTCGATGTTGCTGTTGTGGTCTTCGGTCCAGAGACTGGCTTGATGCAGCTCTCCATGCTACTCTATCCTGTGCAAGGTTCATCATCTCCCAGTACCTACTGCAACCTACATCCTTCTGAATCTGTTTAGTGTATTCATCTCTTGGTCTCCCTCTACGATTTTTACCCTCCATGCTGCCCTCCAATACTAAATTGGCGATCCCTTGATGCCTCAGAAAGTGCCCTACCAATCGATCCCTTCTTCTAGTCAAGTTGTGCCACAAATTTCTCTTCTCTCCAATTCTATTCGATGCCTCCTCATTAGTTATGTGATCTACCCATCTAATATTCAGCATTCTTCTGTAGCATCGCATTTCGAAAGCTGCTATTCTCTTCTTGTCCAAACTATTTATCGTCCACGTTTCACGTCCATACATGGCTACACTCCATACAAATTCTTTCAGAAACGACTTCCTGACACTTAAATCTATACTCGATGCAAACAAATTTCTCTTTTTCAGAAACGCTTTCCTTGCCATTGCCAATCTACATTTTATATCCTCTCTACTTCGACCATCATCTGTTATTTTGCTCCCCAAATAGCAAAACTCATTTACTACTTTAAGCGCCGGCCGCGGTGGCCGTGCGGTTCTAGGCGCTTCCGTCCGGAACCGCGTGACTGCCACGGTCGCAGGTTCGAATCCAGCCTCGGGCATGGATGTGTGTGATGTGCTTAGGTTAGTTAGGTTTAAGTAGTTCTAAGTTCTAGGGAACTGATGACCTAAGATGTTAAGTCCCATAGTGCTCAGAGCCATTTACTACTTTAAGCGTATCGTTTCCTAATCTAATTCCTGCGGCATCACCCGACTTAATTCGACTACATTCCATTATTCTCGTTTTGCTTTTGTTGATGTTCATATTACATCCTCCTTTCAAGACCCTGTCCATTCAGTTCAGCTGCTCTTCCAAGTCCTTTGTTGTCTCTGACAGAATTATAATGCTCTATAGAGAGCGAAAAAGGTGAAAATCTGAGTGTATAAAATTAGATGAAAAAGGTTGTTGCCGAATGACTTCCCAGACAACGCTTTTACAGTTCTTTGTCGGTCTAGCGGAATGCGGCAGGCGTTATCGTGGAGTAGCATCACTTCACGCAGTCTTCCTGGTCATTGTTCTTGGATTGCGTCTGCAAGACGTCTCAGTTGTTGACAGTAAATGTCAGCAGTGATGGTTACATCTTGGGGAAGCAATTGCTAGTACACCACACGGTCGCTGTTCCACCAGATGCATAACATTATTTTTTGTGAATGCACGCAGGTGTTTCTACGGGGAGTTGTTGCTTTGTTTTGGCTAACCATTCTTTTCTTTTCCTTACGTTAGCATAGGAACATCATTTCTAGTCACCAGTAAAGACGCAGGATAGGAATGGCCTGTGTTGTTCACGATCCACGTGATCATGAGCAAGCAGAGATACACCTATAGCCACCGGCTGATTTTTTTGTGATTTTGGTTTAGAGCGTGCAGTACCTACACACCCGAATACTGAATATTCCCCATTGAATACAACTGTCGCACGATGGTGGAATGTATAACGTTCTCTGGCAGCACGCATCCAAAGTGAAAGTTAAAAGAACATTTCGACGTATAATGCCCACTGTAACAAATAATTCATATGTATTTCTGTTAATTGAATTTCAGAAGTACACTTAATTTTGTGAGGAAAAAGACAATTATGAATTTTGCCATTATAAATGATTATTCAGAGAGTGTGAAATACTATCTGTGGCAGAGGATGTGAAAACCGCCACAGAAGAAACTATATGTAATCCAAACTGGCAAAGACGTTACAAGAATTAGTTAAGATATAAATAGACAATATATTGTAATAGAATCGCTTGTCTTCTGCACGGACTGAATGGGAGAGGAACCCGTGACGTTGAATTAGGCTCTTAAGTAGTCTTCATTTGTCATAAGTCGATGATCGACGGCATTTGTAGCTGGGATTGTAAAAGGTGTGTAAAGATTTTGATTGTTTCTGTTAAAATATATTTATCTAGTAAAATCTGTTTGTCACAATTACTACAAAGTTCGCACCGGACATTACCCATTTTATTTAAGAAATTTCTGCATGTTACTGGATATCGCTGGCGGTGCGGTGCTGTGCCGCGAGCGAGCAGTCTGCAGCAGCGGCCGATTTAAATACACGATCGCAATAACGACCACATCCTAAAAAGGGTACAGGTAGAGGTGAACGAAAATAACAACGTGTTTCTTTTCACAGCATTCCAGACGCAGAATAAAAGGAGATAGTAGATTTTGTCTTGTGCATTCACAGGTGGATACAAGCTGCAGCTTGTGTAAATTTTCATTCAAAAAGTGATAAATTTTGAACATATTGTAAAGTGTATTTAAAAGTGGATAATATTTCAGGAGAACTTAGCAATATAAAAAAGAAAACATTCTCATATAGTAAATATAGTCTTATGCTTCAAAGCTAGTCGGGGTATAGCCAGTAAACAAAAATCCACTGCAATTTGAAAATATTTGCTAAGTTCGATGGACAATAATATTTTCATTCTTGCACAAACAGCTTTAGTACTTGAGTAAAAGTAAAACTTGAATCATTATTTTGGGAATATTCAAAGAAATTCGTTTTTATTACTCTGCAACAGAATATTTCATACGTAAAGTAATAATCACAGATGAAAAATTTATTGCAACCTTCCATTTCTCATGTCCATCCATGTATATGTTAAGTTGAATCTCAACGGTTTCCCAATCGTATTAAAAGCAAAAAAGGAAAGAAAGTTAAAAACCAGACGGTCAACTCCAGAATAATTAAAACAGAATCACATTAAAAATGATCACAGTTAATCACGTTTGCCAGTTCTAGAGTACAATGGCGTGGATCATTGCACAGAATAGAGTAGGACAACTGCAAAAAAGCAAGTCTTCAGATCGGCGGACACAAGAACATATGATGGCGTCAATAAGATGAAGATTAAGCAAAACACACACACACACACACACACACACACACACACACACACACACACACACACAGAGAGAGAGAGAGAGAGAGAGAGAGAGAGAGAGAGAGAGAGAGAGAGAGAGAAACACACGCATTCACACACCAATATCGCCTGGCAGTGTACGGGCTGGTACAGAGCCTCTATGTGGGAATTCACTTAACTGTATGTGCGGGATGTTCAAATGGCTCTGAGCGCTATGGGACTTAACAAATGGTTCAAATGGCTCTGAGCACTATGTGACTTAACTTCTGAGGTCATCAGTCGCCTAGAACTTAGAACTAATTAAACCTAACTAACCTAAGGACATCACACACATCCATGCCCGAGAAAGGATTCGAACCTGCGACCGTAGCGGCGCGCGGTTCCAGACTGAATCGCCTAGAACCGCTCGGCCACACCGGCCGGCTATGTGCAGGATGTAAACCTCTTAAGAAGTCCACATTGAATTGTTGAATTTTTTGATGCGACTATAATGCTGGTAGTGATGGGTAATAATTGGTTTTCAATTTGCTCTGTCTCCTGTACACACTGATTCGCTGACTGTGACCGCGGTTTCAAGCAGCTTTCTGAAGAAACCAAAATTAGTAATTGAGATTTATTTGTTTCCAAAATGCTACGACTAACAGCCCGCTTAACGTAGAAGATGGAAGTAAAAAGAAGAATATTGTGACCGTAGATGCTACCTGCTGACGAAACACGCAACTGACAGGTACACGTACTGCTACGAGCAGCGGTGGAAAGTTGAAGGTAAGCTAGTTTTCGGAGCCATGTACGGTGAAAACAGCTCCGTTGAGTGATATGGCCAGCCAAGACTTATGGTGTCTTTTTCCTTGGATTACTTCCTGTTTACAAGGCTCCGACGGAAAATTCCGGGAACGAGAATTGAAGGCAACGGCCCGACTCTCTCCCACAGTGTCAGCGTGCGTCATCGCACGCGAGTATTCAAGAGTCCATTCGTCCAGTCAGATCCACAAGGCCTTCTGCCTTGTGAGTTAGTATGCTGCTATATCCCTAATCCACAAATTCTCGCCGGCCGGAGTGGCCGAGCGGTTCTAGGCGCTACAGTCTGGCACCGCGCGACCTCTACGGTCGCAGGTTCGAATCGCGACTCGGGCATGGATGTGTGTGATGTTCGAAGGTTATTTAGGTTTAAGTAGTTCTAAGTTCTAGGGGACTGATGACCTCAGAAGTTAAGTCCCATAGTGCTCAGAGCCATTTGAACCAATTTTGAACCACAAATTCTCGAAATTTCGTGATATACGGGTTCAGACGTAGGCAGCTAAGACAGGCCACCCCATTATATCCAGAACAACTAAATATATTCTAACTTTCCGTTAAGTTAGAGCGAACAATGTGCCAAGCTGTCTGACGTACGCAAGCAATCCTTAACGTCTACAGCTACGGAATCACGGTATTGACTTTACTCAACACGTTTTTATTGCGTCACTTTCTTGTAGGTTTTCCCGTTAAGTACAAATTTTGCAACTGATTTCAAACTAAGTTTCCCGTGAGCTAGAGACTTGAAACCTTCAGTATAGCTCAAAACTGCATTAGAATACAATATTAACTCGCTTCGTGTCTGGTATGTGTCGGAGGGTACTTTGTGTACCAGAACTATTTCCCTCTGTCTCTGTCAGAGTCACGAATGGCTCACGATACGAGCGATTGGTCGTAATCCTCCATGTGAGCTCGAATCTCTCTGATTTTTACCTTCACGATTGTTTCGCGAGATCTACGTAGGGGGAAGCAATATATTGGCTGAGTCAGGTGAAGACGAACTGAAATAAATCTGATATTTACCATGTATCTCTGTTGCAATCTCATGAAAATATTTTAAATCGTTTGGAAAACTACACACACACACACACACACACACACACACACACACACAAGACGAAACAGCAGGAAATAATTACCTAAATAACAAACTTTTTAATGTACAGGATTTTAAAACGGACCTAGAAATATAAAAAAATTTCTCCTAACCCCATGCATATTCTTAATCTCATACACATAACATTGCAAATTTGTGCCTGTGAATTTTTAATAGCTACGACAATACTTGTAAAATTTTGTACGAGAAACATGGGGCGCATGCAGTAGATAATAGTATGGCGTATAGAGAGTATATGTCATTGAGAACAATCACACAACAGTTCATATAAAATTAATGACGTGGGTGAACTATTCATTTATCAATTATCTCTTACATGCTCCCCACGTTTTTCTTTTTTAATTTTACAACTAATGTCGGAGCTATTAAAATTTCACAAGCACTAATTTTAAGGACTATATGTACTGAACCTGTACGAGGCTCAGAGAAATCATTTTATTTTTTATCTCTTTTGAAATCGGTTTATATTAAACAATATTTAAATAATTATTTCTAATGGAACTATATGTGTTTCTGTCGTGTTGGAAAGGGGCTTCGGAGTGGAATTCAACATCCTAACGTGTGTGGAACTCTATGAAACAGTAACAAGACCAGTAACAAGACGTAACCCTCCACCCCTTTTCTTTAAATAACGGAATATTAGTAATAAAGTAGTAGTAATAAATTAAAACTATTAATTTTAAATTAACAACAGCCTCAGTTGCAATGTTTACCTAGATAACCTTCTTCAAAATAAAAGGAACTACGATTTGTCCACAATGGACAACGTCAAAAACTAAAAACTATAATATAGTGACACTTCGTCATGTTGCAATAACTTATTTGGGAAACAACCTCGGCCTCACTTCACGACCGCAGTACGGCAGCAACGGATGTTGTACTGGAACATCCGTAAGGTGTTAAGTCTGGTGAGCGTCCAGGCCAGTTTGTGCTTCGCGAATGACCGGCCCTAAGGTCTCCAAATGTACTGCTAAGAAGGTCCGTAATTATCTGTAAGAAGTCTGCGCGACCTTACTTATAGTGGTATCTGTTGCTCTAAATGCGACATCATATCTGTATTAGTTGTTGTTTAGAGTTCCGTCAATGAAACCGGGAACAATGACGTGATTTTTGAAAAGCACGCTCCACAAGTCCAGCGACTGCGGTCGTTGTTTATCCACTTCTCTCATCCAGCACGGATCTTCAACTGGTCAGTCGTGCACATTGTGAAAATTGATTCGCCCGTGGTCTATAAACGATCATCTTGCACAGAGACGCCGCAATTTTCGTAGACACCATTCGGAGAGTTGTACTCTACACACAGGAAGTAGTAAGCGCTATCCACAGGGGATCTCAAGGTGATTCCATATTTTTACGTTTCCAGAAGGATTTTATGCCTTTCCTCACAAATGGCATCTAATCGAATAGCATGCCTATGAAGTATCGGCCTAGTTGTGCGGCTAGATACGCGGTTTTCTGCAGAAAGGCCACGGTTAGTAGTAATTGATGGGATGTCCGAAGTTTTATAGTCACTCTGCTGTTGTTAATTTAAATAAACTATTTAGGAGACAATCTGAGCAACCCTCTCAGACTGTATGCAAATGATGATGGCGTTTACCATCTAGTAAAGTCACCAGAAGATCAAATGAATTACGAAATGATTTACACAAGATATCCGCATGGTGAGGAAAGTGGCAATTGATCCTAAACAAAAAAAAATTGTGAGCTCTTCCACACCAGCACTAAAAAAGTTCAGTTAAGTTTCGGATACATGGTCTATAACAGAAATTTAAATGTTATTTATTCGAATAAATACCTAGGGATTACAACTACAAACAACTTAAGCGGAACCACCACACAAAGTGCGGGGAAAGCGAACCAAAGACTGCGTCTTATTGGCGGAACGCTTATAAGATGCAACAAATCTACTAAAAATATTGCCTACAGTACGCTTGTCTGTCCTCTACTGGAGTAGTACAGCGGCCTTGGAACCTTAACAGATACGATTAACGGAGGACATCGAAATAGTTCAAAGAAGGGCAGCTCGTTTTGTATTATCATGAAGTAAGGGAGAGAGTGTCACGGATACGATAACTTAGTTAGGATGGTAATCATTAAATAAAGGCGTTTTGCGTTGCGATGAGATCTTTCACGAAACTTCTATCACCAAATCAAATAAGAGAAATTAGAGCTGTCACGGAAAGATACAGGCCTCCGCTTTTCAAATGTGCTATTCGAGAAATAGTCAAAGTGGTTCCATGAACCCTCCTCTGAACACTAAATTGTGATTTGGTCCCATGAAACCTCCGCTAAACACTAAATTGTTAATAGCAGAACAAGCTTGTAGATACAAGTGTAGATGATGTGGACTGTTTGTGCCCTGTGACGTGTCTTTCACTAGTTGTGGAAGCTGACCTGTTACGAACTGTGGGTACTTGTGGTTATTTAGAGTACAACCAACGAAACGAGAACCAATGTAGCAGTTCTTGAAAAGCACCGTCCACACGTCCAGCGATCAAGCTCTTTGTTTATTCACTTCTGTCGACATCATGGATTTTCGACTCAGTGGTGATTCATACTGCAAAAATTGATTTTCCCATGATTTATCGACCTCCACATCTATACTTTACAAACCACCGTGAAGTGCACGGCAGATGATACGTCCCATTGTACCAGTTATTAGGGCTTTTCCCCGTTTCATTCGCACATGGAGCGCTGGAAGACTATCATTCAGAGTCGGTTCTTTAAACTTTGTAAACAGGTTTCCTCATTATAGTTTCCGTCTTTTTCAAGGTTCTACCAGTTCATTTCTTTCAAAATCTCTGTTACACTCTCCCATTAATCAAACAAACTTGCGGCCATTCGTGCTGCCCTTCTTTGTAAAAGTTCAATATCCCCTGTTGTCCCATCTGGTATGGATCCCAATACACACTTGAACAATATTCTCGGTAGCACGAGTGATTTGTAAGCAATCTCCTTTGCAGATACTTGTATATTGCATTACCCTAGTATTCTAACAATAAATTGAAGTCTGCTACCTGCTCTATCCATGACAGAGCCTATGTGATCGTTCCATTTCATGTCCCTACAAAGTGTTACACCCAGATATTTGTACGAGCTCACCGATTTCACCATGATTCGCGAATGTTATAGTCATACGATACTATGTTTTCTCGTTTCGTAAAATGCATAGTTTTACATTTCTGAACATTCAAACCAACGCTTTGAAATATTATCAAGATCTGAGTTAATATTTGTGCAATTTTTTTCAGACTCTACTTAATGATAGATAACTGCATCATCT
Organism: Schistocerca piceifrons; assembly: GCF_021461385.2. Classification (NCBI taxonomy): domain Eukaryota; kingdom Metazoa; phylum Arthropoda; class Insecta; order Orthoptera; family Acrididae; genus Schistocerca; species Schistocerca piceifrons. Next base: position 316,818,195 of record NC_060145.1, on the reverse strand, counting down.
GCGAAAAGTGTGTTGACGTGGAATTTAAAATCTTCTCGGCGGATTAAATGTTTGAAGAGATTTCGGAATTACAGCCGGTCGTCGTAAACTTCATTGCACGATATTTCGACAGGCCATCTGAAGATGACTTGCAGGTGTCCAGTCAAAATATTGTGGAGTGAAGTTTATGACGATCGGCTGCAATCCCGAGCCGGCCGGAGTGGCCGAGCGGTTCTAGGCGCTACAGTCTGGAACCGCGCGACCGCTTCGGTCGCAGGTTCGAATCCTCGGTCTTGGATGTGTGTGATCTCCTTAGGTTAGTTAGGTTTAAGTAGTTCTAAGTTCTAGGGGGACTGATGTCCTCAGAAGTTAAGTCCCATAGTGCTCAGAGCCATTTGAACCATTTTGCGATCCCGAAATCTCTTCGAACAAGTCTGTTACTATTAATATTGTAGGCAAGGTCATTCATACTGTATATAACATGAATAGCAAGGGAACCAAAGTACTTTCCTGAAGTATACCTGAAGTTACATTTAAATCTGTCGTCGGCTGGCCGGTGTGGCCGAGCGGTTCTAGACGCTTCAGTCTGGAACCGCGCGACCGCTTCGGTCGCAGGTTCGAATCCTGCCTCGGGCATGGATGTGTGTGATGTCGTTAGTTAGGTTTAAACCAAACTAAGCTAAGGACTGATGACCTCAGATGTTAAGTCCCACAGTGTTCAGAGCCATTTGAACAATTTTTGAAATCCGTCGATGACTCTTCATTCAAGATGACTTACTGCGTGCTCTCTACCAAGAAATCCTCAATCCTCTCACAAATTTCGCTTGATACCCCTGATTGAACTTTTGACAATAAGCGTAGGTGTGGTACTGAATCAAATAATAAACGAGGCTGGAGCCGTGAATATCTTGCATAGAAATGCCGCTTCACTTAGCACTTTTCGTAGACGTTGAGAGTATTGTATGAGGCTTGCCCAGAATGTAATGAACCACACTTGTTTTCAGCAATTCTTTATTGAACGTAATGAGAACTAAACACTCGAAAGAATGGTGTTTTACCTACACATCCTATTTTTCCACGTAATCTCCATCCTGTTCGATGGCCTTCCTCCAGCGCGAAGCAAGGGCGTGTATGCCCTGTCGGTACTAGTCTTTGTGCTGGTGGAGGAGCCAGTGTTTCACTGTGTGAATCACCTCCTCATCTTCCTCAAAACTTCTTGCAACTGCCGAGTCGTAATGCGTCTGTCCTCCCGAATGACTTCAGCTCGCTGCAACATGTCAGGTGTGACAGCCGTGGATGGTCTCCTCGAGCGCTGCAAATCGTGGAGCTCCATCACTGCACCGAACCGCCTTCTGATGACCTCACCCTCCGTGCCCAGCGACTAACTGTACTTCTGCCGACAGCAGATGCTGCATAGAGTTTGCACAAGTGTTTATGAACATTTCCCACAGTTTGTTTCTCCGCAGTGAGAAATTAATAACGACAAGTTGCTTGTAACGTACATCAATTACAGACGCCATTTTGAAACTGTCCTGCAGCTACACCATCTGTCGGAAGTGACGGGAACTTGGCGCACGCACTAAGGAGACTTCAGATAACACATACGTAACGTCTCACATTCGTAGCATTGTTTTCGGCTGAGAAAAAAAATGCGGTGCATTATGTTCTGGGCATCCCTCGTACTTTCATCATGAAGCCGTTAATGAAGAGGAATGTGGATAGAATGGAATGCCTTAAAATGCAGTACTCCCAGAATACTCCTTTGATCTCGAATACTCAGCAAGTCGAGGGTGTGTGACTGCTGTTAAAATATTAGTTTCATTCCTTCATCTGTTGCCATTATTTATTCCTCACACTCACATTTTCTTGCAATGTTTTTATAATGATTGCAAAGGCAGACCTTGAGTGCTTGGGGCAATCAGGAAACGTATGAGTATACGCTGGCACCATTACTCTAACACTGAAATGAACGTAAACAGTCACAACTGCAAGAAACTTTTTTTTTAGGTTACCGGTTTCGGTCTGTTTTAGACCATCTTCAGATCTGATATCATGACGGGGGTGGCGCTGAACGGAGCAGGCGTTACAATTTCACAAACGCTAACTGCTCAGCCTACTATCATGGTACGAGCTCTGAAGATGGTCTAAAACAGACCGAAACTGGCAACCTCAAAAAAAAAAAAAAACAAAAAGTTTCTTGCGGTTGTGACTGTTTATGTTCATTTTAAAACAATAAAAAACCGCTGTTCTCCAAGAAAAATGCTCTAAAAAATTACTTACTAACAGTGAGGCAACATTCGCCGTAAACGAAAACCATATCCACTTTTCAGGGCCGGCCCGCGTGGCCGAGCGGTTCTAGGCTCTACAGTCTGGAACCGTGCGACCGCTACGGTCACAGGTTCGAATCCTGCCTAGGGCATGGATGTGTGTGATGTCCTTAGGTTAGTTAGGTTTAAGTAGTTGTAAGTTCTAGGATACTGATGACCTCAGAAGTTAAGTCCCATAGTGCTCAAAGCCATTTGAACCACTTTTCAGGTTGTTGTTTACACGGTGATTCAAGACCTCACCGACAAACTGCGAGCGATGACAGTTCACCAAAAATGTTGATAATTTTTTGGCCGCCGCTTATGAGTTATGCGCATGGTCATGATCGCAATGCCAACTAGCAACCTTCTGAGCAGCTGGCAGTGAGGCTGCTATTCTGTGGTGTCGTTCTTGCCCTGTCACTCAACTTCTGTTGTTGTAATATAGTATCTTGAGTGTCGAGCATCTTCCTAATCCTGAACCCTGAATCCAGTACTCAAGGAAGCATGGTGTACCGATTTAATGAATCCACTGAAGTGATTAAACTGCTGAGTCACATTAATGTCACAAGCCTAAATAATCACCATTTGCAACAAGGACCGCTGCGAGGCGTGCAGAAGGAGAGTCATTTAGGCTCTGGAAGGTACCGACAGGAATGTGGAGTCATGATGACTCTCAGCGCTAGGTTCCTCAATTGAGGGTCAATGGAGCGAAGAGCTCGATCGAGGTTATCCCACAGATTCTCGATTGGGTTTAAATCCTGGTAGTTTGGTGGCCAGGGGACTACGGCGAACTCATCCTGGTGCTTTCCGAACCGCGCACGTACATTGTGAGCTGTGCCACACGTTGCTAGATGCCATCCTGCCGAGGAAAAACAAAGTGCATGTTGGAGTGGGCACGGTCTCCAAGGATAGACGAATACCTGCGTTGATCCATTATACCTTGCAGAATGACGTGATCACCCAAGGAATGCCACGGAAACTTTCCCCAGACCGTAGCGCGTCCTCTTCCAGCCTGGACCTTACGAGTCGGAATCCAAAATTTTCGGGACTGGTGCTGCCATCTGGAAAGTAGGAGTAGTAGATTTTTGCACCGCTAGGTGGCGAGAGCTGTATATCTGATGAGTCAGTGCGCGGAGTGGCACTCAGCTGGGAGGACGTGTTGTGTTTCCACAGTGATTTCTGTAATACTCTAGTGTGTGGCGATTTTACAGCGTGTTGAGGTGTGCACGGACCTTCGTCACACCTTCCTTTGACGGCTTATCACCGGCGACGAAAGCTGGTTCAAATGGCTCTGAGCACTATGCGACTCAACTTCTGAGGTCATCAGTCGCCTAGAACTTAGAACTACTTAAACCTAACTAACCTAATGACATCACACACATCCATGCCCGAGGCAGGAATCGAACCTGCGACCGTAGCAGTCGCGCCTCGAACCGCCCGACCACCGCGGCCGGCATTTACGGTTATTACCCAGAGTTAAAGCAACAATCGTCCCAGTGGAAGAGCCCGGGCTCTCCAACACCCAGAAAAGCGAGACAGGTGAAGAGCATGATCATCGTTTTCTTTGATACCAAGGGACTTGTGCACAAAAAATTTGTCCCTCCCAACCAAACAATGAATTCTGCGTACTACTGTGACGTTTTCCGACGGCTCTGTGAAAACGTGCGGCGACGACGGCCTGAACTTTGGCGACAAGGGAACTGGCTGCTGCATCACGACAACGCGCCCTGTCACACGTCCTTGCTCACCAGGACCTTTTTGGCAAAAAATAACATGGTGGTGGTACCCCACCAACTGTACTCGCCAGATTTGGCAACTTACGAATTCGCGCTATTCCCAAAACTGAAACTCAAGTTGAAAGGCCGTCGGTTCGACAATCTAGAGGAGGTTCAAGAAGCATCGCTGGCGGTGATAAACACCCTCAAAGAACAGGACTTCCAGAAAACGATTGACCAGTGGCAGAAGCGCTGGGACTGGTGTATACGTGCGGATGGGAACTATTTCGAGGGTGATGGTGACCATTAGTCCAAAGGTAAGGTTTTCAACAGATGGCAGCACCAGTCCCGAAAATTTTGGATGGCACCTCGTATAACGATTGTTGCAGGGTGTTTGCATTCAGATGTTTCACGCCGTACACGCTAATGGCCATCTGTCGCCTGAAAAGGCCGCTCGTCTCCTCTCACTCCAGTTGCGGTACTGGCGTCCAAATTCCAGCCTTCGTCACCGATGAACAGCAGTCAGCACGGGTGCATGAACCAGGCGCTTGCTGCGGAGGCCCATACACAGCAGTACTGTTGATCGCTGGGTCGGAGATTTTCTCCGCTCAGGGACTGGGTGCTGTGTTGTCCTAATCATCATCATTTCATCCTCATCGACGCGCAAGTCGCCGAAGTGGTGTCAATTCAAAAGATTGCACCTGGCGAATGATCTACCCGACGGGAGGCCCTAGTCACACGACATTTAATACTGTTGGTAGCTCCTTGGTTCATCTCGGCTGTCAGTTGCCCAACAGTTGCGCGTCTCTTCAGCCATACACATCTGTGCAGCCGTCGTTCAACCCTGTACTGTACGGCACGTGGTGTACCAATAGTTTTGGATAGCGCCGTTTTGCCACGCACTTGTACTATAACCATAGCTACACGATAACAGCTTACCAACTTAGCCATTTCGGAAATGCTTCCTCCCTTGGCCCGAAAGCCAATGATCATCCCTTTTTGGGCGTCAGATAAATCGCTCCGTTTCCTCATTGCGATAATGACTGAACTTTTCCACGTCAGCCGGACACGCTTAATTTACCTTCCTCTGGAACTTCCTGCCAGATTAAAACTGTGTGCCCGACCGAGACTCGAACTCGGGACCTTTGCCTTTCGTGGGTAAGTGCTCTACCATCTGAGCTACCGAAGCACGACTCACTCCCGGTCTCACAGCTCCACTTCTGCCAGTATCTCGTCTCCTACCTTCCTCTGTTAGTGTCGCCACCTGCTCTCTGTAAGTGGTTACCGTTCGTTGACATTGAACATAGACTGTGGTCACATTAATGTTACTGGACCGTGTGTGTGTTACTGTAAGGCCAGAGGAAAACGAATTGTAGCTCTTCGTACCTACGATAATTGGTGTCCTGAGGTAAACACCCACAATATCTCTGCTGCAATTCATGGACGCTTGCGAGAAACACGGAGAGTGCGTTCTCAGCATGTTGGTGGTGGTACGCGTTACGTGAGAACACCAGATTTTGAAGGTGAAGTGATCTGTAGGTTTAGCAGTTAATCTTCAGGCAGCATGCGAGCTATAGCCCATGCTATGGGAATAGGTCACGTGTCTGTTCGGAGAGTACTGTAGGAGTACAAGCTACAAGTGTACCATCTTAAAGGGTGCAGATTTTAGGATCAGCTGATTAACCACATCCTATGAAGTTTGTGGACTAGTTCACACACTAAAGAGTGAATGACATTGCCTTCCACATACATGTTTTACTTGCAAAAATGGTTGAAATGGCTCTGAGCACTACGGAACTTAACATCTGAGGTCATCAGTCCCCTAGAACGTAGAACTACTTAAACCTAACTAACCTAAGCACATCACACACATCCATGTCCGAGGCAGGATTCTAACCTGCGACCGTAGCGGTCGCGCGGTTCCAGACTGAAGCGCTTAGAACCACTCGGCCACACCGGTCGGGCTTTTACTTGCAGATGAAGCCTTCTTTACATGTGACGTGTATTTTAGCAGCAGCAACAACCGTATGTGGGACTAAGAGCACCCGCATGCGGGTCTGTCAGATAGCACGAACAAGGGTTCTCCACAAACATGCGGCCAAAATTGTGGATAATCCTCTTCTCGGACGTAAACTACCACCTGGAGCAGCTTACTTACAGTTGTGACAGACCACAGTTCCGGAACAGCTGAGCAATCTACCGCTTGCTGTGCGGAGAAGCCTCTGTTTCCACCATGGAGGAGCCACAGCACACTCGTGTTGGCGCGCTGGCACGGCTGGCTGTCGATTTTGGGAGCGTAAGGATAGGGCGAGAAGGACCCGTTGTGTGGACAGGGCTTTCTCCAGACACTCTTTGATTACTTCCTTTGGGGAGGTGTCAAGAGAATAGTTTACGTTACACTAATCGCCACAACAGCTGACAGTCCGATTCATTGACGCATTCCGTTCTGACGTGTTCTCCAGAGTTGAATGGGCACTGGTAAGAAGGTGTGAAGGATATACTGAAGCACCGCGTGGATTCTTTGAACCATTTACGTAAATTATTATTAGAAATGCCTAATATAATAAACAGTAATTTTTCCGCAATTGTAGGTATTCATTGTTATAGCCGTCAGTATGGGTTTAAGACTATTATTCCTTATTAAAAATTATCCTCTTTTTGTGACCTATAATGCCGGCCAGAGTGGCCGAGCGGTTCTAGGCGCTACAGTCTGGAATCGCACGACCGCTACAGTAGCAGGTTCGAATCCTGCTTCGGGCATGAATGTGTGTGATGTCCTTAGTTTAGTTAGGTTTAAGTAGTTCTAAGTTCTAGGGGACTGATGACCTTGGAAGTTAAGTCCCATAGTGCTCAGAGCCATTTGAACCATTTGACGTATAATTCCTCAAAGTTTGTCGGTGAGGTCCTGTAATACTGTGTATACTGAGAATGTCTAAACAGCAAGTCACAACAACAAAGCAGACACTGGTGGGCTTCAAGCGGACGGGTAAAAATAAGAAACGTACGTGTGCTACATGTTTGGATATACTTGGGACACAAAAGAAGAGGTTTGTAGGACGTACCCTTCTGACGACGGGCCAGTGATTTTCGGCCCGTTTATCGTGCTTCGATGTGCTCGTTCCATGCGATGATGGTGTTGAAGTCCTATTCGAACGCTTTTTCAATGATACACTAAAAGTTTATAGTTCCATTAAAAAACAGATAGCGTCATGATTACGCAGTTATTAGCGTTAAAAATTTACTTCCGTACGTCATGAAATCCGCCTCATTATCATCTATTATTTAATGAAAATACCACCTCGATGTACACTATCTGATGAAACGTATGCGGACACCCCTATGTAATGTGGAATGCATGTTACGAGAGGCAAACCCGCCAGTAAAAAGGAGGCAGTGGGTATTGTGCTGTAAGACGAGAAGCAGTAACAGCAGATTGTGTCGATCGGAAGAACTCAGTGACTTCAAACGTTTACTACTCGTTGGATGACACCTGAGTGATAAATCAACCAGAGACGTTTCAGTCCTGCTGAAGCTAGCTAGACAGCTGCTGGTTGATGCGATTGTGAAGTGGAAACACGAAGGAACAACAACAGCAAAACTAATACTAGGCAGACCTGAGGTACTGGTGGGGAGAAGGCAGTCGAGCATTGCGGCGGGTGCTTCTAAAAGGGAAGCGAAATCAGTGAACGGAATCACTCGTTCCACAATGCTACCAGCAGTGCAGGTAGCGCAATAACTATACGCAAAGAGGGAAATAGACCGGGGCACAGTGGTCGAGTAACTCCTCATAAGCAACACATTTCTGTAGTTAACGCTAGCCAACACTTGAGGTCTTTTGAAGAGCAACGCCAATGGGTAGTGATTCGGATATATGAAACACGCTATACCCTGTGACAATCCAACGGAAGGGTTTGTGTGTGGCGAATGCCTGTGTAATGTTATCTGTCATCACGTTAGTGTTGACAGCGAAGTGTGGAGGAGGTGATGTTACGGTATGGGGCTGATTTCAGTGGTTAGACTGTGATCTCCTTATCGCACTTAACACTAAATGCGGAAAGATACGAACACTTTTACAGCATTCTGTACTCTGATTATTCTTTCTATCGGTATGACAATGCACTCTGCCATGAAGCCGAATCTCCCAGGTAAGGGTTTGTGGACAATAACATTCCTGAAACGGACTGGGCAGAGTCCCGACGCGAAACCGGTGGAACATCTTCGGGGTGAATTACAATGTCGACTACCATCCAGACCGCAGCGTCTAACATGACTACCTTCTCAGGTGCCTGCCTTGAGGTAGAATTGGCTGCCGTTCCTCCACAGGCAATGAGACGCCTTAGTGGAAGTGTCATCGCAGAGTTCATGCCGTACTAAAGGCGACGCAACGACACACCCCATTTAATGTTCACTAGTAGGTATACGGGTTCTTTTGATCAGGTAGCTTATTTACTCGTTTGGGTGCTTTGTTTTAGCTGTCTAACCCTATGTATCAACAGCAGAGCCTGGACGGAGAGTTTTTAGCGATGTCAGAGTTGATGAGATAACCATTGCGCTGTAAATGGCTCTGGTTTCGTGATTCTACGGTGGTTGGCTTGAAGCATCGTCAAATGAAGTGGGGATATATACAAGGTGCTGAGAAACAATCTGAAAAGATTGTGATGATGTCGCAGTGTAGACTGTGCTGGCACATAAATGTTAGGAAAAAAATTCAAGAAGTTGCGCAGTTTCCGAGTTTATTAGCACTGAAATTTCCAATAAGGCCGTTGCGACTGCAAATTCAAGCGGACAGCCAGAGGCGGCGTCACCAAACGTGTTCTTCGTTTGGTTTCCTTAGAACCTAACAACTGAGCGATACAAAAATTGGACGTGTGGTGGTAGTAAGGGTCGAAGACGAGCCAAAGGCTTAGCAGCCTCGTGCGCCATCGTCTATGCTTCGAGAACAACTGACGCTAATTGTATCTTGCGAGCAGCCTGAATTGTTCCAGCACATGCCGCATGGCTCTGAGCACTATGGGACTTAACTTCTGAGGTCATCAGTCCCATAGAACTTAGAACTACTTACACCTAACTAACCTAAGGACATCACACACATCCATGCCAGAGGCAGGATTCGAACCTGCGACCGTAGCGGTCGCGCGGTTCCAGACTGTAGCGCCTAGAACCGCTCGGCCACACCGGCCGGCCCCATGCCGCATGCCCATGGGGAACCTCCCGAAAATGGTTGTCGGAAGGATCGGTTGGTATTATTTCAGCTCATTTCTGGGACAATTTGTCATACAGAGACGTCAATATAATTATAATAGCCTTGTCCCCTAAACGGCTGGTTACTTCCAACGAACTTTTTACGCCAATACCATTGCACAAGAAGAGTGACGCCTTATCAGAAGAGAGTTCAGGTTTCGGATTTCCTGCAGAGATAGTTCCGCTGCGATACGGCTAACAGGTGCATTACAGCGTTCCAGGGAAATGACACAACAACTGGAAACGTACCCCAGTGTTGAGGCACGAGGGATTATATCTATCATTCCTGTGGACAAAACAGCTACGAGCGCTGCTCGGAAAGTAAGGTCCGATCGGGTGCGAAATGGAAACCACAGTGAGAACCGAAAATTTTTTATTCGCAACAGTTAGAGTTCAGCTACCTCTCTAAATAGTCGCCGCTCCGACTTAGACATTTGTCGAGTTGTTGTACAAACTTTCCAGACCCTCGTCACAGAAAGCAGCCTCCTGCGCTTTCCGCCAATTCTCTACACTGGTCTGCGTTTCGGTATTTGTCCCAGAATGTTGTCTTCGTAGCCAGCGGTTCATGTGAAAATAGATGAACATCGGAGGGAGCCAATTAAGGGCAGTATTGTGGGGATCAAACACCTCCCATCGAAAACGCTGCAGGGGCATGTTCATGGCCCCTGCAGAATGCGGCTGAGAATTGTCTTGAAAGAAACGCATGATACTTACGTACTTTATGTGAGCTGCATAGCTTCAGGCAAAATCTCTCTCCGGATCCACATACTTGGCGGGAGACACTGTTGTTCTCTGCATCTCTATGTGTTCATTGTGCCCTCAGAACTAAGAAGAGCGACGTGATGCGAGCGACGGGCATTCTAGAGACACGGTACACCCGTCTGTTCAAAGCTCCCTTGAATTTTCACTGTGGTTTCCATTTCGATCAAATTGCATCTTACTTTCCGAATACCCCCGTAAATTCCAAGCAGATCCATGGTGAAATTCTGGTAGTATATGGGCCAAATGCAACATTGCATCCATCCCCTTAGTAGAATGGCGCCAAAGTGCCACAGACGTGGATGATGCTGATCGGGGAGGATGGCCTTGGACATCGACCACGGACGAGAAAGTGTGGGCAGTGGAGGAACTGATTTGCAGCATAGCAGTCGCGGAGTGCCTATAGCGGACGTTACTCAGCAATGCACATCTCAATAGGTCTGAGATCGTCTGCAGTATCGGAAGCTGTGCTCACGCTGCGTTCCTCAACCACTGAGACTGTCACCTGCACACAAAAGTGCAAGATTTATGACGCCTAGGGACGTTTTTCAGCGTTATTCCTTGGAGGGCAGTGATCCCTAAGCTACATCATTATGGCCCATGAACATGGGTCCATCATTTCAAACTGCAACAAAAAGAGCGTCGACTCTGAAGAACACTCAAACTCCAGCATCGTTAGTAAAACATTTATCAGACTAGGCGTTTGCAAGTTTCTTCAGATTCACACTTTTGCAATCGCCCCCATGCTCACACAATGTCAGGAACATACGAGCGCCGTTCAATAACTAACGCAACACATTTTTTTCCTGAAAGCGGGTTCGTGTTATTCTGGATCTCAATAGCCATATTATTCCGCACTGTTTTGGGTACAAAACCCTATTTTTCAAAATAGCCCCCGTTCAGTGCAATGGCCTTACGTCACCTTACTTGGACGGCCAGTATGTCCTCATGGTGCCACTCCACTAGACGTCGTCGGAGCCAACGTCTTGCTGCATCTATAGCCTCCCTATCGTGTACGTACGTATTGCTTCCCTCGGAGTGCATATTTTATTGGCTCAAACAGACGGAAGTCGAAAGGTGCGAGACCCAGGCTGTAGGGTGGGTTAGGAATAGCAGTCCGATGGATTTTTTTTTTTTAGTTCCTCTCGGGTGTGCAGATTTGTATGAGGCCTTGTGTTGCCATGCCAACGGCCTTGGCGCAGTGGTAACACCGGTTCCCGTCAGATCACCGAAGTTAAGCACTGTCGGGCTGGGATAGCACTTGGATGGGTGACGATCCGCTCTGCCGAGCGCTGTTGGCAAGCGGGGTGCACTCTGCCCTTGTGAGGCAAACTGAGTGGCTCCATTCTCGGAAACTGACATATGGCCGGGAGAGCAGTATGCTGACCACATGCCCCTCCATATCCGCAGCCTATGGGCTGAGGATGACACGGCGGTCAGACGGTACCTTTGGGTCTTCATGGCCTGTGCGGGAGGAGTTTTTGTGTTGTCATGGAGAAGGAGAAGTTCGTTCGCAGTTTTGTGCTGACAAACACGCTGAAGCAGATTCTTCAGTTTCCTGCTCGTACCACAATACCCCCCAGAGCCGCTCTTTGCACCATGAGGAAGGACATCAACCTCTCCAGAGTCAATGGAGACCATTGCCCTCACTTTACCGACTGAGGGTGCGACTTTGAACTTTTTCTTCGGAACAGATGTAGTGTGGTGCCGGTCCATGGATTGCCGTTTCGTTTCCGGTTCGAAGTGATCAACCCATGTTTCACTACCTGTGCCGATATACGAAAAAAATTGTCACGATCAGCCTCGTAATGCGCAAGCAATTCAGCACCGATGGTCCCTCGTTGTTCTTCATGGTCTTCTGTTACATGGTGAGGAACCCATCAGGCACACACCTTCGAGTACCCCAACTGGTGGACCAGTGTGTAAGCACTACCAGCGACGTGTTCGATTGTAATTCGTTGATCATCTCGGACGAGACTGTCCGCACGTTCCAGCATTGCTGTAGTCACAGCACTGTGCGGTGGGCCGGCATGCAGGAGATCGGACAGGTTTGCGCGACCTTTTTGTGATGATGACAGACGCCTCGTCCAACGACTCACCGTGCTTTTGTTCACTGCCAGGTCACCGTAGGCATTCTGTCAGCCTCTGTGAATGTCTGCGATGCTCTGGTTTATCGCCAATGACAGCTCTCTGCTTGGAATGCATCTCCGTTATAGACGCCATTTTGAAGCCTACATATAGCGGAACTTCATGAGACTATAGAGGCCGAAGAGCGAATATCCCACCATATCCAGCAATAAATAACGCATTTTTTCAATCGAAACAGGCTGAGAAATAATGTGTTACACCACTTTTTGAACATTCTTCGTATGTGATCGTCCAATTTTGTATCGATTCCAGAATGAGATTTTCACTCTGCAGCGGAGTGTGCGCTGATATGAAACTTCCAGGCAGATTAAAACCTGCAAGGTTCGCAGGAGAGCTTCTGTAACGTTTGGAAGGTAGCAGGCGAGGTACTGGCGGAAGTAAAGCTGTGAGTAGGGGGCGTGAGTCGTGCTTAGGTAGCTCAGTTGGTAGAGCACTTGCCCGCGAAAGGCAAAGGTCCCGAGCTCGAGTCTCGGTCCGGCACACAGTTTTAATCTGCCAGGAAGTTTCGTATAGATTCTTATTGTTATCTCTAAATATTCATACTATATAACGTGCTCAAACATTCTTCACTGGCTTGATGGCAACGTCTCCATTCCACAAGGACTTAAATTCTAGAATAATGTGACTACACTCCATCCCCTTTGTTTTAATTTGGTAGGTACTCGTAACCTCCAGAATGAGATTTTCACTCTGCAGCGGAGTGTGCGCTGATATAAAACTTCCTGGCAGATTAAAACTGTGTGCCCGACCGAGACTCGAACTCGGGAGCTTTGCCTTTCGCGGGCAAGTGCTCTACCAACTGAGCTACCGAAGCACGACTCACGCCCGGTCTCACAGCCTTACTTCTGCCAGGTCCCGAGTTCGAGTCTCGGTCGGGCACACAGTTTTAATCTGCCAGGAAGTTTCACTCGTAACCTCTTTTCAAGACACTCTTCCGTTAGTAATAACAACAGTATTTTATCCGATCGAGGAAGGCGATGAGCTAATTAGAGTCGGAACACAAGCCAGAATGGACAAGGATGTTTTAACGCTTGGCGGCGACGAACTAGGGCACTAGTACGCAATGCGGATTTGTGGATCGTGTTTCTCTTTCGTAGGCGAATTATGTAGTCAGTTGGAATCACAATTTAAGTCATTAACAGTTATGTTCATTTTAAAGTTAGAGGCAGGTAATCGCAGATGCAGCTGCAGAGTTACCTATACACTGTATACGTGAATTTTTCTTGTCAACACTAACAGTTCCGTTCAGGAAACATACATCAGTAACTATTTCCGTTCAAACATTGTCGCGCGCTTGTGTGTGTTCCAGCAATAAATGTGTGATAAATGGGATTTTTGCATCTGACGTAACTAAAATGTTCGGTGTTATGGATGTTTTACGCTTAGCTACGCATAAGTAATCCAGAACACTTGGTTACCTATTTTATGCTTACATATTTTGACTTACTTGAGGCAGGCACCGTATATGAGGTAAAGCGCTATTTTGCATATTTTTGTAACCCTTTTTACAGAATAATTTATGTATCTTTATAAAAAAGATTTCTATCTTGTTTATCTACCTGGACGAATAACGTTGAATCTGTGCAGTTACAACGCTGTGCTGCTAAAACACTCTAGTTTTTCTATGTTATTTATTGCAGAAATAAGAAACCTTATATTGAGAAACTGCAACAATGCAGGTCAATATCATAATGTTTACTGCACTGTCCATAAGAAGCAGCAGAAGATGCAGAAACACGTACACTATTTCTGTTGAAATCACTTAACACGTATAGTCAGCCGTACATTTTCTTTCTTCGATCAATGTGTTTTGGCAGAGAGATGTGCAAACCCACTATTCGCTTTGTACTTGCTCACAGATACTCCTTTTTTCAGTTGGGATATCCTGTCACATGACAAGTAACGCTGCCTTCTTGGCACTTTTTACTGTCAGAGCTTAATCACATAAGACTGCGAAAACTGTAATGTCATTTAGTGGCAGATTTCTTTTCCCAACACCTCTCGGCTTCTCTGCAGTGCTTTTACAAATCCATGATTGCTCGATGTTATGACTTTTGCTTCTCTTTTGCGTAGCAGCGTTGTCAGACGAAATGTGTAGTCAGACATACTCAGCTATTTTGAATGAATGTCTGTGCAACCCGTGGTCCAGTGCGCTAAGGTCCCTGGAATCCTCTGGTTCCATCAGCGACAGACGGAGTCCCTTGTCCTTGGCGTTGGCAATGACTGGGATCCAGTTTTCTGGGTGAAAGGAGATTTTGTTCTTCTCTACAAGGGTGGAATCTCTATCTCATGGTAGGAAACTATGCCCTGTTACGAAGAATTTCTGGACTGCAAGAGTGGACTATTTACGGATAGTCAGATTTGGGAAAAGTGTCGTAGTATTTCGAACTACTCTCAGAAAATCAGCAATGTTTAGCCTTACATTCAAATGAAAATCATATGAAAAATAGGAATTATGATCAAAATATGACAGTTTCGTTGCTTTTCTCTGAATGTTGTTCTTCACTTTGTCTAACGTAATACAGAACAACTTTTGAAACATTCTGCAACAATTGTTAGAAACGTTCGGGAATGATGAACAGTTCTTTCGCTACGTCGAATGTGCGATATTTCTTCCCTTTTTTCAACCATAACGGATTGACCCAAAATCTTCTTCGCTGCCCAACGAGTTGCAAAAGATCCAGTGCATCAATATCTTCGCCTGATGAAGACGACTATTCTGATCCATTCGTAGCACGAGCGGCTCGGTCTCTCTGACAGTGGCACGTCAATGTGAATCGCTCGCGCCCCGCCCGCACCACGTCCCTGACCTGCCGCCACCAGGCCCTTGCACTACGCCATTTCTGTGAGAACAGTGCCTTACACTGGTGAGCCGTGGTAAAAATTGCTGTTTTGAAGAGCGCGCCGCAGCGCCTTGTGTGAAGTAGTCACCCTCCGTTTCTGGCGGTGGCGCCGCTGTGGCAATCGCAGCTTTGGTATCTCCCACTGGTAGAAAAGGGGAAAGGTTGCCTGTTCACGTGCATTTAAGGGGCGCTATGAGCTCGCCAGTGGGTCAGTCTGGGTCAGTCTCTCGTCCCCGGCTTGCTACTCTGTCTCTCGTCCGCATTTGTTAGGCAGTTAGTGTCTGTCGTTTGGATCAACCTTTAAAGCCCGCAAAATGAAAGTCTTTCCACTCCGCCAGTAAGAAAACTCAGCGAGTGGTCGCCCGGTTGGAGCTTAGTTCCTGCATCTGAATCTGCGCGTTAGGCCGCCAGTCTGCTCGAGTTTGCTCAGGCAATGGTCATTGGCGGCTGGATCGATCGGCTGGTCGGTCGCGCACTGAGACACAAGATGACTTGTCCGTCTCGAGCGTCGGCGCATGTGAGGTCGCCACGTGAGTCCAGTGGGACGCGGCGGATAGCGAGGGGTAGTGACTTCGCGGTAGACACGAGAGCAACAGGAGTCAACCGACGACATCGGTCTGGCCGGTGCGAGTTGCGACGCCGTGAGACGGGAGATCGGCGCGCCTTCCTGCTTCCGTTGAAGCGGCTGGCAGCGGACAGTTCAGGAGAGCGATTTGGGGGTGCTGCGCCAGCATCGCAGTTTATCTGAAGTTAAGTGATTGGTGATATGTTGTATGATTTACTTTTGTTAAATTCTACTTGTTTTCTTGGTCAGGTCACCAGCCGTTTTGCTTTGGGGTCGTCCCACCATTCTTCTCCGTTTGCCCACCCGCGGGAAGGTGGTTGTTTATAAATTGGGTGGTCCGTTTTTCCCTTGTGGAGTAGGGGCGTGTTAGAGCAACCTCCAGTTCGGGTTCTTCGGTAATCTCCATATCAATCCACCGTACGTTAGTAGCTGCCTCTGTCATGTTCGTCGGATTTGGTGTGTTAACGAATTTATTGCTTGGATTGTAACGGCCTAATACCTGAAATATGTTTTGATCTTTGGAAACTTTGATATTATTGCCTATTATCTTGAGAGGCGGTATCTGTGTACTGTAGAGCACTTTAACTATTGGTTGGCCAACTTTGTAGAATTTTATGTAAGATTACATTTCATGGGTTTTTATTTGAATCATTTTAGTATATAAAGTTGCCACCCTTTCACCGCAAGACTTTTCTTAGAAGTTAAGATCAAGTTGCACCTTCGGTGGCAAGGTTAATATTTTAATTGTTAGTGTTTTGTACCATTTCCATTCCTCCTACGGGGGTGCATAGTTTGTGTGCTTGTGTAAATTCTTAAAACTCTTAGTGTAAAGTAATCTGGTGTGTTTCAGATTTGCACCAGTGTAGTATTTCAGAGGGTGTTGTGAGCGGTCTTAACTACGGCTGTCAAAAGGGAGCGGCAAGGTTTTCTGCCCGAAAGCTCATACAGTCAAAACTTGTTTCTTTCTGCCTCCGAATAAATTGTAACTTTGATATTTAGAGTGTACTTTCTGATTATAATTTTAAATCTGTTTCTTTTAAAAAATGCTTTTAGGCACTGTTAAAGTGAAGCAGCTCCACGTGACATGGGCTCAACAAGAGGTTGGATGTCCCCTGCATAAATATTGATCATCGCTGCCTCTATAGCTGTCCATAACTGTGAAAGTGTTGCCGGTGCAGGATGTTGTGCACGAACTGACCTCTCGATTATGGCCAACAAACGTTCGATGGAAATCATGTGGGGCGATATGTATGGCCAAATCATTCTCTCGAATGGGCCAGAATGTTCCTCAAACCAGTAGCGAACAAATGTGGCCGGGTATGGCGCACTGTCATCCATAAACTTTTCCAATGTT
The DNA here is from genome assembly GCF_021461385.2 of Schistocerca piceifrons. Lineage (NCBI taxonomy): Eukaryota > Metazoa > Arthropoda > Insecta > Orthoptera > Acrididae > Schistocerca > Schistocerca piceifrons. Next base: position 316,801,285 of record NC_060145.1, on the reverse strand, counting down.
GTTGGCTCCAAATAGTCTCCTAGTAGCCGAACATAACGATTTCCAGTCAATGATCGGTTCAGTTGGACCAGAGGATTCAGTCCATTCCATGTAAACACAGCCCACAACATTATGGAACCAGCTTGCACAGTGCCTTGTTGACATCTTGAGTCCACGGTTTCGTGGGGTCTGCACCACACTCAAACCCTACCATCAGCTCTCATCAGCTGAAATCGGGACTCATCTGAACGGGACACGTTTTTCGACTTTTCTAGGGTCCAACTGAGAGCTCAGGAGAGGCGCTGTAGGCGAGGTCGTGCAGTTAACAAAGGCATTCGCGTCGATCGTCTGCTGCCATAGCCCATTAACGGCAAATTTCGCCGCACTGCCCTGACGGATATGCTCGTCGTTGGTTCCACATTGATTTGTGATGTTACTTCACGTAGTGTTGCCTGCGTATTAGCACTTCCAGCTCTATGCAAACGCCGCTGCTCTCGGTCGTTAAGTGAAGGCCGGCGACCACTGCTTTGTGGTGAAAGATAATGCCTCAAATTTTGTGTTCTTGGCACACTCTTGACAATGTGGATCTCTGAATATTGAATTCCCTAACGATTTTCGAAATGGAATGTCCCACGCTTCTAGGTTTAACTACCATTCCGCGGTCAAAGTTTGTTGATTCGCGTCGTGCGGCCATAATCACAAAAAAATGGTTCAAATGCCTCTGAGTACTATGGAACACACAACATCTGTGGTCATCAGTCCCCTAGAACTTAGAACTAGTTAAACCTAACTAACCTAAGGACACCACACACATCCATGCCCGAGGCAGGATACGAACCTGCGACCGTAGCGGTCACGCGGTGCCAGACTGAAGCGCCTAGAACCGCACGGCCTCACCGGCCGGCCCATAATCACACCGGAAACCTTTTCACATGAATCACCTGAGTACAAATGACAGCTACACCAATGGACCGCCCTTTTGTACCGCCATACATGTGTGCATATTCCACTCCCATGACTTTTTTTTGCAACTCAGCATATATGGCAGTGTAATGTAGATAACCGTTAGTACAAGGAAGGAAAGAAGAATACAATCTTCGGAGGAATAATGCGTAGTTGAACTGATTGGGGCCGGCTGAAGTGGCCGAGCGATTCTAGGCGCTACAGTCTGGAACCGCGCGACCGCTACGGTCGCAGGTTCGAATCCTGCCTCGGGCATGGATGTGTGTGATGTCCTTAGGTTAGTTAGGTTTAAGTAGTTCTAAGTTATAGGGGACTGATGACCTTAGCAGTTAAGTCCCATAGTGCTTAGAGCTATTTGAACCATTTTGAACTGATTGGGAAATTCTTAGCTCGGGTCGGCTAATGAAATGGGGTAACAACAGCCAAGAAATGCAGGCAATAATACTAAAACAAAAAGAAAAGTAAACAATGGTAATGTAGACGAATTTTGACTTCTTGTTTTTTCTAATTTTTAACCCGTCAATAAGGGGTCCGCTTTTTCAAGATACAGCAAATTTTATTTTATTTTTTTCTAACTTTGTGTTTGGATGTCCTTGCCGAAGAACAGTCGTCAAGGTAACCTAAGGGAGGGAAGTCGTGTCCCCAACCAGTTTGCTTGCGAATCCTGTTAGCATTTTTCTGTGTGTTTATAATTTGGTGACCAGCCCAGTATTTACCTAAACGATCGCATGAAATCGGCTAAAAGCCACACTCAAACTGACAGCTGTACCAGCCCACGATCGTTAAACCTCGTAGAACACCAGGAAAGGATTTCCTACTTAAAAACTAATGACATGTTTTGTCATGCATCGACAGAAAATTCAGCTGACGTTATTACTTAGCAGTCAGGAATGAATGGAACTGGGGTACACTATCCTTGAGAGACCATATTTGCGCGTGCATACCAGTAATCATGTTCGGCAGTGGCATTCACTGATTCACGACACAACAATTAGGGTAAACGATTCATACTAGAACGACTGAGCTAATTATTTCTAGGTTAAGGCATGTAATTATCAGACGTTTTATATTTATAAGACAGAGAACAGATTTAATATTTTATGCAGTCTTTGAATTTATCATTTATGAAGCCACACCTCGCATAGAGAGCAAGGACGCGCCGTTTTAAAGCCACGTAGCTTACTTAATGCCACGGGAGGCCAGAACAGCATCCGGTACCACAGCAAAAATCGCTGGACTTGATGACCGGACATTAGCTTTTAAGCTCAACAGTATGAAGTACTTTCTACGCCGTGATTTGTTTCAACATGCAGTGCAGGCTTTCATGGAAGCTTCTTGCGTCCTATATGAATTTTGTTTTATGGGCATTATGCGACGGTTTAAGGCATACCGTTACATTCCCTAAAGCTGGTGACATCGTCACAAGCTTGTTTAAATTTAAGACTGGTATCTGGGTCTTTACATCCTCTGATGACGTAACCAGCATTAGGAAACGAAAGGGTAGGCAGAGAAATATGCCTTGGATCGCTGGCTAATGTCCAAAAAACAAAATTCACCAAGGATGCATTTGTTTTTTGTTTCATCTGGCACCTCAACCACTCCATACAACTACGTGACTTACAACTCAACTATTCCAGTCTATCTTGAAATGGAATAATAGTTATTACACATTCTTTCAATGATTGACGATGTTTATGAGCTCGAAAGGTAACAAAAGCGATACTAAGTGACACCAAACCATATTTATTCTTGTTATTACTACGGAAATTTTGTTTTCCAACTTCTGATGGATCGCCAAGTGGAAACCTCAGTGAAAATCAAAACTGTTTTTTTGAAACATTAAGCTATAGCTTCCAGCTGCTTCTCTACATTGAAGCCGCTCCGATTTAGACATTTTTCACAGCGTGGTACGAACTTTGCCATGCCCTCGTCGTAGAAGGCTTCACTTGGTCTGCAGCTGGCTGTCTGTGCCAAAATGGTGTCCTCATAGCCAGCGTTTCATTTGAGCAAAGAGATTAAAATCAGAGAGAGCCAAGTCTGATGGATGATCAAACGCGCCCCATCGAAAACGCTGCACAAGGTGTCTTTGTTGCCACTGCAGTGTGCGGCGAAGCATACTAACGATGAAGGATAGTGACTGATGACAACATTCCTCTTCACTTGCTCTGAATTTCCCTTCGTAGACTATTTTCTCGAATCACATGATCCACTCGCTGAGGAAGATCATCGGTTGATACTCGTTTCCTGCCCAAATCGCCCGTATCAAGCGCATTTGTCCGCCCTGCTTCAATGTTCCTGCACCATTCCCGCACTTTGCTGTCACTCATGAGAGTTATGTATTGTCGGTTGTATAAAAATCAGGCGGAACCTCTCTGCATGAAGAAATCGAGTGACGGCACATACTTCACACTTGGCGGGAGATTCTGTTGTTACAGGCATCTATACGAGCCTACTATGCGCTCAGAACTGAAACGTGTGCCGTGACGCGTTCGGAAGACAAACTAGAGACAATGCGCAACACAATTGTGCAAAGATTCAACAAATTTTAACTGTAGTTTTAATTTCGCGACCAACTGGACCTTGAAAAAATAAAAAAAATAAAAAGAGAATGCCCTCATATTACGGTTTACTGTGAAAAATACCTGAACATGGTACACGTGTGAGTCAAATGAAAACATTAAATATTTTTTTAAAATATTATTTATTGTGCAGAAGTCGTACAGAGCTCCTTTAGAAAAAACTCTTTTGACAGTCCGCGCAACCACTCATGCACCGCGAGGCGTACCTCTTCATCAAAACGGAACTTCTTTCCTACCATTGCGTCTTTGAGTGGTCCAAACATATGGAAATCACTTGGAGCAAGGTCTGGTGAGTATGGTGGATGAGGAAGACACTCAAAATGCAGGTCTGTGATTGTTGCAACTGTTGCACGGGCAGTGTGGGGCCTTGCATTGTCATGGTGGTCCCTCTAGGCATGTAATGCTCCAAAATGACGTCTTTTTCGTCCCAAAAGAGAGTCAGTCATTCCTTGCTCGCTCTCTTCGTTTCAGTTTGGTGGAAGTGAACCCAGGTTTCGCCCCAGTAACGATTCTTGCAAGGTAGCCATCACCTTCGCGTTCAAAGCGCCAAAGAAGTTCTTCGCAAGCATCAACACGTCGTTGTCTCATTTCAGGAGTCAGCTGCCGTGGCACCCATCTCGCAGACGCTTCGTGGAACTGGAGCACATCATGCACAATGTGGTGTGCTGACCTATGACTAATCTGAAAACATGCTGCAATGTCATTCAGTGTCACTCGGCGGTTTTCCTTCACTATGACTTCAACTGCTGCAATGTTCTGTGGAGTCACAACTCGTTGTGCTTGACCTGGACGAGGAGCACCTTCCACTGAAGTCACACCGTTTGCGAAATTCCTACTGCATTCGTAGACTTGCTGCTGTGACAAACATGCATCATCGTACCGAACCTTCATTCGTCGACGAATTTCAGTAGGTTTCACACCTTCACTACGCAAAAACTGAATAACAGAACGCTGTTCTTCCTTGTTGCAAGTCGCAAGTGGGGCGGCCATCTTTATACTGATACTGCGACGGTATGTGTGCATCTGCATTATGCTGCCACCTACAGGCCATTCTGCATGCTGTTTGTAGCACGCTTACCAACTTACAGGATAACGGCGCAAAATTTCGATTTGTTATTACAAATTTAAGGCTTTTATTTGACTCATCCTCGTATATAGAATAAAATAAAAGAAATTATTCAGGTAGTGAAGGGAGACGAAAATTTAATAGTCATGGGTGACTGGAATTCGAGAGTAGGAAAAGGGAGAGAAGGAAACATAGTAGGTGAATATGGATTGGGGGAAAAGAAATGGCCGGCCGCGGTGGTCTAGCGGTTCTGGCGCTGCAGTCGGGAACCGCGGGACTTCTGCGGTCGCAGGTTCGAATCCTGCCTCGGGCATGGGTGTGTGTGATGTCCTTAGGTTAGTTAGGTTTAAGTAGTTCTAAGTTATAGGGGACTTATGACCTAAGATGTTGAGTCCCATAGTGCTCAGAGCCATTTTTGAAAGAAATGAAAGAGAAGTCTGGTAGAATTTTGCACAGAGCATAACTTAATCATAGCTAACACTTGGTTCAAGAATCATAAAAGAAGCTTGTACACATGGAAGAATCCTGGAAATACTAGAAGGTATCAGATAGATTATATAATGGTAAGACAGAGATTTAGGAACCAGGTATTAAATTGTAAGACATTTCCAGGGGCGGATGTGGACTCTGACCACAATCTATTGGTTATGAGCTGTAGATTAAAACTGAAGAAACTGCAAAAAAAGGGGGAATTCCAGAAGATGGGATCTGGACAAACTGATTAAACCAGAGGTTGTACAGAGTTTCAGGGAGAGCATAAGGGAACAGTTGTCACAAATGGGGGAAAGAAATACAGTAGAAGAAGAATGGGTAGCTTTGAGGGATGAAGTAGTGAAGGCAGCAGAGGATCAAGTAGGTAAAAAGACGAGGGCTAGTAGAAATCCTTGGGTAACAGAAGAAATATTGAATTTAATTGATGAAAGGAGAAAATATAAAAATGCAGTAAATGAAGCAGGCAAAAAGGAATACAAACGTCTCAAAAATGAGATCGACAGGAAGTGCAAAATGGCTAAGCAGGGATGGCTAGAGGACAAATGTAAGGATGTAGAGGCTTATCTCACTAGGGGTAAGATAGATACTGCCTACAGGAAAATTAAAGAGACCTTTGGAGGAAAGAGAACCACTTGTATGAATATCAAGAGCTCAGATGAAACCAAGTTCTAAGCAAAGAAGGGAAAGCAGAAAGGTGGAAAGAGTTTATAGAGGGTTTGTACAAGGGCGACGTACTTGAGGACCATATTCCTGAAATGGAAGAGAATGTAGATGAAGACGAAATGGGAGATACAATACTGCGTGAAGGATTTGACAGAGCACTGAAAGACCTGAGTCGAAACAAGGCCCCGGGAGTAGATAACATTCCATTAGAACTACTGACGGCCTTGGGAGAGCCAGTCCTGACAAAACTCTACCATCTGGTGAGCAAGATGTATGAGACAGGCGAAATACCCTCAGACTTCAAGAAGAATATAATAATTCCAATCCCAAAGAAAGCAGGTGTTGACAGATGTGAAAATTACCGAACAATCAGTTTAATAAGCCACAGGTGCAAAATACTAACGCGAATTCGTTACAGACGAATGGAAAAGCTAGTAGAAGCCAACGTTGGGGAAGATCAGTTTGGATCCTGTAGAAATATTGGAACACGTGAGACAATACTAACCTTACGACTTATCTTAAAAGAAAGATTAAGGAACGGTAAACCTACGTTTCTAGCATTTGTAGACTTAGAGAAAGCTTTTGACAATGTTGACTGGAATACTCCCTTTCAAATTCTAAAGGTGGCAGGGGTAAAATACAGGAAGTGAAAGGCTATTTACAATTTGTACAGAAACCAGATGGCAGTTATAAGAGTCGAGGGACATGAAAGGGAAGCAGCGGTTGGGAAGGGAGTGAGACAGAGTTGTAGCCTGTACCCGATGTTATTCAATCTGTATATTGAGCAAGCAGTAAAGGAAACAAAAGAAAAATTCGGAGTAGGTATTAAAATCCATGGAGAAGAAATAAAAACTTTGAGGTTCGCCGATGACATTGTAATTCTGTCAGAGACAGCAAAGGACTTGGAAGAGCAGTTGAATGGAATGGACAGTGTCTTGAAAGGAGGATATAAGATGAACATCAACAAAAGCAAAACGAGGATAATGGAATGTAGTCGAATTAAGTCGAGTGATGCTGAGGGAATTAGATTAGGAAATGAGTCACTTAAAGTAGTAAAGGAGTTTTGCTATTTGGGGAGCAAAATAACTGATGATGGTCGAAGTAGAGAGGATATAAAATGTAGACTGGCAATGGCAAGGAAATCGTTTCTGAAGAAGAGAAATTTGTTAACATCGAGTATAGATTTAAGTGTCAGGAAGTCGTTTCTGAAAGTATTTGTATGGAGTGTAGCCATGCATGGAAGTGAAACATGGACGATAAATAGTTTGGACAAAAAGAGAATAGAAGGTTTCGAAATGTGGTGCTACAGAAGAATGCTGATGGGTAGATCACATAACTAATGAGGAGGTATTAAATAGAACTGGGGAGAAGAGGAGTTTGTGACACAACTTGACAAGAAGAAGGGACCGGTTGGTAGGACATGTTCTGAGGCATCAAGGGATCACAAATTTAGCATTGGAGGGCAGTGTGGAGGGTAAAAATCATAGAGGGAGACAAAGAGATGAATACACTAAGCAGATTCAGAAGGACGTAGGTTGCAGTAAGTACTGGGAGCTGAAGAAGCTTGCACAGGATAGAGTAGCATGGAGAGCTGCATCAAACCAGTCTCAGGACTTAAGATCACAACAACAACAACTCGTATATAAGATGGGTAACCATCAGTAGACCGTAAGAGCTGACATTGGAGGTGTCCCAAGCGACAACAGCAGGATACTTATTGCTCGTCTTCTATTCTGCTGACTAAACGGGTACATCAGTTTCAACAGGGGAATTTTTCCTAATATGAGATTATCACATGGGGGACAAATGTGTTTAGAAATTATAAATTGTGATCATGTATACAGGATACTTGCGAAATGCTCCTTCGTCTATCCTCGGCTGTTTCTGAAACAGTTTGAATTAATCTGTAGGAACTTCCTACTGCAGACTCTGTGAATCGTAGGTGGACTGAATCATTTCATGCAGACAGCTATCTACATCTACATGACTAATCTGAAATTCACATTTAAATTCCTGGCAGGGGGTTAATCGAGACACCTTCAGACTATTTCTGTTGCATTCCACTCTGGAACGGAGAGTGGGAAAAATGAACACTTTAATCTTCCTGCGTAGCTGTGATTTCTCTTATTTTATTACGATGGTCATTTCTCTCTATGCAGTCTGGCATCAATAAAATATTTACGTATTCAGAGGAGAAAGTTAGTGATTGAAATGTTGTGAAAACATCACACCGCAAGAAAAAACAAATTTGTTTTAATGATTGCCACCCGAATTCGCTTATTTTATCCACCACATTCTCTCCCTTATTTCATAATAGTACAAAAGGAACTACCCTCCTCTGGACTTCTTCAATGCCCTCCGTCAGTCCTATCTGGTAAGGATCCCCTGTTGCACAGGGGAACTCTCGCAGAGGACGGACAAGCGTAGACAGTCTCTTTGGTAGACGTATTTCATTTTCTAAGTTTTCTGACAATAAAACGCAGTTTTTGATTTGCCTTCCCCACAACATTATTTATGCGATCGTTCCAGCTTAAGTTGTTTGTAATTCTAATTCCTAGGTATTTAGATGAACTGACTGCCTTCAGGTTTGTGTAATTTATCTTCTAACTTAAATTTAAATGATTTCTTACATTTTTCCGTATTTAGAGTCATCCGCCACTTTTCGCACCACACAGAATCATGTCTGAGACATTTTGTGATAGTTTTTGATCTTCTTATGACTTTATATCATGTGAAAACGATCTAGGACGGATGCTCAGATTGTCTCTTAAATCATTTTTGTAGATTAGGAATAGCAGAGAGCCCACAACACTTCCTTTGGGAACGCCAGGTATCACTTCTGTTTTATTCTATGACTTCCCGTTGCTTACTGCTTACTGTGGCAGGAAATTATTAATCCTGTAGCGTAACCGAGACGATACTTCATAGCCCAGTCATTAATGATGCGGTGCCATAATATACAGAACTTGGCGGAACACTTACTAGTGATAACAGTGAATAAAGGAACCTACGCGGAGAACGTACGATGGAAAAATAAAACTGACCCGATAAATATTTATCGCACGTTAAGGCAGGTAACACAACTTACATCAGCCATCCCAGGTGCGGATGATATATTATGAGCTGCCTATCTCAAGACGCGTTAAATATTTTCCAGGCCAGTTTTGTGTTGGCCACCCTGTACTTGATTGCTTAACCTAAAGTATAGTTATATACCACCAGAGGGCATACTTTGTACAATGAGAGGCTGCTTCTATCTATATTTAAATCCAAATATATAGGCCTACACCAGAAACCACAGTACAGGGAGTGGTGGAGGGTACTTCGTACCAGTATTAGCGATTTTACGACCTTTTCCATTCGTTTCTTTTAAAAATGAAGAAATTCCTCCAGCTGTATTTAAGGTGTCGATTTTATTTTGGCAACTAGTTTCAACGTTGTAACAACGTCATCTTCATGCCCATACACTTGTTGACGTCAACTGCATGCGGCTGATAGTAGAAGTCAGTGGTGAGATATGGACGTGCTCAGTGTGGAAGGTGGCTAGTTACCACAGACTTGTAAACACCAGTACGTAATAAAAAGCTAATGAATAAAAAGCACTGAAGTTGGACAAATCCCTAAAAAACATGTACGGGTTGTAAAACAAGAAAAATTGTGTTTGCTCAAGGCAGAACCACACATCTTTATTACATACAAGGAATGTTTTATATTCAGTAGTAAACTACATTTCAAAAACGAACAGAGCACTTACTAACTTACCGCACTATCATATTGTATTCAATATCGTTTTACAAGTTCGTTGCACTTTCGCAGTGCACTCCAACACATAGAACTTTTTCACTATTCTTCCATAATAGGGCAGGAAAATTTTATAGACTTCCTAATATGTAATAATGAAAGGTAATTCTGCCTTGAGCAAATATAGTTTTCTTATTTTACTACTTACGAAAACATGAGCTACAAGTTCAACGGTATATTTTGAAACTACTTTACATGCAAGAGAACCCCCATTGGTGGAAAAATCACACTTGTGCAATTTATCCAAAGTATACTAACAATTTACTGCTCCATAAAGGAGAGTAATATAGGTAATAGGTGTACCGTTTTAGACACTCTTTGAGAGGGTGAGCAACTTTCTTTCTTTTCGAGGCACAACACGCCGCAGTGCTGCATGCTCACGCTGCATGCACCTTCGCTGAATTCAGAAGTAACTGGTTCCATCCCCTGTCGGTCCTAAATCTATTTATTAGCCATCATTTATTGTCACTTTTCCTTCTGAGTTCTACAACCACATCCGTGCATCACAAGCCACCTCACACTCGGTGGTGGTATAGACAAAATGCATCAGTACAATATAACCACCTTTCCCTTCTGCTCCTGGATGGTTCACTGGAAGAATTACTTTCAGTTCGCCTCAATATAAAGCTGAATTTCTGTAATCTTATCGTAACCATCATTGCAAAAGACGCGCCTGGTGTGTATGGAATTTAAAGAGAATCTCTATAACTGGCACACAGTGTTTTTCCAGTAGCGCCTACCATTTGAAAATTTTGTAAATTTTTCTTGAGCATTTGCTCTGACAAAACAAACCGTGAAGATTCTCATAGTCCTTCTTAAAAGCTCCGCTTTCTCGTTCTCGACCAGTAATCCAGCTTCTCAAGCGTCCCAGATCTTCCATAAAAATCATGGCCGAACAAAAATTCTGAAAAAGAGCCAACTGGTGGGTAAATTACATGTGCTTAGGATTCTTTTGACAAGATCCAGCATCTGCCTTGCTAACAAATAGATATGTACTGTAGTCTTCTTTTGAAAACCAATTTATTTTCCAAGCTATGTTAACACAAGTACTGGATTACTAGTTTCGGCAGTATGAATTATCATACTCAGATCTATAAAAAGAAAATATGCCAGATTACAGGCTTACAATCACGTAAAAAATGTGGTAGGGCACACACTACAATTCAATGACAAACATTACATACCCGTAAAACCGAGCATTGGCAGTTACATCTTGCAATGCTCACTCCACTCTGTCATATGAGGACTATACAAAAATAATGAGTCGCATAAGAATTTGGTCATATGGACGGAACAAACATACAATAACGAAATCCCTAATAATATACCATAAGAGAGGCGAGACATTACAGAGCTATGCCAGGAGCGCTGACATAAAGTATGTACAACTTTGAGTACGAATGGCACGAACAAGTCAGACACATTTGGTACATCTTGTCGCTTCACGGTACAATGCCATGTTGGTTTCGACAGAGTAACTGAGCACTGGATTTCGAGTATAATGTACGCTAGTACAGAGAGGTTGCGCCAGATTCTTCACGCTATCAATTATAACTAATGTAACAGGGTCATACTTTTTTAACACTAGAATTACATCCCTTCTGTTAATTTTTATATCATTACATATTTACTTTTTATAGAACTGAGGATGGCAATATGTATTGCCGAAACCAGTAATCCAGTAACTCTGTTGACAAAGTGATCTTGGCAAATAAATTGGTTTTCAAAAGAAAAATACAGTACGAAATTATAGGTCGCACTTCCACCGTCGGAGGGTGGCATGGAACTTAAAGTTCCATCGCAATACCTTCAAAGTGTTATGATCGGCTGTTCTTCAGCCGTTGCTTTGAGTCTCCTCTCACCTGCCCATCAAGACAGTTGGACGGTTGGACTGGATCTGAACCGGTGACGCTGTGTCATAGTACACTGTTAAAAAAAAAAAGGGGGGGCGGGGGTGGTCGCGTCCTGCACTGATTGATCGTATTAGGTAACCATAAAATAGATATGTTTGGTTGTCCTACCTTAAATCACTCCGGACATGTACTGCTAGATACTTGATGTTTCACAGTAAGTAACTGCAATGTTTGATCGTCTAGTCTGATACAGGGTGTTCTCGTCTATTTACGCGTACTACACTACATTTATTGACGTCGATGGTCAGCTAAAGATCCTTACATCACTCGCTGACCAGTACCTGCATTCCGTGACAATTTTATGGCGGCGTGACCCACTTGCACGTAAGCGGGTCGTCTGTGAATAGTCTACACAGCTATAAAGGTACCTGCAGGTCGCTTATATATACTATATATATCGTGATCAATAGGCGTCTGATCTCGTTTCCTTGAAGTCCCCGGACCGCTACTATCGCTTCTCACAGAATAAAACACACGCTAATAAGACACAGACTGAAGCTATTTAGTATAGTAAAGAATGTTTATGTCAGTGCTACAAGTCCTATGACATTTTATCAGGATAATGATATATTGAGAATTAAAGGAGGAGTCTGACATGAACAATCCGTATCATAACAACTACTCTCAGTAATCAAAGAGGAAGATTTAATATCCTGAAACTGGGAAAAGGAGGAAAGCATATGCATTGTTGGAACACATCTGAATCGCTGTTGTTTTACCAATGACACTGTGCCGTTTGCCTCTGTCGCAAATACATTTCAACCAATAGTCGAGTAACTCAGCAAAGCTATATAGTCTGAGCCGGCCGGTGTGGCCGAGCGGTTCTAGGCGCTTCAGTCTGGAACCGGCGACCGCTACGGTCGCAGGTTCGAATCCTGCCTCGGGCATGGATGTGTGTGATGTCCTTAGGTTGGTTAGGTTTAAGTAGTTCTAACTTCTAGGGGACTGATGACCTCAGACGTTAAGTCCCATAGTGCTTAGAGTCATTTGATTTTATGTAGTCTGAAAATCAATTATAATAAGACTGACAAGGAGAGGCCATACCCTGCTACCTATAGTTTTTGACGATCTTTGGCTTAAGAATCGAAGTCCAGTCGAGATTAATTCTTATGGAAGGGCTTAGGTCACTATACTATCATTTCCAGAAGAAATCTGGGTCAATGGTCACGACATGTGATCCGTTTAGGACCAGGTGGAAGTGTTACAAAGTCAGAAGATAAAGAAAATATATTTACACGTATCAGGCTCGCAATTTAGTAACTTCAGTGAAATGAAAAAAATACTGATTTCTTTTGGCTATAGACATACGGAAGGACGAAGAAGACTGCGTTCTGAGACGGTGACCAAGTGGTACGAGATCTGTGTTCAGATAACGGTCTGCTTTCTTGAAATATTTTTTACCGCTTGACAAGAGAATGAAAGCAGACGCGAAATTTATACATTGTCGTGTGTGTAAAGCAAATTTTATTTTGAACAAGAAAAAAAAGGTGATTAACTTCTTCACTTGTTCTCCAATGGCAGGAAGAGATCTGAATGGGTTACTATGTGCTTGCTGAACAATACGGCGATCCTTCGTTATGGTCGTTACCTGGTCGACCACGATTCTGATGACGGACATCACTGCGCTCACGTTCCCACGCAGTTCAACTTCGGGCCACTGTCACATCAGAATGCTCCACAAATCTCAAGCTGTCAACTGTATGGAGACCAGCAAAGAGGCCACTTTCAAATTCTGATAGGTTCTGATAATGTTATCTCATACTACTTGACAGTAGCCCGTGTTATTCACAGTGATCACTCAACATCTGACGCTGTTCCGCCTCTTACATACTGTACCAGGCCAGGTTAACAGCACTAAAGCAGAACAACATTAATGCCGCTCGTGCCACAGAGAACAGCGACTGTAATTGAGGATGTGTTGGGTGACGATCAGCTTGGCTTTGGGAAAAGTAAAGGCATCAGAGAGCCAGTTATGACGTTACGGTTTGCAACCGGACATCCTCCTCTAGCATTACTTTTCCTCAAAAGTAGGTGTCGGTAGCAGTATAATTTTTCGGATTTTCGACAGGTCAGTATTATCTCAATTGCTTTTCTGAAAATTGAGGACTAGGTTACAGGTGCTGCTCAGAGATGAAGAGGTTGTCACTGGTCGCTGGAGAGGAATTCGCGGTGATGACTCAAAAAGCATGAACATGAACATACCCCCCCCCTCCACAGAACCCCCCCCCCCCCCCCCCCGATGGTGTGCACATGTACGAAATTAGATTGACATCCGACCACAAATTCTGGTCGCTGTAGTTTTTGTCTGTCAGTGTATACATACAGTGTTTCACGATGCCTACTACAGGTTTCCAAGTGGTTTGGATGGAACTTTGTGGGTAAAGTTTTGATAACGAACCAATGACTGGGATTGAAGCGTTTGGATGTAAAATAAGTTTGAAGATCTAATAACTTTCAGATCTTTCGCTTCACGGTATATACACGAACTGAGAAGAATGCGCCGTGGCTATAACGTCACAATCGTTTTCGTCCGACTACAACAACGGCCACGGCAATGTTTTATGATCGCAATTAGGAGGCGTGCCATCATCGACTTTAAAGAGAAGGTCCTCCGTCACTCAGAAAGGAAACGACGACGAGTTCTTGAAATTTCATCCTTGTCGTGAGCTCACTACACTTTATTATTCTACCGTTGCATTCTGCTGCCTTATTTGATGTACGAAATTGGGAAATCATGTATGTTAAACCAGACGAGGGACACAATAGGATAGCAAGATTGAACTACACAGGCGAGTCCAAGCTCGGTTAGACCACCATAAAACACAGGAGTGAACTACAAACAGTTCTGTCTGGCAGCTGAGGGTACACGGTGTTAGAAATGCCGCGGTTTCGACGGAAATAATTAATGACTGCCTTACGCGATGTTTGAGTACTGAGTAGCAGAATCTTACAGTGAGAGACCATTTTGAGACCATACTTTTCAGTGATTACAGAGACAGTCCGTGCAATGAGTTATTGGTCAGAGGCGACGCGTAAAGTAACAAGGTGAATATCCTTCAGTGGTAGTCCTTTTATCAAGCATCTTTGATCACAGGCCTGTGGACTATAAAGAGAGGCGAAAGAAGTGGGTAGGAGTGTGTGTTGGTGGGAGGGGTGGGGAGGGGAGGGCACGCTCGTGACACGCCCTTTGGATGAGGTGTAGGCTGTCGGATCCCCCAGTGTGTGGACTTGCGGCAATACTCTATTAATGATCACTATCGTTTTTCAGTGATTCAAGAACCAATAAATGTACTACAATTTACCATAAAATTATTCATACACTTTTGGTGGTCTAATGGCAATGGCAGTCAAACCTCAGACGAATCTCGCCGTTCCGGTAATACTTATCCCCAGCCACTGTTTCCCTGGTCGCAACACAATCTGGCTTAAATCAGCAACGCCTGTGTAATCAGTGGCACCTCTTCACCAATCCTTCATATATCCAGGCAATAATTAATAGTAAAGGCATCCTTGTGACCCCTTCTCAGGACCTCTGCCCACAGTCCACTACTGTTCGATTCATCTAATTAAGACACTAAAATACATTGGCCTACATTGTACAAAAACTGATCTGGAACCTCCGCCTGCTAAACATCCACACGAAAGACCATAATAGGCTAGCACCATATAATGGGCCAAATGCGAACTACCACCTTCCAACGAAGACGGGTGGGTTTGGTCACTGCACTGTTTAGCCGACGGGAAAGATAACAAACTCCAGTGCGCAGACACTACAGGAGAAGCATTGTGCATCACTGGATGCCGTCTGTTAACATTCCAAACGCAAACGTAATACTTCCTCCCATACACACTGAAGAACCAAAGAAACTGGTACATTTGTCTAATATCGTATAGGTTCCCCGCGAGCACACAGAAGTGCCGAAACACTACGTGGCATGTACTCGACTAATGTCTGAAGTAGTGCTGGAGAGGATTGACGCCATGAATCCTGCAGTACTGTCCATAAATCCGTAAGAGTACGAGGGGGGTGGAGATCTCTTCTGAACAGCACGTTGCACGGCACCCCAGACATGCTCAAGCAAAAGTGTTTAAACTCAGAAAAGTGCTCCTGGAGCCACTCTGGACGTGTGGGGTGTCGCATTGTCCTGCTGGACCTGCCCAAGTCCGTCGAAATGCACGAAGGACATGAATGGCTGCAGGTTCAAAATGGTTCAAATGGCTCTGAGCACTATGGGACTTAACATCTTAGGTCCTCAGTCCCCTAGAACTCAGAACTACTTAAACCTAACTAAACTAAGAACATCACACACATCCATGCCCGAGGCAGGATTCGAATCTGCGACCGCAGCAGTCGCGCGATTCCGGACTGAAGCGCCTAGAACCGCTAGGTCACCGCGGCCGGCTGGCTGCAGGTGAACAGACAAGACGTTTACGTATGTGTCAACTGTCAGCGTCGTATCTAGACATATCAGGGGTCCCGCATCACTCCAGCTGCACACGCCCCACACCATTACAGAGCTTCCACCAGCTTGAACAGTCCCCTGCTGACATCTGGGGTCCACAGATTAATGCGGTTGTCTCTATACCCGCTCGATACAGTCTGAAACGAGACTCGTCCGACCATGCAACATCTTAACAGTCATCAACAGTTCAATGTCGACGTTGACGCCGGCCGCCGTGACAGAGCGATTCTAGGCGCTTCAGCCCGGAACCGCGCTGCTGCTACGGTCGCAGGTTCGAATCTTATAGATACGTCTGATGGTCTAAATCTACATTCTATACTCTGCAAGACACATTACGACCGAGGGTACTCTTGGTACCACAGTCATTTCCTCCTTCCCTGTTACAATCGCGAACGACTGTCATTAAACCGCCATAGGCTAATTTTTGTAATTTCCTCGAAGTGATCATTTGGTTCAAATGGCTCTGAGCACTATGGGACTTAACTTCTGAGGTCATCAGTCCTCTAGAACTTAGAACTACTTAAACCTAACTAACCTAAGGACATCACACACATCCATAACCGAGGCAGGATTCGAACCTGCGACCGTAGCAGCAGCGCGGTTCCAGGCTGCAGCTCCTAGAACCGCTCGGCCACCCAGGCCGGCGGTGATTTGGTTACACATACACTGAAGCGCCAAAGAACGTTGGCCAAGCGGTTCTAGGTGCTTCGGCCCGCAACCGTGCTGCTGCAACGGTCGTAGGTTGGAATCCTGCCTCGGGCATGGATGTGTGTGATGTCCTTAGGTTAGTTAGGTTTAAGTAGTTCTAAGTCTAGTGGCTGATGACCTCAGATGTTAAGTCCCATAGTGTTCAGAGCCATTTTCGGCGTTGACAGGCGCAGGCAAGGCGTAAAGCTTTCTGTTGCGCAGACATCAAGAGTGCAAGAGTGTGCCTTCGGCGGCGAAAGCCCATATCGATTATGTTTTGTTGAATGGTTCGCACGGTGACACTTGTTGATGCAGCAATTTGTGGAAGGGTTGCACTTCTGTCGCGTTGAAGGATTCTCTTGAGTCGTCGTTGGTCCCGTTCTTGCACTGTCTTTTTTCGACCGCAGAGATGTCGCAGATTTAATGTTTTACTAGATTCGTGATATTCACGGTACACTCACGAAATGGTCGTACGCGAAAATTCCCACTTCATCGCTATCTTGGAGATGTTGTGTCCCGTTACTCGTGCGCCAACTATAACCCAACTTCAGACTCACTTAAATCTCAATAATTGCTATTGTAGCAGTAGTTACCGATCTAACAAGTGCATCGGACACTTGTTATATTATATAGGAGTTGCTGTTCTGCCTGTTTACAAATCTTTGTATTTGAATACGCACGCCTATACTACTTTCTTTGGCAAAAAAAAACGGCACCAAGCACTGTGGGACTTAACATCTGAGGTCATCAGCCCCCTAGAACTTAGAACTACTTAAACCTAACCAACCTAAGAACATCACACACATCCATGGCCGAGGCAGGATTCGAACCTGCGACCGTAGCAGCAGGGCGGTTCCGGGCCGAAGCACCTAAAACCGCTTCGCCAACCTTCTTTGGTGCTTCAGTGTATGTGTAACCAAATGACCACTACGAGGAAGTTACAAAAATTAGGGAGCCTATGGAGGTTTAATGATAGTCGTTCGTGATTGTAACAGGGAAGGGAGGAAATGATTGTGGTACCAAGAGTAACCTCGGTCGTAATGTGTCTTGCAGAGTATAGAATGTAGATGTAGACCATCATACGTATGTAAGAGATCGTATTTGTGTCATCCTCATGGTTACCTCTTCTCTTCTGTTACGACATCGAATGAATTTTCTTCTTGCCACTATAAGAGCACCAAAGCGTTCTTTTCATTCGTGGAAGCAAAATATCTGCATCACTGCATCACTGCTGTTTTGCAATATAGAGCGAGCCCGCACGAGGGCGTGTTTGCGTGTGTGTATGTGTGCGTGTGTGTGTGTGTGTGTGAGAGAGAGAGGGAGAGAGAGTTTTAGAGAGAGAGAGATTAGACTCATTACAGAGCACACGACGCATTTAAGTGGCCCTATATAACTACTGGGGTTTAGGGGCTGTTCCTGTTCCTTGATTAAGTCCAGTAAATCGTTGAAAGACTATGTGAAAAATAATGAATGCACGAATCAATTTTTTTTTCTTGAAATTCTCTTAAATTAAATAAAGTAACTTTACGTGAAATATTTGGTTGTATAACAACAATAGACATTCATTACAGAGAATATTTCAATTATCAAGTGCCACTAGACTAAATATTAACTAAGAAAGTAATTGACATTGTGTAGTTGTACTATATTTGTCTTAGTTGGTTTGGCGTCCAGCATTCCGGAGTTGCCTCATCTACTTTGTTAAGGAAACTGCATAATTTCTTTTCGTCCGTCTCAGTTGCATTGATATAAAATTCAGCTGTATTGGTTATCGGTTTCGAGCTGACGCGCCCATTTTCAAACCACCCACCTTGCAGTTAAGATTAATTATTGAAACACGTGGTGCCAAAAGGCACCAGGAGCTTCTGCACAGCGAAGAATACACTGGGCAACAAGTACCCTCACTGATATTAGCCCAAGTGTCTGTTGCAACTGACTGACATTACCAAACAACCGCCTCATAGACTATGATCAATGAGGGTACTTTTTCCCGAGTGTATGCTTTGCTGTACAGAAGCTGTTCTTGCCCTCTGGGCACCATACTGTATGAATAATTAGTGTTAATAGCAAGGTGTGTGACTTGAAAATAGGCATGTCAGCCCGAAATCGGTAACCACTACAGCTGAATTTTATATCAGTGCAACTGAGACTGACGAAATAAACAAATTATCAAATTTCCTCAGAACTGAACAGCTGCAGAAATATCATCCCGTGGCAGCATGCCTCGCATAAGCAAATCTTAACAGTTGAACATTTTTATAAACGAATTACTTAAATCAGTTAACTTCAAATTAGGGCAGTGAGGCCTGTGGAAGTAAGCGTTAATATCTTGTAGCTTGTTTGTATTGTAGTGCGTCGGCACTAATTTCCGTACGCTAATGACCGTACATTTCTTTCAGTACTCGTATTGTTCAAGATTGCCCGGCACCGTGTTTTACTGTGTGGCGTTAATGTCCCCTCGTGTCATAATACTGCCCGCATCGGCGTGCGCCCGTAGCGTGTTGCATGTTTCAAGCAGCCGTTCACCTGCATAACCGCACTCGACAGGCTGTCTGATTTAACAAGGAACCTGATTCATTCAACTGGGCGAGACGTTTTCGTTGCTCCACGGTCCGATCTCAATTATCCTGTGCCCGCCGTAATTGACGGTGTTGTTGAGTCAACATGGCAAAACGTGGGGGTTGTCTGCTGCGGAGCCGTATGTTCAAAATTGCTCACTGAACGGTGTGCTCCGAAACACTTGTGTCTGCACCAGAATTGTACTGCGTTCATCAGATCTGCCACAAATTGCAGCCTACCCTGCTTTACTGAGCAGACAAGCCCGCCTTCCACGTTCTATGAAGAGGCGTGGACGTCAAACATTTCGTCACCACTAGTGTTTCAGTTTGCTACAACTGTTGACATCTATTGCATGCCGCCTTCATTATGCTGCAGTTTGAATGGCCAGCAGTGGAATGGGTGAGTACAGCGAGGTGCTGCAGTGTTAGCACACGGGACTCACATTCGGGAGAACGACACTTCAAATCCCCTAGCGGTTACCCTGATTTAGCTTTTCCGCGATTTCTGTAAATCGCTGAAAGCAAATGCTGGGATGCATCCTTTGCAGGGCTACGGCCGATTTTCTTCCCCAGTCAGAGAGCTTGTTCTCTGTCTATAAAGACTTCGTTGTCAACGAGACTTCAAACTGAATCTTCTCGGAATGACTGACTTCAGCTCGTGTACATATTACTCCGTCTTCAGGCCACGAGTGGCCTACCGGACCCATCCGACCGCCGTGTCATCTTCCGAGAAGGATGCGGATAGAAGGGGCGTGGGGTCAGCACACCGCTCTCCCGGTCGTTATGATGGTATTCTTGACCGAAGCCGCTACTATTCGGTCGAGTAGCTCCTCAATTGGCATCACGAGGCTGAGTGCACCCCGAAAAATGGCAACAGCGCATGGCGGCTGGATGGTCACCCATCCAAGTGCCGACCACGCCCAACAGCGCTTAACTTCGGTGATCTCACTATAAAAGGGAATGAATTTCGCCATCAGGAGGCAGTTATTATAATACCAGTTATCTGCATCACCAGTCCTGTTTCCTTAAAGAATCGAACTCCAGTGCATAATACGACTTCAAGCCTCTAATTACTTTACATGTGATTTAATGTGTATAATTTGACGTTAATCATGTAAAGCCTTTATGGTTGGAACACATTCTAGCTTTCACGTCTCTCAACGTTCATGACGTCATATCTCCCGAACCGAGGCCAACGGGGTCTTTCTCGTTGGCCTCGTCCCGAACTATGTGTCTTACAGTGAAATACTTTTGGAGGTACATTCAGTGGCATATTTGGATACTGTCTGAAGAATGTGTTGCAAATAGTGTTAGTAGTAAATACGTAATATCTTATATGCAATGTCCTTGTAGTTTTGCCGCATGAACAGCTAAAATTTAGTAAACGATAAACTTTTTTCTTTTCGTCATTTTGTAGGGAAGTAAGAGCGGAAAAGTTTTAAGAAGATTTGAAATTGCGTGCAAAGTTCTTTGGAAACCGCTAAGTGCTCTCATTTTCATACACTGGACGAGTATAGTGTGATTAATTTGCCCTCCCATGAGGACTTGTAGAGTGGAGTGAGTCCATACACCGAAGAGCCAAGGAAACTGGTACACCTGCCTATTATCGTGGAGGGCTACCGCGAGCACTCAGAAGTGCCGAAACACGACGTGGCATGGACTCGACTAACGTTGAAGTAGTTCTGGAGGGAATTCACACCATGAATTCTGAAGAGCTGTTCATAAATCCGTAAGAGTACGAGGGGCTGGAGGTCTCCTCTGAAAAGCATGTTGGGTGTCGCATTGTCCTACTGAAATTACACAAGTCCGTCGGAATGAACAGTGGACATGAATGGATGCAGGTCATCGAATAGGATGCTTACGTATGTGTCACCTGTAAGAGTCACATCTACACGCATCAGGCGTCCCATATTATTCCAACAGCCCACGCCTAACACCGTTACAGAGCCTCCACCAGCTTGAACAGTCTCCTGCTGACGGGTCCATGAGATTGTCTCCATACTCGTACATGTCCATCTGCTCGATACAATCTGAAACGAGACTCGTCCAAGCAGGCAATATGTTTCCACTCATAAACAGCCCAATGTCGGTGTTGACGCTCCCAGGCGAGGAGTAAAGCTGTGTCGTCCAGTCGTCTAGGGTACACGAGTTGGCTTTCAGCTCTGAAAACCCATTTCGATGATGTTTCGTTGAATGATTCGCACACTGACACTTGCTGATGGCCCAACATTGAAATCTGCAGCAATTTGCGGAAGGGTTGCACTTCTGTCACGTTCAACGATTCTCTTCAGTCGTTCTTGCAGGATCTTTTTCAGAGATGTCGGAGATATTCACGGTACAGTCGTGAAATGGTCATACGGAAAAAAAACCTTCTTCCTCGCTACCTCTGAGATGCTGTGTCCCATCGCTCGTGCGCCGAGTATAACACCACGTCAAACTCACTTAAATCTTGATAACCTGGTATTGTAGCAGCAGTAATAGATCTGTCCGCAGCTCGTGGTCTCGCGGTCACGTTCTCGCTTCCCGAGCACGGGGTCCCGGGTTCGATTCCCGGCGAGGTCAGGGATTTTCACCTGCCTCGAGATGACTGGGTGTTTGTATTGTCCTCATCTTTTCATCATCATTCATGAACGTGGCGAGAGTGGGCTGAGCAAAGGTTGGGAATTTGTACGGGCGCTGATAACCGCGCAGCGCAGTTGAGCGCCCCACAAGCCTAACATCATCATCATCGTCAGTAACCGATCTAACAACTGCGTCCAGACTTGTTGTCTTATATGGGCGTTGCTGAGCGCAGCGCCGTATTCTGCCTGTTTATATATATCTGTATTTGAATACGCATGCTTATACCGGTTTCTTCCGCAGTGTATATTCTGAATAGGAACCCATGTCCGGAAACGTAGCATTTCCGTACTACTGCACGCATATTGCTAGGTAGCTATGCAACACGGTAGTCGTGAAGAGGGCTGTTACGTCGGATTGGCCGATGTCTTCCATCATCAATCCTATCTCTCTGACGTGGTTAGAACCTCATTCACGTGTCTACGAATCTTAGAGCAACATGGCTCAGTACAGGTTTGGAGAATACAGCGACATAATCCTTTTGAAATACGAAGCTCACGGTATGGGAACAACTGCTCGTTGCCTTGATCAAGATCGCTCTCCACAACGTCCGACTCCATCGCATACCCTTTTCGCCAGAATTACGTAACGGCTTCGAGAAACGGTGCCTTCACCGTCAGCAGGCGTGACTGTGGTGCTCCAAGGAGACGCCGCACGCCCGTTTTGTAAGAGGCCGTACTACATCAAGTTGAAGAGAACTCGTCAAAGAGGGCACGAGCAATTTCTCTGAGTAAAATTTAAAAAAAAAAATTACGTGCTGAGTCATGTCTAAGCAGTTATTTGCAAGAGTGGTCGCGTTCACAACATGTTTTCAAATTGTGGTAGCACAGAAACCTTACGTTTCCGGACATGGGATCCTATTCAAAATATAATTTAATCACCCCCCTACACAAGTCCTAGAGGTCTGTAATGGGAATTTCCCAACACCCTATACAGAATGTACTGAATTCCCCTTACAGTCGTTGAGGTCTTGTAGTGGGAACCTCACGTCTGGAAACTCCGTCATCTGATGTCTCACGCCCACTACAAGTTTGTTTGCATGCCATTCAGTTGAGTTTGTGATCGATCGGCAGATGTTTGTACCTGCTGTTGTGCTTGTGGTTCTTAATGACTATTCCTTCGTGGGGGGCCGCACTCGTGTAGAATATTTTGAAAGAAACGTATGTTAACGTCAGTTGATGAACAGGAGTATCGAGCACAGGCTGCAGGAATATTTGAGCTTGGTTAAATATTGGTTATGTGTGCCACGTCATTATTTAATGTTGGTTAAATATGCCATACTGCGTCTTAATAGTTTTTCACTGTGCACAATGCAGCCTTATTATGCATCTTCGATACGCACTCATATCCCGTAATACGACAAGTGGCCTATAACACCAGATGATGACAGTCAATCACATCTTAACATTTCATCGTGCACTCGAGAATGGCTACAAAGCAGAAATTATGATTATGTAAACTAAATAAATAATTGACACTCAAATGGCGGAAACTTTTTTCAATAAACGTATGGTCTTTCAAAAATGGTTCACATGGCTCTGAGCACTATCGGACTTAACATCCCCTGGAGCTTAGAACTACTTAAACCTAACTAACCTAAGGACATCACACACATCCATGCCCGAGGCAGGATTCGAACCTGCGACCGTAGCGGTCGCGCGGTTCCGGACTGTAGCGCCTAGAACCGCTCGGCCACTCCGGCTGGCGAGCCGCTAAGGGCTGCTCGTACTGTGAACACGGGTTGTAATATAGGACATTGTCTCACGTCTTGTTTTGGTTATAAGACACCACCACCCCTAGAAAAGTGAAAGCCTTTCGGTTCGAAACCGGTAACGGCGCTACTTAAATAAATAGCATTGTAAAAGTGGCTAGTTTCTGTTGTCTTCTCTGTAAGAGTCAACCCATACCACTAAAGTCGTCAAAGTCTGCCGAGCGGCTCTAGGCGCTTCAATCTGGAACCGCGCGACCGCTACGGTCGCAGGTTCGAATCCTGTCTCGGGCATGGCTGTGTGTGATGTCCTTAGGTTAGTTAGGTTTAAATAGTTCTAAGTTCTAGGGAACCGATGACTTCAGATGTTAGGTCCCATAGTGCTCAGAGCCATTTGAACCATTCGTCAAAGTCTGTAAGGGAATTTTGTTACACCTTGCATGCACTGATCCTAACTTTAATACTTAACTTATTGTGTTAAACCTACATCGTAAGAATGTACCTCTTAATAAGCATATCATGATAAAAAATGGCTCTGAGCACTATGGGACTAAACTGCTGTGGTCATCAGTCCCCTAGAACTTTACTTAAACCTAACTAACCTAAGGACATCACACACATCCATGCCCGAGGCAGGATTCGAACCTGCGACCGTAGCAGTTCCGGACTGCGTGCCTAGAACCGCGAGACCACCGCGGCCGGCTATCATGATAACATTTTAAATTTTCAACCTCTGCTAAAAATTATATGTTGTTGTTGCGGTCTTCAGTCCTGAGACTGGTTTGATGCAGCTCTCCATGCTACTCTATCCTGTGCAAGCTTCTTCATCTCCCAGTACTTACTGCAGCCTACATCCTTCTGAATCTGCTTAGTGTACTCATTTCTTGGTCTCCCTCTACGATTTTTACCCTCCACGCTGCCCTCCAGTACTAAATTGGTGATCCCTTGATGCCTCAGAACATGTCCTACCAACCGATCCCTTCTTCTAGTAAGTTGTGCCACAAACTCCTCTTCTCTCCATTTCTATTCAATACCTCCTCATTAGTTATGTGATCTACCCATCTAATTTTCAGCATTCTTCTGTAGCACCACATTTCGAAAGCTTCTATTCTCTTCTTGTCTAAACTATTTAACGTCCACGTTTCACTTCCATGCATGGCTACACTCCATACAAATACTTTCAGAAACGACTTCCTAACACTTAAATCAATACTCGATGTTATCAAATTTCTCTTCTTCAGAAACGCTTTCCTTGCCATTGCCAGTCTACATTTTATATCCTCTCTACTTCGACCATCATCAGTTATTTTGCTCCCCAAATAGCAAAACTCCTTTACTACTTTAAGTGTCTCATTTCCTAATCTAATTCCCTCAGCATCACCCGACTTAATTCGACTACATTCGATTATCCTTGTTTTGCTTTTGTTGATGTTCATCTTGTATCCTCCTTTCAACACTGTCCATTCCGTTCAACTGCTCTTCTAAGCCCTTTGCTGTCTCTGACAGAATTACAATGTCATTGGCGAACCTCAAAGTTTTTATTTCTTCTCCATGGATTTTAATAGCTACTCCGAATTTTTCTTTTGTTTCCTTGCTCAATATACAGATTGAGTAGCATCGGGGAAAGGCTACAACCCTGTCTCACTCCCTTCTCAACCACTGCTTCCGTTTCATGTACATCGACTCTTATAACTGCCATCTGGTTTCTGTACAAATTGTAAATAGCCTTTCGCTCCCTGTATTTTACCCCTGCCACCTTCAGAATTTGAAAGAGAGTATTCCAGTCAACATTGTCAAAAGCTTTCTCTAAGTCTATAAATGCTAGAAACGTAGGTTTACCTTTCCTTAATCTTTCTTCTAAGATAAGTTGTAGGGTCAGTATTGCCTCACGTGTTCCAACATTTCTACGGAATCCAAACTGATCTTTCCCGAGGTCGGCTTCTACCAGTTTTTCCATTCGTGTGTAAAGAATTCGTGTTAGTATTTTGCAGCAGTGGCTTATTAAACTGATAGTTCGGTAATTTTCACATCTGTCAACACCTGCTTTCTTTGGGATTGGAATTATTATATTCTTCTTTAAGTCTGAGGGAATTTCGTCTGTCTCATACATATTGCTCACCAGATGGTAGAGTTATATGACATAGCAAAAATCAAGGAAGGGAGAGGCAACCTGCAGTCGAAGTAGTGCTCCTGAGCCGTTTCTGCCAGTTCAGTAATACGGATGGAAAGTCATTCAACGTGGTCACTTTTGAGTGAGGTAGCCGCGAGAATATGAGCCGGGCGTCGCAGCTGAGAGGACAGAAGGCGTGTCCCGCGCCGCGGCGCCTCACACACCTGCAGGCTGACCTCTGCGCGGCGCCGCGCGTGGGTGGCCGCGGTCGATGTTCATGGAGGGGGGAGGTGGGGGAGAGGATGGGATGAGGAGGGTGAGGGGAAGAGGAGGAGGGGCGGCGGCCGAGAGCGCCGGCAGAGCGCTGTCAGCAAGGGGCGCCCCCGCCTCCTTCCAGCAGCTGCTGAGGTCGTCCCCGGCTCCCGTCCCAGGCACTCGAGCCGGGCGCTCCTCTCTTTGGGCACGCTTACACCGCCCACAGGGACTGCATACAGTCGTTGACATAGGCTCGCAAAATTGGCGGGCGACATTTCAGCAATATTGGCAGACACTGTTGCCCGGTAATGTTTGTGGTAATACATTTCGACGCCACACTTGTTTACACAGACCAGTCGCATCTTCCTCCCCAGTATCAACCTCTTCACCTCAGAGTAGCACTTACACGTGGTATCCTCCACTATTTGTTGGATATATTCCAAACCCTGTATTCCCGTACAATTTTACCTCCTCCGGCTCCATCTAGTACGATACGAGTTACTCCCTGCTGTCTTAAGGGGTTTAGGACGTCAAAGGGGCGGGTTTCGAGCAGGAGCGGCACCCCAGGACATTTTAATTTCCAGTTCTGTACTTTCACAAATAAATTCATAAAACTTTTTCAGAATGACGAGGAAGGATTCAGGATTCACACTTCTAGCAGTGGAAGCTGAAAAACATAAGAAAATAATTTTTTTTACGTATGAATTTTCATCTTCTTTTTTACTTACTATCGGCTGCATTTGTTGCTATAGGTACACTTTTCTTCATAAGCATGAGAGAGTCATCGGTGAATTTTGCACAGCACACAAACCATACTTACGGGTGTATGAAACTCTAAAATTTTCCAAATGTATTAAAAACTGTGGTAAAACTGAGATAATTAACTATAAAATTTGAGTTTTGTCTAAACATGAAGTTTAAAGTGTAACAGCTCATTCAAGTTTTCATAAATTAAATAAATTCTACAGCTTCATGCACCTGTAAGTATGGTTTGTATGCTGTTCAAAATTCATCTAAGAATATCTCTTACTTATGAAGAAAAGTGTACCTATAACAACAAATGCAGCCAATGGCAAGTGAAAAAATGATGAAACTTCACATGTAAAAGAAATTTGTTTTCTTATGTTTTTGAACTTCCCGGGCGTAGTGTCCTAGTGGTAAAGCACGAACCTGCGCATTAAGGTAAAACTTGAAGACACATTTTGCAGTTATTACATTTCTTATAATTATCACATTTATTACTTCAGCAAAAACAGTATAAAAACTTTCGTAGGTTGAAATAAAATTGGAGGCAGTAATTCTCCCAAGCCTGCTGTTGCAGGAAGTAATAGAAGCTAACTGTAGCCCAGAAACCGTACTTTATTCAAAAAATGTTCAAATGTGTGTGAAATCTTATGGGACTTAACTGCTAAGGTCATCAGTCCCTAAGCTTACACACTACTTAACCTAAATTATCCTAAGGACAAACACCCATGCCCGAGGGAGGACTCGAACCTCCGCCAGAACCAGCCGCACAGTCCATGACTGCAGCGCCTGAGACCGCTCGGCTAATCCCGCGCGGCACCGTAATTCATTAATATAACAGCTACAATGCAGTGATTTGTACATATTTAATACATTCCGATTAATTTTAAGACGAATTTACTGCATAGAGGGTAGTTTATAATCATCTTAGTGACGTTAATGTTCATTTGTTACTCTGATAAACGTTCAAATGACACCAGAAGTTGCAGTGATGGCAATGAAAATAAAGACGAAAGAGAGAATGTGTACGCTGACATGGTTTATAGTGTAAGTTACCAGTGACAGCAACACATCACTTGTTTTGAACTAAAAAGAACTTGTAATTACAGGTACATGTGCAGCACACAAGTCAAAATTCTGTTAATGAATCTACAGTGTCAGACTAGCCCCCACTCCATCAAAAACAAAAAGAGTCTCGGTGTGAAATAAGCTTACCAATACCGGTTTTACAAAGAGAGTTTTGACTGCCTCGAGCGCTAACATAAAAGTACAGTTTGTCCTCGCAAAATACGAAATAAGAAGGGTCGCACTGAAAGGAGACACAGAGATTAAACAACTAGAATTTATAAAGAGAAAAGAATGCCAGTTTTTCAAACTAAAACTGTGCAAATTGATTCCAGTATTTTAGCTGTTTTTATATAAATACGTTGTTAATAAATGCTGTCCTCGTTGCATTGTGAGTTCTGTCAGTTTCGTATTCGGTTGTTAGCGGTATTTCCTCATAGACTATTATCATAACGAAGAAAATGTCTTCCGTTTCAGTCTCCACATCAGATGAGCTCAGCACTGCCGACTATAATGTGCAAGACAAAGCTGCGACTCTGGTAAGTGCGCGCGATTGAGTTTTACACTGCCCCTGAAGCCTAAATTTAAAAAAAAGGGGCATATTGCACACTGATAGACATTGCCACAAGCTAAAGAAGTGACTCATCTAGGATCGGCACTCTAGTATATAACCACTGAGCCACCGAAAGAAATCTTCATTTTTGTTCTCACTGATAAATACTACTTTAGTAATTGACTCACACGTGCGTGTTACCATTTCTGTTCACCAACACAAATGCAATTGTCGTAGGAGTTGAAGCATGTGCTCGTTAGTTAAAAATGTAATACATATCATGTAGTTACGACTATTCGAGCTTAGAGAACATTTTAGTAAGATTCGATATTGCAGTACCTGAGTTATTCCGAATTACGACGTAATGCATGTCCGAAGGAACATTGCATCGTAATTCGGAATAACTCAGGTACTGCAGTATCGCCGGCCGAAGTGGCCGTGCGGTTAAAGGCGCTGCAGTCTGGAACCACAAGACCGCTACGGTCGCAGGTTCGAATCCTGCCTCGGGCATGGATGTTTGTGATGTCCTTAGGTTAGTTAGGTTTAACTAGTTCTAAGTTCTAGGGGACTAATGACCTCAGCAGTTGAGTCCCATAGTGCTCAGAGCCGAGCCACTGCAGTATCGTATTTATCCACCGACCCTGGACAAGCGACTTTCTTGTAAAATGTCTCCCCTTACTGGAATATACATAATGGATGCACGAGTACAGGCTGTAGACTTCGGTTGACGACATACGAAAATTTGGGTCTGGCCATGAGTCCTGCGCGGTTAGCAAAAAATCGCCGGCACGGTCCCCAACGACCAAACACAACGATAAACAACGAACAAAGTGGAAAAAAAGTAAGCCGACCGCTCGCAATAAGCGGGAAATCCGGGTTCGAGTCCCAGTGGGGCACAAATTTTCACTGTCGTCATTCCGTTATACAGCTGATGGTTTTCCATATTTGCAACTGCGAATACATTTCATGTATTTTTGTAAGAGGTGCTCAATCAATATGCCAACTATCAACGCCATATACTTAACTGTTCAATGCAAATATCTCCTATATGACTTTTTTTAATTTGCTACTGTGTATAACATGCCTTGAAACTAATCACATGCATTATGAGGTGACTTCCAGAATCGTTATGAGATCAGTTATTATCTGCACTCGTTATTTATGTAGGAAATGATTTCCTTAACCTAACCTTACAGATAATAGGAATCTTTCGAGCTTCAGCAATGTGGGAGTAGTATTGTCACGTACTTAACATTTTTGTGCCAATAACAACTGCACTCATGCTCATAAATTAAGGATAATTGCAGAATGTGGCACTACAAAAAACTGGCGCTAATAGCATAGGCACATAGGGAACACACACGCCACAGATCTGTAAGTCCATGGTATTGGTGATAAGAAAACCGTCCCGAAACACATGGGCTACAAAACGCCACTGTTTCCTGCGCATGTACCCCGACATCAATATGGGATATGATCACCATGCACACGTACACAGGCTGCACAACAGGTTAGCATACTCTGGATCAGGTGGTCGAGCAGCTGCTGGGCTATAGCTTCCCATTCTTGCACCAATGCCTGTCGGAGCTCCTGAAGTGTCCTAGGGGTTTGAAGACGTGCAGCGATACTTCGACCGAGAGCATCCCAGACGTGCTTGGTGGGGCTTAGGTCTGGAGAACAGGAAGGGCACTCCATTCGCCTGATATCTTCTGTTTCAAGGTACTCCTCCACGATGGCAGCTCGGTGGGGCCGTGCGCTATCATCCATCAGGAGGAAGGTGGGACCCACTGCACCCCTGAAAAGGCGGAAATGCAGAGGCGTACGTGCACCAATCACAATCTCACCTCACACCATCAAACCACGACCTCCATACAGGTCCCTTTCAAGGACATTAAGGGGTTGTTATCTGGTTCCTGGTTCACGCCAGATGAAAACCTGGCGAGAATCACTGTTCAGACTATACCTGGAATCGTCCGTAAACATAACCTGGGACCACTGCGCCAATGACCATGTACTGTTTTCTTGACACCAGGCTTTACGGGCTCTCCTGTGACCAGGGGTCAGGGGAATGCACCTTGCAGGTCTCCTGGTAAATAAACCATGTCTGTTCAGTCGTCTGTAGACTGTTTGTCTGTAGACAACTGTTCCAGTGGCTGCGGTAAGGTCCCAAGCAAGGCTACCTGCAGTACTCCGTGGCCATCTGCGGACACTGATGGTGAGATATCGGTCTTCTTGTAGTGTTGTACACTGTGGACGTCCCGTAATGTAGCGCCTGGACACGTTTCCTGTCTGCCAGAATCGTTGCCATAATCTTCAGATCACACTTCGTGGCACACGGAGGCCCCGTGCTATGGCCCGCTGTGTTTGACCAGCCTCCAAACGCCCTAGTATTCTACCCCTCATAACGTCATCAATATGTGTTCTTTGAGCCATTTTCAACACACAGTCACCAACACACCTCTGCGTATGTGAACTGCTGCCAGCGTCACCGTGCGACGACAGCAGGTCAAATGCACCGCATGGTCATACCCCGAGGTGATTTTAACCAGCAAACCGCCCACCAGAGCGTTGTTTCACTGTGTATCAGCATTATCCTTAATTTATGAGCATGAGTGTAATTTATTATTTACATATTTTCAATTTGTACTTGATCAAAACAAAAGAATGGTTTCGCAGTGTCGCTCGGTTGTGAACTGATGACTGCAGCTGAATCTTAAAAATTTCGCCAGTCGAAGATGATACAAGTTCAGAGCCATATTATCTGAGAGTAACGTTTGTACCAAGCTGATTTCGGGGTTCAGATTGATCCGAGTTCAATTACGGTACTAATCTAAGATCAAGTGCTTGGTACAATCGAACCCAAGGCTCGTCTTGGGGACAGTGCCGACAGAGGTCGCTAGATCGCAGGGCAGACGAAAACTCAGGCAGAGTTTGAGATTTCCCTAGCTGTAACTCAAACTGCACGATGATGATGCTGATAATGATTATGACGACGATGATGGTAATGTATGTTGTTGGATGCACAGCTTCAGGGTATTGTGCACCGTTACAGCCTCCGAGCGTGGTTAAAAGAAATCCATAAAACGCCGTTAGAGCTTTGCTCCAGCAGAGCACCATCACGAGGGCGCTGCGAACTGCAAGCGTGGAAGGAGCGCAAAGGCGGCGTAGTTAATGGCTAGCTGGCAAAATAATATCAACTACGGCGTGTTGAGAAGGTAGTGGCGGTAAAACGTCCCACTTATATCTAGTCAGTAATTAGAGGCAGAACAAAAGAGTTGGGGAGGGAGGAGAAAGAAGGAGAAGATCGGGAGCAAGCTTCTCAAAGAAACCATCATGGCATTAGCCTATGGCAGGAGTACCCACCACCATTCCTTTTGAGAACCGCAAACTTATGGAACTGATTTGAAGAGAGTCGTACGCCCCTCCCCTGCTGTACCTCACTCTCCCCTCCTTTCCCATCCTCTCTGGTCCCTCCTGGCAGTTTTATTCTTCGTCGTGTGTGCTTCGTCTCTCCAGGTGTCTTCTTCTGGAGTGTTTCTAATGCTGTGGCCAACTTTTAACTTGTGTGTGTGACTTCACTGTCTTTTTTGTGCTCTACGAATCGCCAACGGTGTTTTTTCCCTTTATGTCGACTTTTTTAATTGTTTCCCCCATGAACGTCTCCATGTCAGTGTATTTTTTCCTCCATTGTCTCCAATTACTGTGTTTTTATGTCCCCCATTTTTATCGCCTTTCTATGTATCATTTTATTCTTGTATTAGTTGTCATGTCACTCGGCTGAAGAGCAGCGGATTGAGCCGCTGACAGCCCTCTTCTGCCCATAAGGGGCAGGGGTATGAAAATCACAATAAAGAAAAAAAAGATTCATACTGTTTAGAGACTAATAGTTGACATATATATTTCATTAGTGAACAAACAGTCTTTTTTTTAATTTATCGGTCTCCAGGCATAACCCACATAGCCATTCACCATGTGTTTTATATAAGTACGCGTGTAGTCTGCCTCCAATGGTACATAATTACACGTAATAAACCTACATTAATAAACAGATAAAACGACCACCCAGCCCCCTTCCCCCTTCCCAAATCCCAGTTGCAGGTGGTCTGAATAACGGCTTCTTGGGGAAATAAAAATTCTATTTTCAGTATTTCATATAATTACAGACCGAATTTAAAAAATGAAAATGCTGTCATAATCTCCTCAAAAGGGATGTAATTCTACATTAAAGTTTTAACAGAATAATTCAAGCATTAAAGTTAAAAATTATGTCTTGAAGCAGTATAAGTCACTGTGCTCAAAATGCCCATACTGCATTCATCCAGTATTTGATAACGAGAGCATTTAGCAACTTCCAATAACCTTCACTCACGATTTCAAACGTTTTGGAAATTTTTTTTCCGCTGACACCCCGCCACAAAATAATGAAACGAAAAATGTTTACCTCTTACTACATTTTCGCTGTTCGTACAGTAAAACTTCGGCATCAGGCGTTACGTTTTAATTTATTACTTCTTTACTACTAACTCTCTTCGCAGTAAATACTGAAAATAGCATCTGCAAAATTATATCACTGTACTGCACGTAGTTCAGGGTAGAGTTGCGCTCCACCAAATCTACGGTTCGATAGTCATAACACAGCATAAATGACGTAGTAAATGGAAGTATTAGCGGTAGTATGGGTAGCAATGGTAAGAAAACATAAATGAATGAGAAACTGGCAGCCGACGATTTCTCTTTGGTTATTTGTTTTACGCATAATAAGAACCGCATCTCACTTAGTGTTTGTCCATTATGTATTTTATATCCTTACAGAATATAAGTTGCATTTTATAAGTAGTTGAGCGCATAGCTTCTGCACTTTAATGTAATCAAAGCAAATACTTTTGATGAAATAAAAATCTACATGCACAAACATAAAAATATGTGTATAGCTGTTGTTGTAATTTTGTACTCAATAAAACGTTCTTCGTCATGATTGAAGGCAAGAGTTTCCTGTTATTATTGATATATGCAAAAGTTGTTTATGAATAAGTTCGACGAAGTATTAAACGATGTTTGATATATTTGTGCTTTGTAGTTTTTTTTCCTTTCTGTTTTATGGCACTATATGATACATCTTTGTTGTTTTCTTTATTTTTACTACCACACCCGTCTGTTTCATGTTACAGTTTTCGAATAAAATCTACATTAAACGTCGAAAATTTCAGTTTTGCTATAAATACTGTTTATTCATCATGTTACCCTCTATTCAGAGCCTGTTGCACACAGCGACTGTTATTTTTACTTGTAAATAATAGGTTTCAGCTATCAGTCATCCTTTGGAATTTTTATTGGCAGATCTAGATTTCAGCTAGAAACTAGCAATCCTCAATGCACTATCATTTTTGATCAATGCATGTAATGCCTGTTGGTCGGGCTTTGTCCACAGTTCAATGAACTTGCATTGACCATAAATGATAGTGCATTGAGAATGGCTAGTTTCTAGCTGAAATCTAGATCTGTCAATAAAAATTCCAAAGGACGACTGATAGCTGAAACTATAATTTACTGTTTATTCATATGCAAAAGACAGGAGGATAACTATGTAGAACAAAAATGTTCAGAAGGTTACCCAGCCGCTTATACATCACGTGTGCTACCCTTAGCAGCGCGTCTTAATCAAGCTGCATTCCTAGGAATATTTTATAATGTACAAATATATTTTTATCTTTAACGTGAGCACTGTTGCTCTAAACCATTTCATAACTATTTACTCTATGCAATGTAAAAATTTTTTACTTCTGATGAAGGCTGCCTTAGATCAATTGAAACCTAGGTAAAGCTGGAAATTTTTACCTGTGCAACCGAAGAGCTGTATTTTCAAGTAATATTATAAATTTCGTATACGGTTGCTGCATTATCGGCCATGTTCAAAATTGAAAGTTCCTGGGTGTATTGCGTGTTTCCAGCTCTCCTTCTGTACGGAAACGTCCAGAATCGCTATTGAATTTCATCCCATCTGAGAACAGCGCGCGACCCTAATTCTCGTTGGTGCAGTCCCGCCGACGGACGGGTTTCAACGGAACACAAAGAACTGGTCGTCGCACAAAGAGACACCCCCGTGCTGTAAATAGGCCACTGTGGATCGTGAGATTACGTGCCGTGCAGTCCTGTTGAACGTGGTTGCAATTTCATCTGGGACACTACGGATTGTCAGCACGGCGACCATTAAATGTAAATGTCGTGTCATTAGAGCCTCCCGTCAGGTAGACCGCTCGCCGGGTGCAACTCTTTCGATTTGATACCACTTCGGTGACTTGCGCGTCGATGGGGATGAAATGATGATGATGAGACCAACACAAAACCCCGTCCCTGAGCGGAGAAAATCTCCGACCCAGCCGGCAATCGAATCCGGGCCCTTAGGATTGACATTCTGTCGCGCTGACCACTCAGCTACCAGGGGCGGACATAGCGACCATTGTTATGGCTTTCTTTGACACGGCAGAAGGAAAATGTACGCCAAGAGTGATAACACCATCGGTAACAGTAGATCCAGGAGAAGTCACAGTTCGGTTTACAGCATAACAACAGATATATCTGTGCGTGGATGCTCCAAGAAGAACCTATATATCCCTTTGCGTTTATCATCACGTAGCCTCAACACGTGGCCTGATGGTGCTGATGCAACTGAGTATATAACACTGTCACCTCTGGTTCACATAGCTGGTAATTTGGAAATGATCCGTTACATTTCCAACGTGTTGATGGTTCAAATGGCTCTAAGCACTATGGGACTTAACATCTGAGGTAATCAGTCCCCTAGAACTTAGAACTACTTAAACCTAACTAACCTAAGGACATCGCACACATCCATGCCCGAGGCAAGATTCGAACCTGCGACCGTAGCGCCTAGAACCGCTCGACCACAGCCACCGGTCGAATGTGTTGAAGCCAGTGGCTCTGCCTTATCTTCGAGGTCGGTGATGTTACCTTTCGACAGGATAATGGAAGAGCCTGTATTGTCCACGCTATCCTGACCTGTCATGATGCAGAGGTTATTCGACTGTAGCTCCGGCCAGGACATCCTCCATTCGTGTGACACATTGAAAACATCTGGTCATGGGTCACCAAGATTGTGACATACCACCACTCACCAACCATTATGACTGATGAAGCCTAGTGTGGTATTACCCAAAGTCAGTGACACTTGTAAATGATCAAGCACTCCTGTGGCAAAGGATTGCATCAAGTTAAATAAAACTTTTTTCATTCATATAGTAAAACGAACTAATATTTATTGCGAGCCACGTCCAAGTTCAGTTGGACTTGATTCCCAGTCAGTTAATGTTGCTGCCACAGATTGTAGCTGGAGCTGCGCGACTGCTAAGGTCGCAGGTTCGAATCCTGCCTCGGGCATGGATGTGTGTGATGTCCTTAGGTTAGTTAGGTTTAAGTAGTTCTAAGTTCTAGGGGACTAATGACCACTGATGTTAAGTCCCATAGTGCTCAGAGCCATTTGAACCATTTTGAACAGATTGTAGCACTGTGTGCTGATTTCCACACCCTGTATACCCACAAATCACCCACAACAAAGTCGGCAATGCACATTGATACCACAGACATTAGCAAAGTCTGGCTGCAATCGACAGTGACGAATGGGAGAGACTGAAGAAGACACTGCCTCTCTCTCTCTCAGTGCAGCAGTGCTCTCACACAGAGGTCAATATAGAGCCGAGCTTGGAAGCGCTTCGTTTCAGTTCGTGACCTCAGCCGAAGCAGTCAATATCATCGAGTACGACTAAAGAGTTATTCAAGTCTCAGATGGAAATGTACTATTGTAAATGGGGAACATTGCACTTCAAATGAAGCATTTGTTGATTAGTACATCAAGTGATGCTTTAATAGTCAGTGACACTTGTAAATTATCAAGCACTTCTATGGCAAAGGATTGCATAAAGTTAAATAAAAGGTTTTCATTCGTGTAATAAAACGATCTAATATTTATTGCGAACCACGTCCCAGAGCCATCAAAGAACTCACAGTTACGGCCAGATAATCGTAGAGTAGAAGTAGCAAGTTCAGTTGGACTCGAAACCCAGTCAGTTACTATTGCTGCCACAGGTTGTAGCATTGTGTGCTGATTTTTGCACCCTATACACCAACAAATCACCCACAGATTTAGCCATGCATACATACTAGTATATACAAACAACACGTAAAATTTCTTTACTGTTATACTTCAAGGTTTTGCAATTTTAATGAATGTCCAGTAATGTATAAGCATTATTCAACGCGAATCCTGAAAGCAGTTTTGTGTACTATTCTTTACAAATCCTCGTAAAGCAGCGAGTGAAGGGTCATATCGTTTCTAGTGAAATGCTACTCTGCCATCAAAAGTGCATCCGACAGGAGCTCCTTGCTCTTGCACGAATGGGTCAAACCAAGTGGTGTGATGCAGAGCACACAACTGTTTCCGTGCTTCATGCCACTGATATAGGATTTGGCAGATCAGTCTTGAGTATTATCAGATACGTAACGAGCAGTCTTCTTACGTGTGCTGCCCTTGCTGGGTGGGTACCCTCTTATGCAACTCTTGTAAAAAATGGTGCAAATGGCTCTGAGCACTATGGGACTTAACTACTGAGGTCATCAGTCCCCTAGAACTTAGAACTACTTAAACCTAACTAACCTAAGGACATCACACACATCCATGCCCGAGGCAGGATTCGAACCTGCGACCGTAGCGGTCACGCGGTTCCAAGCTGACGCGCTTAGAACCGCACGGCCACACCGGCCGGCTGCAACTTTTGTAACACTAGCATTAGACTGTTCTATACTTTTGGTTAGGAGTGGAGATTTTTACTAGCCATTAATCGTTCAGATAGGCTTAGTGGCCTAGCGATAAAGCGCCTGACTGAAAATCGAGACGTCACGGGTCGAATCACGGCAGGACCACAGAAATTTTCAGTTTGTATTGAGTGTAATCTTTATGAGGTTACAGCTGACCATCGGCACACCCCCGTGGATCTGAGGAATATCTGTACTGAGTGACCTTGCCGATAAGGTGATCATCTCCTGTAGGGTTATATGAGTTTAAATATAAGTTCTACGCAGCGGATAACTTCATGAATTAAATTTATGAAACATTGGTGGCCCTAGCATACGGGAAACATGGGTGCCGTAACTCACAGTATGATAAAAATAGGGAATTCATCAAAGTAATGAATGAAACAAAGGTCACTTTAAAATCCCAGTCAATACAATTCTCTGTATATTTCAAGTGAAACGTGAGTGCAGAAAGAGAAGCAACTGCTATGTCCATGAACCCTTAATACAGTTTTAGTGGAATTTATATATCAACATCTTAGCAAAGATTAACTAAGGAATCTGAGGTGTATATGTTAACGTCAACGCAATATTTCGGGAAACAGCTACGTCGCACAGTGATTGCTGAAGACTGATCAGAGAGGAAAAAAAGACTACAGAAAAAGTCACCCATGCACCCACTATCGTGATTGAGCAGATGTTGAGTTTTGGATTGCTAATAAACGTAACTGAATAAACGTTACTGAATTAAAAATGTGAAAATCCTAACGTCAATCTGAAATCTTTGCATACAGCATGCAGCTCAGTTTGCGAAAGCCGCAACTGCTCACCACACTTACTGTTCTTGTGCCTGCCAGTGGATGACCGGAAGTCCCACTCTCGTCGAAGCGTCCCCTGGCAATTCTCGTGAGGAATTAAGTTTCACAGAGCACGCCCAACAAGAGGTAGATTTTTTTTTCGATTGTGAACCTTGTGATGATTTTGATCACCAATAACACTGATGTTTCCGATGAGGAGCAATCAGGTGCGTTCTAACATAGCAACAATCTCCGTCCCATTCGAAGCTTTAATACACTGACGGAAAAAATAATTAATGTAGGAAAATTTCGGGAACACAGCTGTCTAGGTAATAGATAGAAGTGATTAACATTGCAATGTCACAAGTTAATGTATGCGCGAGATGAACCATACAAATGCGAATGCAAGCATGCAAAAGTACATATATTGTATTGTACAGGTGTCGGATGTCAGTCTGTGGGTTGGAGTTTCACGTGTATTGACTTGGTCGGTCAATACAGGGAAATTAATGCTGTTTGTGAATGACGCTGGAGTTGCCGTTCGATGGTGTCCCATATGTGGTCGACTGAAGAGAGATCTGGTGACTGAGTAGGCCAAGGCAACATGTCGACACACAGTACAGCGTGTTGGGTTACAACAGCGGTAAGTGGGCGAGTGTTATCCTGCTGGAAGACATCGCCTGGAATGCATGAATAGCAGCTCAACAGGTCGAATCGCAAGACTGACGTACAGTTTCGAAGTCAGGCTGCGTGGGATAACCGCCAGAACGCTCCTGCTGCCATACGAAATCGCACCCCAGACGATTACTCCAGGTATAGGTCCAGTGTGTCTAACACGTAGACAAGTTTCTTGAAGGCCCTCAACTGGCCTGCTTCTAAGCAAAACACGACCATCACTGGCACGGAGGCAGACCCAGCCTTCACCAGAAAACTCAAGAGACCTCTACTCTGCCCTCCAATAAGCTCTCGCTTTACACGACTGAAGTCGCAAATGACTGTGGTGTGAGGTCAGTGGAATTCGCGCTGCAGAACGTCTGGCTCGGATCTGTTCTTGAACTAAGCGATTTGTAACAGTTTGTTGTGTCACTGTGGTACCACCAGCTGCTCCAGTTCCTACTGCAGATGCAGTACGATGCGCCAGAGGCACTTACCGAGCACGATGGCCTTCCCTCAGAGTAATGCCATGTGGCCGTCCAGAGCCAGGTCTTATTGAAACCGTACATTCTCGTGACAACCGCTGCCAGCAGTCATGTTCAGTGGCTACATTCCTGCCAAGTCCTTCTGCAATATCGCAGCTTCTCGTAGCCCTATTACACCACCTCGTTCAAACTCAGTGAGGTGCTGAAATGGCATCTTTGTCGCAGTAAACGTATTCTTGACCAACATTAACTCGCCACATCCAATCTCAAAGGTAACTACTGCTCACGACCGTTACAGCGTGAATTTAAGGCAAACATGATTTGCAGCCTCATAGTGCCGCTACTAGCGCCAGTCTTATGTGACTTTTTTTTTCTTTAAAGTCAGTACCGCCATTAGACTGTTATTTATTTACAGTGTTACATTTACACTTACACGACCATGATTTCGGCTTCAGACTGCCATTATAAAGTGTTTTAAGTGTTATAAATTGCCTAAGATGGCATACTGTAGTATTAAAATACACTATTAGACACATTGTCTAAGAGTCGATATTTCTGGCAGAGCCTTTTGCTTTGTTACGATACTGAGTAAACCATCTTGACTGAATGACAGTTCGTGTCAAATTGTCTGTTGGCTAAGTGTCAAATTGTCCGGGGCGAAATGTGACTAGCGGGAATTGTGAATTGACATCTTTCAGATGTAGAAACTTGTGTACCAACTTTGGTTTATGCCACACAAGTCCTTCTTGGTGTTGCTATGTTTTTACGTCAATGTATTTTTAACTAACCATGGAGGTTTTTAGTGCAGGAGTTCAGAAACAGGCAATATTTGACTCCCATAATCTGTCCTATTCTGCGTCTCAGCCAACAAGACCTTCTCCACACACACACAAGCAAGTTTGGTCCTCCTGTTCCACAATTTACTTAATTAGCTTGTGGTAGCTGCTTGTAGTGTTTCTTAGCAGAGTCAACAAAATTTACTTATCGTGGGCCGATGGCTGTAGATTCCAAGTTCTTAAGCACAACAGAGCCGGATGGCCTCTATTCCCACTCCATTTCGGAGACCTTATCTTTACCCCCTACTGGGCCTTGCAGTTCCCTCAATAGGGACTTCCTCATCGATGCAGCGTATTCCTATACTGCACAGCCTGTCACTGTTAGCTCGCGACGCGTCTCCCCGGCATTAGCGGACTTCCCGTGTTTAAAACTGCACATAATAGTTTTCCGTCATTTAGAATGCTTCGCCCGCACGCACTATACTGGTCACAGCTTCTATCCGGCTTCTACTTCACATGTCCTAGTGGTGGTGGTTGGACTTTGAAGAGGACTGTGGCCGTACTCAAAACTCCCCTGTTCGGTTGGCCTCTGCTCAACATGCTGTCGATAAGATTCCCAGCTGCACATTTAAAAAATCCTCCATACTAAGAAATTACTATATGGATTTGGTAGTTAGATACAGCAATCGCTGACGATTAACTTTAACCTAATTGTACTCTCATTTCTAGCCGGGAATTATTTTAGATTTATTGTATTTACTAATTTAATGGAGTCCGTTTATGATACAGCGCAGTTTTGACAAGAACGTTCGTATAACACCTTCTCGTCTGAATGATATGAAGTGTCGCCAAAAACGGTACGTGTTGAACTGTAGGACCCCTTCCTATACTTGGATAACTGGTGTAACCGGCCGAGGTGGCCGAGCGGTTCTAGGCGCTACAGTCTGGAACCGCGCGACCGCTACGGTCGCAGGTTCGAATCCTGCCTCGCGCATGGGTGTGTGTGATGTCCTTAGGTTAGTTAGGTTTAAGTAGTTCTAAGCTCTAGGGGACTGATGACCTCAGAAGTTAAGTCTCATAGTGCTCAGAGCCATTTGAGCCATGACTGGTGTAGGTCATGATCACGCACCAAATCGAAAGACGCCATTGAGCCACAGCCAGTTATTATTATTATCAAAACCTCTTACTTCCTTTCCAAATTTATTAACAGATTACCACAATATGTATGCAGTTAAACTAAAACCTGTTACTAGACACATCCAACAATGTCATTATAGTTGGACACACACCATCGGAAGTCAAAGCAGTGGTTTGTGCACCTGAAGAAAATGTGACAGGGATGTTGCTACTCATAGTATACGCCGTGAATCCGAGCTCTACCGACAAAGTTTCTGAAGTCGTTCAGAGATATTTTCTGAGAAGTTTGGTATTAGGGACTTGTGGTACCCGTGGCTTATTACAGAGTAATCGCATTTCGATTGGTTTCTTGCCCTATTTATGACCATTGTGCACACTTCTTACCCAGGCAAATTACAAATATAATCAATATTGGGGTGAAACTGCAGCGCGAAATTCGCTACAGATACAGACGAAATATGTGTACAAATATGTATGAAATAAGTAATATATACGTGAAATATACTCTGCCTGACAAAGTGCAGAATCCAGAAAACATGATCGAATGTCAATGCACACCATCGTCGGCTATGTAGGTGATCAGAATTGCAATTTTCTACGACAGGTAGAACGGGCACCCTAGTACATTACAGTTGTTCGTTTATAGTGTTGTTACCAGGCCTAATAGATTATACAAGTGGTGTGAACAGCGTCTGATATTGAGTGAACACTACAAAGTTGCTGCATGCTGATGTGAGACAACGGTATCAGCAATCGACAGTTTGTAAGGGGCCTCACTGTGAGTATCAAGTAGGACATCTATATGAATTTGGCGATACCCAGCTCAGCGACGCCCTCAGATGTGACGGGGCGCGTGAGGGCTGGCATACTTGTCGTCAAGATTCCGGTTCTTCACCACGTCTGACCGCCACATGGGACGATCGCCGCATTCTGCCCAAGAACGTGGTAACCCCTTCGCATCTCTGTCTGCATTCCGATAACAAGTAATGGACCCGAGCAACATACTTTGCCATCTTGCGAGAGGGCTGGCATACTTGTCGTCAAGATTCCGGTTCTTCACCACGTCTGACCGCCACATGGGACGATCGCCGCATTCTGCCCAAGAACGTGGTAACCCCTTCGCATCTCTGTCTGCATTCTGATAACAAGTAATGGACCCGAGCAACATACTTTGCCATCTTGCGCCATTGGTAGGAGACTGGAAGCAGCCGGACTGTGGAATTACCGCCCCATCCATAGCCTGCCGTTTAAACCACAATACAGACGGCTGCTTTTGGAGTGGTACCATGGCCGGCAAGCATAGACTACCGGTCAATGGCATCGCGTTGTCTTCAGCGATGAATCACTGTTCTCTGCTACCCCAGATGGCCATGGTCGGCTAGTATGGCTGCGACATGGGCAGACGTCCCACTCTTCCAATGTTTTGGGGAGGCACACCGATATAATTCTTGGCGTCATGTTGGAGAAGCCACAGGTATGACTTCAGCTCTTGGCGAGTAGTGATTGAGGGAACAAAATGGCACGTCCTGTGCCTTCATGTGTTGCCTCTCATGCGACAGTAACATGGTGCCATTTTTTCAACAGAAGAATGCTCAGCCACAAATGGCACATGCCACTTTGAACTGTCTGTATGATGTTGAGGAACTCTCTTAGCCAGCTGTCTCATCAAATCTGTCCCCGATAGAACGTGAGTGGGACCAACTCGGACATTAATTCTGTCCCCAAGTCAGTATCCACGATATCAAGAACGAGTAACAACAGTTGTGGGTCATCTTGCTGCAAGAGAGAATACATTGACTCCGTACCCAAAAAAAAACCAGTGCACGCATCCACACCGGATGGGGTGCAACGTCATATTGATAACGGGACTCGTTCGGATAATTTATTTGTAAATTTGATGCGATTCAGAATCACCGAAATGACCTTACATACCCTCTCAAACCCTGAAGTTACGTTTAGCTTCCACCTCCCCTTCTGCGTGCTTCACTTCTTTTATCAGGCACTGTATGTATGTGTGAAACGTAAACTTTCACGGTCGGAAATGCCTCAGTTAATAAAATGT
This sequence comes from Schistocerca piceifrons, assembly GCF_021461385.2. Classification (NCBI taxonomy): domain Eukaryota; kingdom Metazoa; phylum Arthropoda; class Insecta; order Orthoptera; family Acrididae; genus Schistocerca; species Schistocerca piceifrons. The sequence goes on along the minus strand of NC_060145.1, from coordinate 316,758,351 downwards.
TCCGGGCTATTATGATTGGTCAAACTTATTTCACATTAAAATCCAACGTTTCGTCCCCATCTGCGCAGGACATTTTCAAGGGTGCAAATTGAACATTCCTGATTCCTCCGCTGATTGGGACGAAACTTTGCGTTTTAAGCTGAAATCAATTCGACCACATCAAAATAGCCCGGGTTATTTTATTAATAAGTATTTGTACATTTTGTGATCAAAAGTATCCGGACACCTGGCTGAAAGTGACTTACAAGTTCGTGGCACCCTCTATCGGTAATGCTGGAATTCAATATGGTGTTGGCCCACCCTTAGCCTTGACGACAGCTTTCACTCTCCCAGGCATACGTTCATCCAGATGCTGGAAGGTTTCTTAGGGAATGACAGCCCACTCTTCACGCTGCACTGAGGTCGGTCGGTCGGTGGGGCCTGGCACGAAGCCGGCGTTCCAGAACATCCCAAAGGTGTTCCATAGGATTCAGGTCAGGACTCTGTGCAGGTCAGTTCATTACGGGGATGTTATTGTCGTGTAACTACTCCACCACAGGCCGTGCATAATGAACAGGTACTCGATCGTGTAGAAAGAAGCAATCGCCATCCCCGAATTGCTATTCAAGAGTGGGAGGCAAGACGGTGCTTAAGACATCAATGTAGGCCTGTGCTTTGATAGTGCCACGCAAAACAACAAGGGGTGCAAGCCTCCTCCACGAAGAACACGACCACAACATATCACCACCGCCTCCGAATTTTACTGTTGGCACTACACCCGCTGGCAGGTGACGCTCACTGGGCATTCGCCAACCCACACCTGCCATCCGATCGCCACATTGTGTACGGTGATTCGTCACTCCACACAACGTTTTTCTACTGTTCAATTGTCAATGATCCTTACACCAAACGAGGCGTCGTTTCGCATTTGCCGACGTGATATGTGGCTTATAAGCAGCCGCTCGACAGTGAAATCCAAGATTTGTCACCTCCCACCTAGCTGTCATAGTATTTGCAGTGGATCATGATGCATTTTGGAATTCCTGTGCAATGATCTGGATATATGTCTGCCTATTATACATTACGACCCTCTTCAACTGTCTGCGGTCTCTGTCAGTTAACAGACGAGGTCGGCCTGTACGCTTTTGTGCTGTATGTGTCTCTTCACATTTCCACTTCACTATCACATCGGAAACAGTCGACCTAGGGATGCTTAGGAGTGTGGAAATCTCATGTAACAGACATATGACACAAGTGACACCCAATCACCTGACCACGTTCGAAGTCCGTGAGTTCCGAGGTGGGCCCCATTCTGCTCTCTCACGATGTCTAATGACTCCTGATGTCGCTGATATAGAGTACCTGGCAGTAGGTGGCAGCACAATGCACCTAATATGAAAAACGAATGTTTTTGGGGGTGTCCGAGTACTTTTGATCACGTAGTGTGTTTATGTGACATATGCCAACAGCGACGAAGCTGTGCACGTAAAAATGAACTAAATAGCTGTGCAGCAGCAGCGTTTGAAAATGTGGTTATAACGACACTGCTATATCATTAAAGAGTGTTTTGCCGGCCGGTGTGGCCGTGCGGTTCTAAGCGCTTCAGTTTGGAACCGCGTGACCGCTACGGTCGCAGGTTCGAATCCTGCCTCGGGCATGGGTGTGTGTGATGTCCTTAGGTTAGTTAGGTTTAAGTAGTTCTAAGTTCTAGGGGACTGAGGACCACAGATGTTAAGTCCCATAGTGCTCAGAGCCATTTGAACCATTTTTGAAAGAGTGTTTTAATGCTACATTCATTATTAAGAATGATTATAAATTCCTCAAAATGAGAGTGATTTGTCTGTTTTATGATTAAAATCACTGTTGAAACAGAATGGCAATATCTGCTGCACATAAAAGTAATTTTCCACCTAACAAATGACGGGCAAAAGCAAAGACTGCTCTTCCTTAAAATAACGGAGGAAACACTTGCCGATAGTTGAAGTCTGTCAGTCAGAGAATCCATAACTTTATTTTGAAATGGAATTTAATGACGTGCCAAGGGAGACACAAATATTTCTCTTCACAAAGCTACCACTGTTATAGGGAGCACCGCTCATGTAGAAGACTGCTTTCGCTTTTACGATGAACTGACGTGCTGTTAAACTCCGTCAGTTGGAGAATCTATGAACATATTCTAACAAAAAGTTGGAATTTAATGACGTGCGAAGGGCATGACGAAAATTTCTGTGCAAAACGGTAGCACTGGTTAACGAACTATTACGCATGTGAAACGCTGTTTTGGCCTTTATATACGATATCTCGACGACACGGAGACAAGCGAGCACGCAGATTCTAACTTTTTTTTGTTTTCCAGAACACGCTACTGCGCCCTTAATGGGGTGCTCATTAGAAGCAAATGTGGCTTTGGGAGGACCTCAGGGAGGAAGTAGGGTAGTAGCGCTCTTCTTCCCAATACACAAGGCGAGTGATTTCAAACCTTCCCGGAACCATTACAGAGGTAACAACTCTGTTTCCTCCACATAACTGTGAGAATGTTCACTAAATGAAATACATATTGAGGGACAAGATTTGTCGCAGATGATGATCTTGTTCGACAATCGCAATGAAATGCAAATAAGTTTGGAGAATATTTCCTTTCGATGTATCGAATGGAGCGGTTTCTTAATGTGCGTAACCCCTAAATGTAACAAATGCTTATAACAAAGGAGAAATCTCCAGGAGAACATCTGATCTTCGTAGAGCTGAAGGTTGGATGTTAATTAAACTGGTAGCCATGCTGTTTGAGTGCTACGTATGCAGCCTGTGATAAGTCGCATTGTCTGGTTGAGTTGCACATCTATCTTGCTACAGTGAGCACTGTTCATCCTAGATAGACAACAGTATTCAGCGATAGAGTATGATAGTGCGAAACCAGTTGATCTTAGGGTTTGAGCGCAGCAACCCCAGGAGGTACCAGCAAGCTTCTGAATGATATTATTACGGGTCTTCACTTTTGCGGCCACGTTGGAGAGATGTAGTCGGGAAGTTAAGGACCTATCGAGTGTTATTCCGAGGTACTTCGCTGTGCTGCAGTACTTCAAGGTTTGCCCTCGGAGTTTAACTTCTGGTTTATAGGCAGAGTGTCTGTTCCGTAGGTGGAATGCTGAAGTAACTTTCTGAGGGTTTAGGCGGAGGCACCATTTCCTGAAGTATGCGCCCAGGATTTCCATGTTGGCGGTTAGTGTACTTCCAGCAGTGATGAAACAGGAGCTCTGGGTTACCAAAGAGATGTCATCAGCATTATGAATTTCCTTGATGTTATGGCTGGCAGGTCATAAATGTAAAAGGTGAAAAGGAGAGGAGCCAATACAGATCCTTGGGGTAGTCCGTCACTTACTTTGAAGACTTTGCTTCTGTCGTTATCAGAGTAAATCTGGAAAAATCTGTTTCTTAGCATGTTGCTAAGTAGGTTTGTGAGTTTCCGACACTGAATGATGCTCACAAATTTTCAGAGAAGGCCTTCTCGCCGTACGGTGTCGTAGGCGGCGGACAGATCCAAGAAAGCAGCTATGCTTACGCATTTCCATATTGAAAATTTATTCATGTCAAAGACTTTTACAAACTGAGCAAGCCAATGACGCGTTGGCCCCTTGCCCCTCATGCAAGCAGTCATTCGGCTCGAAATTGATTGACAGAGTTGCTGGATGTCCTCCTGAAAGATATCGTGATGCCATATGATTTCCAATTTGTGCGTTAGCTCATCAACATCCCGAGCTGGTTGGAGAGCCCTACCCATAATGCTTCATAGATTTCCTTTACTTTACGTCTATGGTCAAAAATTTTGTTTTCGTCTGACTACCGATTTCGATCTATAATGACCATCTTCAGATTTGTTTTATAAAAACATGTTCTAATGTCAGATCTGTTTTTATAAAACAGATCTGAAGGTGGTCATTATAGACCGAGATCCCTTAGTCTTATGGCAAAAAAATTTGTGACCATAGACGTAAAGGAAATTTACTGTATATTCGGGTCACTGTTTTATTGGCGACTATGTCGCAGCTTGTGAAACACAATGCTTCGAGATTTATCAAGTGGGAAGAGAATTGGCAACCTTAATAGGCAAGACAGGGTTTGGAAAGCACAAAGAGACGTAGCAGAAACTCTCGCCGTACGCCGACACGCATTATCTTGCTGAAATGTTGGCCCAGGATGGCTTTCCATGAAGGATAACGGGGAGTAGAATATCGTCGATGTATTGCTGTGCTGTATGGAAGCCGCGAATAACAACCGAGAGGGACCTGCTATGAAAAGAAATGGCATCCCAGAGTATCGCTCCTGGTTGTCGGTCCGTATGTCGCCGACAAGCGGGTTGATACCACACAGCTGTCCGGGGCGTCGTAGCAGGAGTCCTTTGGTTGCCATCCGCGGCAGCCTTACAGTACAGCGGTACGTCGACGATAGTCTACGGCCCGTTAAGTCACCCTTCATATGAAGCCGTCCTGGGCTTACATATCAGCAAGATAATGCCCTCCCGCACACTGCTAGAGTTTCTACTGCTTGTCTTCGTGCATGCCAAACCCTATCTTGGCCAACACGATCGCCAGACCCCTCAACAATTGAAAACGTTTGGAGCGCTATGGGCAGAGCAGATCCACCAACCAGCTCGTGATTTTGACGATGTAACGGGCCAATTGGACTGAGTTTGACACGATACCTCTCAGGAAGACAATCAATAACTCTATCAATCAAAGCCAAGCCGAATAACTGCTTGTATAAGGGCCAGAGGCGGACCAACGTGCTGTTGATTTGCTCAATTTGTGAAACTCTATTTCTTGAACTAATCATCCGTTTTTCTGGAATTGTTAACATTTATTTGTCTGTACATGTACATCACATTCAGCTATTCCCGTCCCATTCGGAAAATTCCTTCGTGGTGCGCCTTTCTTTTCTTAGAGTCTATGTATACAGGGTGTTACAAACAGGTACGGCCAAACTTTCAGGAAACATTCCTCTCACACAAATAAAGAAAAGATGTTATGTGGACATGTGTCCGGAAACGCTTAATTTCCATGTTAGTGATCATTTTAGTTTCGTCAGTATGTACTGTACTTCCTCGATTCACCGCCAGTTGGCCCAATTGAAGGAAGGTAATGTTGACTTCGGTGCTTGTGTTGACATGCGACTCATTGCTATACAGTACTAGCATCAAGCACATCAGCACGTAGCATCAACAGGTTAGTGTTCATCACGAACGTGGTTTTGCAGTCAATGCAATGTTTACAAATGCGGAGTTGGCAGATGCCCATTTGATGTATGGATTAGCACGGGGCTATAGCCGTGGCGCGGTACGTTTGTATCGAGACAGATTTTCAGAACGAAGGTGTCCCGACAGGAAGACGTTCGAAGCAATTGATCTGCGGCTTAGGAAGCACGGAACATTCCAGCCTATGACTCGCGACTGGGAAAGACCTAGGACACCTGCAATGGACGAGGCAATTCTTCGTGCTGTTGACGATGACCCTAATGTCAGCGTCAGAGAAGTTGCTGCTGTACAAGGTAACGTTGACCACGTCACTGTATGGAGAGTGCTACGGGGGAACCAGTTGTTTCCGTACCATATACAGCGTATGCAGGCACTATCAGCAGCTGATTGGCCTCCACGGGTACACTTCTGCGAATGGGTCATCCAACAATGTGTCAATCCTCATTTCAGTGCAAATGTTCTCTTTACGGATGAGGCTTCATTCCAACGTGATCAAATTGTAAATTTTCACAATCAACATGTGTGGTCTGACGAGAATCCGCACGCAATTGTGCAATCACGTCATCAACACAGATTTTCTGTGAACGTTTGGGCAGGAATTGTTGGTAATGGCCGGCCGAAGTGGCCGCGCGGTTCTGGCGCTGCAGTCTGGAACCGCGAGACCGCTACGGTCGCAGGTTCGAATCCTGCCTCGGGCATGGATATGTGTGATGTCCTTAGGTTAGTTAGGTTTAACTAGTTCTAAGTTCTAGGGGACTAATGACCTCAGCAGTTGAGTCCCATAGTGCTCAGAGCCATTTGAACCATTTTTTGTTGGTAATGTCTTGATTGGGCCCCATGTTCTTCCACCTACGCTCAATGGAGCACGATATCCTGATTTCATACGGGTTTACTCTACGTGTGCTGCTAGAACATGTGCCTTTACAAATGCGACACAACATGTGGTTCATGCACGATGGAGCTCCTGCACATTTCAGTCGAAGTGTTCGTACGCTTCTCAACACCAGATTCCGTGACCGATGGATTGGTAGAGGCGGACCAATTCCATGGCCTCCACGCTCTCCTGACCTCAACCCTCTTGACTTTCATTTATGGGGGCATTTGAAAGCTCTTGTCTACGCAACCCCGGTACCAAATGTAAAGACTCTTCGTGCTCGTTCTCGCTTCCCACGCCCGGGTTCCCGGGTTCGATTCCCGGCGGGGTCAGGGATTTTCTCTGCCTCGTGATGGCTGGGTGTTGTGTGCTGTCCTTAGGTTAGTTAGGTTTAAGTAGTTCTAAGTTCTAGGGGACTTATGACCACAGCAGTTGAGTCCCATAGTGCTCAGAGCCATTTGAACCATTTTTTTCTTCGTGCTCGTATTGTGGACTGCTGTGATACAATACGCCATTCTCCAGGGCTGCATCAGCGCATCAGGGATTCCATGCGACGGAGGGTGGATGCATGTATCCTCGATAACGGAAGACATTTTGAACATTTCCTGTAACAAAGTGTTTGAAGTCACGCTGTTACGTTCTGTTGCTGTGTGTTTCCATTCCATGATTAATGTGATTTGAAGAGAAGTAATAAAATGAGTTCTAACATGGAAAGTAAGCGTTTCCGGACACATGTCCATATAACATATTTTCTTTCTTTGTGTGTGTGAGGAATGTTTCCTGAAAGTTTGGCCGTACGTTTTTGTAACACCCTGTAGAATTCGGTTTCTTACCGTTGACACCCTTGTTTTTCTGTAAATACCTTCACAACAGCAAAGTAAACATGTAATACTCATTATCCAACACACGTACAACACGCAGTGCAGAGTAATGCAACAATTCAGAGACAAAACACAGTCCAGACCCACGCGGCACCTACGGTCGCAGGTTCGAATCCTGACTCGGGCATGGATGTGTGTGATGTCCTTAGGTTAGTTAGGTTTAAGTAGTTCTAAGTCTAGGGGACTGATAACCTCAGATGTTAAGTCCCGTAGTGCTTAGAGCCATTTGAACCATTTTGAACAAAACACTGTGCTGTGATATGGTCGCCGTCGCAGCGGGAACAACCCTGTATAGTGTCGCTGTCTTCCACTGCACTCAGTGAACCCGCACACGAGGTGCATATCGGCCATCTCTTCGTCAGTAAACCCGCCCATACAGTTGTTTTTTAATTTTATTTAATTTATTGGCTTGTGAGACGTGCCCACACAGACAACTCAACACTGGAATGTCATTTCTTCCGACACCAGCGTAGGGACAACGCAACACCCAGACCCCGAGCGGAGAAAATCTCCGGCCAGGTCCGGGAATCTAACTAGGGCTCCTTCGGTTAGCAGTACGTCGTGTTGCTCGCGCAGCTACCGGGCAGACGTGCAGCAGTAGTGTATCGTTGTTAACGTACAACTGACGATGTCGGATAAACAAACTCGAGACGTAACCGAACAGTACTGAATGGAAACTTGAAGCCGAAGAGTACAGTGGGGACGACTGTGGCTAACTTTGTGGGAATGGCAACAATACTCATAGGGCAATTCCATTGTTGTGCACTATTTCCAGTGTAGTACAGACACAAAGCTAATTGGGGCAAGACACCAACTGAAATGCAATAACTCTCTAACGAGCTGCCTAAGACCGTGGCTTCTGTATTCTAAAATTCTTAGAAAGTATTGTCGCACAGCATATAAAGTTTGTGGTGGAATTCAGGTTGACCCTGACTGTGTACATTTAGATATAGACGTGTGCATCAATTTCGTTTTTACGAATGGAACTTTATATATTTCTTCTGGTAGTATCGGAAATCTGAAAGAGACGAACCAGTGGGATTTCACTACACTAGCTCAAAGAGTTAGTGTGTCATTGATCCTTATAAAAATACATAAATGTGTTTAATGTTACTCTTGGTTGGTGAGGCGAGGCTGGAGTCTTCTCTTACAGAGTTACTGACTTTCTTTTTATGTATATGAGGATAGGCGGTCCGCTTAATAGTTCTTTGATGTGAGGCTTGGTCGTAATCCATCTGCCTCTTCGCTATTGTATGGAGGATTCTGTTATGTAGTGTTTGAAGTTTATGCAGATGGGTGTCTACCGCCATTGACCAAACTTCAGATCCATAAAGTACAGTACTGAGGATAACAGTTCTGTACTTTATTTCTATCGTCAGCTCACCGTCCTTGAGGAGCCGATATAGAAGATCAAATGCAGTACTGCCTCTGATATGAGGCCTTAAGTCCGCCCCCGGTAGCTGAGCGGTCCGTATATGAAAAGGCACGGGCGCTATTCTTCAGTGCGGTTTTTCGACAGTGGCGCGCTTTTTTTTTAGCTATGTCAGAGAAGCCTTCCTAACAACACGACTGCGGACGACGCGAGATGTGTACCAGATATTACTGCGCCAATGCCCCAGGAATACCCTGGAAAAGAAGTGCCCACACAAGAACTAGCGACAGATATGGCGCATCATTCGGAACGTTTACCTCCCAACGTCGGTATTTCTTTCTGCTGCCGAAATCAGCGTGTTTTGGGGAGTTAGTTTTCGCATAAATATGACTGCTGCCGTTTTGCATGGATTTGTTTTAATTTTCCAGATGTAGCACCAGTTGACTATTTCTTCCATGCATTCTTGTAGCTTCTTGACGATGAAGTCCAGGTTGCTACTGCATTTGTATCATCAGTTAGTTGGCTGTCAGCTTTGGTATGTCGTTTGTACTGTAATCCACCAGCTAGGCGCACAGCACCCCGACGCTTTGAATAATAGACCAATATCCACAACAACAAGACAATTTAGGGAATTACAGACACAGACATACAGTCATGCATGCAAAAAATGACTTATAGGAATAAACAAAAGCTATCTTCAAACATCATATAGCCATGCTAGAAGTCAGACGGGCAAAGCCCTGTCGTGCTTCAATGGACAAGACATGTATACAAAGCAGCATGATGTTACTCTCACGCCGGCCGAAGTGGCCGTGCGGTTCTAGGCGCTGCAGTCTGGAACCGCGAGACCGCTACGGCCTCGGGTTACAATCCAGCCTCGGGCATGGATGTGTGTGATGTCCTTAGGTTAGTTGAGTTTAAGTAGTTCCAAGTCTAGGGGACTGATGACCTCAGATGTTAAGTCCCGTAGTGATTAGATCCATATGAACCATTTTGGACTTCCAAAGACTGAGTTGCAGCGGTACGCTGCGAAAAAGGTGATCCGACACGATATAAGCAGGTATACTTAGTGTAATGAAATGTACTCTACGGAGGTTCGTCACAGAGTAATAACATAATTATATTTTCGGTTTGGCAGCCCATTTATCTTTGTTTCTTTGAAAATACCTCCTCAACACTGAAGAAACCTGCAATTTGAAGTTGCCAAAAGCGTACAGCAGAAAAAGGAGCTTTGCAATAAACGTCAGGTGCAGAAGTACTATGATGTGATTCCTGTCGCTGTGGGGAAACAGCTCTACATAGCGTTATTGTGACGTTCTTCCACTGCGGTCATTGAACCCTCACTCTTCATCAATACACCTAGCCGCACTCTTAGAGTATCTGTCTCCATCTGCGATGGCGCGCCGAAAAGTATTGCCTCAAAACTGCTTATTCTGTTCTCAATATCGGTTGAAGTATTACGTGTCGTGCATATCACTCGGTCGATTTTCCCGTTTCGCTGACGCAAGTTGCAACCTCTGGCGCTAGAAGGCTCCGAATTGTAACATGTAACATGGCGGTGTGTAAAGTAACTATTTCGCTGAGTAGGAACCGACGTGCTGTAATCAGCCGCAGGAAACGTGCCTCCATTTGAAATCCATAGAAGAATGAAAGCTTTGTTCGGTGATGATAGCACCGACATCAGTAATGTGCGACTTTTGGCTGCTCGTGCTCGTAATGAAGAGAAGGGTAGCGCTAATCCCAACATGTGTGACAGAGCTTGAAGTGGACGACCGCATACGACAACCGAGGAAAGTCATCGGAATCGAGTTGATGAACTCATCTGAGAAAATCGTCGGATAACACTGGCACGGCTTTCAAGTAAGTGTGGTGTATCACGAGATCGGGTACAGGCCATCACTGCAGAACTGTGGTAGACCAAACTGTCCACCGTAGATGACTCGAATGCTCACTCCTGACATGAAAAGGAGTAGACTGGACTTACGTCAACAACTTCTATTGCGTTTTGAGCATGAGGGTGTTGGGATCCTTAACAGCACTGTGACTTGTGATGAAAGCTGGGTCACTATTTTGACACTGAGATCAAGAGAGCATCAATGGAGTTCCGCCTCAAAGGATCACCGATGCCAAAAAAAGGTCAAGACCATGCCATCAGTAGGTAAAGTCATTCCCGCAGTGTTCCGGGGCGTTCAGTGTGTGGTGCATTTAGAATTCACGCCTAAAGGCAGCACCATAGGCTCTGCTCGATACTGCGAGACCATCAGAAAGCTGAAATCACGTATCCGAAGAGGTCTCTTTGAGCATGAAAATGCCAAACCGTACACAAGTGCTGTGATATCTGCAACAATCCGACTCCTTCGGTTCACTGTCATCAATCAACCTCCATACAATATGTAAAGGTTTTTTTTTTTAAATTACCGCTACCAGTCACAAACTTTATTGATTGGCGACTCCATGGAGTGCTGTGTGCACAACGACTACACACGTAAAATTAGAGAGAAGGTCAGCGTTGGCCGTAATATTGATGGTTTACTGACAGCAAAATCGATTTTCAATCACATAGTGACCATCTTCAGTGCTGTGGTGTCCAAATTAAACTCATAGGCACAGGTGTCAAGTTATTATCAGTAACCAAAGCATATGAAACGATCACAATAACTGATTGTTGTGATTGTTTCATAAGCTTTGGTTACTGATAATAACTTGACACCAGTGCCAATGAGTTTAATTTGTACACCACAGCACTGAAGATGATCACTATGTATTTGAAAATCTATTTTGCTCTCAATAAACCATCAATATTACGGCCAACGCTGACCATCTCTCTAAAGTCACAAGCTTTGTCAACTAGCGGTAATTTAAAAAAACCTTTACATATTTCTTGAGACAGTCACGGTCGAAAAATAGTCAAAATTGCTTCAAATCCTCCATGCAGTCCCGACTTGGACCCATCCGATGTTCATCTGTTGCTAAAACCTAAAAAACACCGTATAGGAATTCAGTTTGATAGTGATGAAGCGTTGCAAGCAGAGGTGAGGTTGTGGCTTCGTGAACAAAGTCTTACCCTCTACAATAACGGTTTCAACAAAGAGGTCTAACGCTGGGAGAACAGTATCCGTCGCCAGGGTGACTTAAGAAATAAATATGTGGACATAAGTACACTGCAGCGCCGAAGAAACTGGTATAGGCATGCGAATTCAAATACAGAGGTATGTAAGCAGGCAGAATACAGCAACGCCTATATAAGGCAACAAGTCTCTGACGCAGTTGTTAGATCGGTTACTGCTGCAGCAATGGCAGGTTATCAAGATTTAAGTGAGTTTGATGCAGATTTCAATGCTGGGTCATCAACAAGTGTCGGCGTGAGAACCATTCAAGAAACATAATCGATATGAGCTTTCGGAGCCGAAGGCCCACTCTTGTACCCTTGATATTTGTATACGTATTCCACTGTAAATATCCGCGCAACATTGCGAATGTCGCCGGTATGCCACATGTGTCTCGTTAGGGAACAAACCTGTTCCATTTCTCACGATATTTGCTGTTCACTACAGTAATTACTAACTTTACTGCTGGCCTGCAAGCTTGCATTCAAGTCTGATTGTTCATCCAGAAGTATTAGTTGTACATTAACAGTGGTTATTCCTAAATTCCGTACGTGAATGGAACGGGAAAATAAATTGGTTCAATAGAACATACCCTCTGCCATGCACTTTGCAGTGGTTTTCGGAATATGGATTTACGATAGCTGTACAGCGGAGATATACTGTAACAGCTCATATAAAATCCAACTCATAGTCGATGTGGCACTCATCACCTCCTATGTGAGACGTAGCAAAACCACCTGTGACCAACGGCGAACAATTGCCTCACTCAAAACAAGTAAATACCGTGTTTACGTGAGGAAGCGGTCGCTGTTAAATATAAGTTACAATAAGTGCAACTGCCGCTGACTCAAAAGTGAACAGCTCTACTCCCGTTTGATTTGTTCAACAGCTGACGTTTTATAAAAGTTCCAATTGTGCGACATTGTCTCGACAAATATCGTCTACCGTTACAGCGCTTCGCTCTCAACGGAGGTAGAAAATCGCTTTAAAGTCTCTATGTTCAACAAAGTTCACGCAAAAACCTGGAATGAACGGGGGCATAATATGTAAAACGCATCTAAGCTTGTCAAAAATCTGTTATAATTTTAATTAGGGCCAGAAGAAAGGTTTTCTTAACCGAGTGAAATATTCCCGTGCTGGAAACAGCTTCAAACTTATGCTCGGTAACTACTGAACTCACTGAAATGTTTTCCATTGATTATTAGGATATTTCACGGACGACAAGTTTTTCCCCTCTTGCGCATCGCGTTTGCCACGTACAAGTTTCGGAATATGGTGGTTTTTTACAATTTTGTCAATACAGCAAGCTCCAGATTGCCGTTGTGTGAATTATCCGGCTTGTAGACTAACCGTGCATAGTTCGACGATCAGTTAAAAGAAAAAAATTAGAAAATTAAGCTCTATGCATATAGTTATAATCAGATCGATCATTGTAAATTATAAGCACAAAATTACGGGTATTCTAGAGTATTACTCTAGAAAGTCCGCAAATCGCCGTACTCTGCACCGGTACCGAATGCTCTGCTGCAGATAATCCACAGTTTTGTGCTTTTCCTATGTACTTGATAATCATAAATTAATTCTGCCAAGAAGCGACGGAAGAATGTTAATACGACAACTATCGCATAGAATACAAATTTCTGGATTTTAGACGTACATTACAAAAACACCTGTATTTGTTTAGGTAACGATTATGTATAAACCAGTATTTCAGAAGCAAAGTGACGCGGGTAAAGTGAACAAAGGTGATTCTGTAGAGGAAAAGATCTAAGACGAGGCGATCAAGGAATTCGTTATCCTGCACATCAAGGCATTGAAATGAATGAAGAACGCAGACATGGAAAAGAGCAACATTATTTCCCTAAACAGAATTGATACCAAGTGATAGGAAATACAATGAGTTTTAAGTGTAATTCCCTCAGCCATTGTTTGCAGTGCATCATGAACACCTGCAAATACATTTGGTTCTGTTCGGAATGCTTCAGAGTATTGGTTACATGCTCATATGAAGTCAGCACATTGTCGATTGATTGGAGATAGACCAATGCCTTTAAATGTCCCCATAGATAGAAATCCAACAAATTCATATCCGGTGATGTGGGATACCATGCTACTGGACATCTTTGAACAATCCATCGCCCATTGAACGTTACAGTGTGGTTCTATAGCACGATCTTCAGAAAATGGGGTGGTGTCCCGCCATGCGTGGGCGGTTGTCGTTGTCTTTCTGCAGTGGTAACGTTCTGCCATAGCGCTGGTAATTCATCACGCAGAAATCGGTGATACACAGCTTCAGTTAATCTGTATCGTGTATGGCTCTACGAGTCTACCACAAACAATTCATACCCGTACACTGATAATGAAGCGATTCTGATGCCCCATCTCTATGACTGGTGTAGATTATGCATCTGCCCACACCTGGTGTTACAGTAATTTACTATGCCGTCTCTTGTGAGCCATGCCCACACCAGCGAATATTATTCATTACTCGTCACAAGATAAATGGGTCATTTACCAACAGGTTCGGTTTCCGGACATGCAATCGGCACTTTTATTTTATTTTTGACCAGTACTACCTCCTGTACGAATATACGACAGATTTTTATGCGCCCTGTGTATCTGTTTCCAGTAAAAGAGCTGGTCAGGTGCGGGTAGGACTTCCACACTGAGGGCTCTGTACAAATTAAGTTGTGTGTATAGACGGTTCATCCATTCCAGGAATCGAGCATTTCCATAACTTCTGCCTGGTATCGGCATTGATACTGGCTAGGTATAGGTCCCAGTGACACCATGTCTTTCAAGAATGTTTGACTTTAAAATTTGGACTCGGATAACAAATGACAAAGAAACATGTCTTCCGAGTGATAGAACTACAAATTAACAACTGTTGAATTAGTACCTCTGGTGGTAATGTAAAATCTTGCTTCTTGCCAAATTTCATGATCGGGAAGTACCCTGTTGGTTTTGATGAGTGAATTAGCGAGACTTAAATATGAGACATCAATGGCAGTATCTTTTGATAGCAAACGTTTGTTATACCACCAAGGGGCCATAGACCTTACTATGCGACATAAACTTAACTTGATACGTCCATCAGTTCCTGGTAAATAAGTGTCTTAACAGATTCCCAGACAGACAGACTTTCTGATAACAAATGACAAAAAAATTGTTTGTGTGATATAATTTTTAATCAAAAATTTTCGTATTTTTTCTTTTTGTTTTAGTGTGACACCTTGCTTCTCAAAAAAAAAAAAAAAAAAAAAAAAAAAAAGAGAGAGAGAGAGATAAATGATTCTACGTCAACAAGAAGTACGCTGCAGGTTTTGGTAAGCGACTTTGCGATATTCAAAAATGAGACGTAAATGGCCGCATCTTTTATTACAATGACTTAGGAATTTCATTTTTTTTTTTTTTTTTACATTTCCAAGAGACCGTAGACCCTGATGTGCGACATAAATTCCAACGTGATACGTCAACTTATTTCTGAGAAAAATACAAAGTGGTCCTGTAAGGATTCCATTTTTACCGACTGAGGTACAGAACACTAAAAATGGATGTTTTTGATTATTCGTGCATTTCGGTTATTTGTGTACTCTCTGGTTCGTATTACCCCGGGAATTGGGAGCGTCTTCTATTTATCTGGTGACAAGTATAAATAAAGTCTCTGTCTCCTACAAAAATCGCCTAAAAATTCTGAAATTCACACGTGGTATAAATATGTACAGTTTCTTTAATCACGCCAGAAGCCTGTTCTCAGATTTAACTAAAACTGGAGACAATTATCTTGTTGGTACAGACAAAAATTTTGCGTCCCGAAAAGTTACTTATTCGATAACTTTCCGACACAAAGCTTTGTGCAGTGGAAGTTTCTAACACATTGGCAGCCCACATTGCCGGTACAGCCCTCATTGCTGGCGTGAGCAGTCCAAACCGATAGTAGGCGATTTCCTGCTATTTTAATTCGTACTATAAAAAGGCGTTGTAACAACTGTCTCTACAGCTGATCTCAATTTTATTTGAGGTTGGAGTTACGTTTTTCCTTGATAAAGCCGAAATTTTCGCACGATGGAAAGTTTCCTACTTGAGAACTTGAGCCGCGCCGGACACTAACGTGCCGACATGTCTTATATTTTGTGCCAAATTGAGCTCCATTAGGACCTGAAAGACGGAGGTGCACGTAGTCAGAGCAATAACTAGTATACTGGTGTGCAGAACTTAAGGACGAAATTAACTTTCGCATGATGTGTCACTGCGAACTTACATCGCCCGCTGAAACTTGGACCAGACATAGAAACAATTGCTACAGCTTTGTTCAGAAGGCACCTGAAAGAAATGTGGAATGAGACGAACAGAAAGAACACTTTTATTCAAGGACAATAATTACACAGAAGTCATGATGGATCTTTGAGCATAACAAAAGGCGAGATATGGTTCTTAACAGGATGTGTGAATGAATGAATGTCGTATGACTAGGGCCTCACGTCGGGTAGACCGTTCGCCGTGTGCAAACCTTTCGATTTGACGCCACTTCGGCGACTTGCGCGTCGATGGGGATGAAATGATGATGATTAGAACAACACAACGCCCAGTCCCTGAGTGGAGAAAATCTCCGACCCAGCCGGGAATCGAACCAGCGCCCTTAGGATTGACATTCTGTCGCGCTGACCACTTTTGTGTGTGTGTATGTGTGAAATCTTATGGGCCATAACTGCTAAGGTCATCAGTCCCTAAGCTTACACACTACTTAACCTAAATTATCCTAAGGACAAACACAATCACACCCATGCCCGAGGGAGGACTAGAACCTCCGCCGGGACCAGCCGCACAGTCCATGACTGTAGCGCGTAAAACCCCTCGGCTAATCCCGCGCGGCCACTTTTTTTCCCATTTTCATTTTGTTCGCTTTATTTCGTGGCGTTTGGTCTGGGCAGACGTCACAAGACATTCGTTCAAGTTGATCGTTGATTCCTTGACTCAGTTTTTTTATTACAGAGAGCACGCAGCCCGCTGGCCGAACACGTTGAACTACCGTGCCGGCATCACTCAGCTACCGGCGGCGGACAACGGGATATGTGATCACCATGGACATCAGTTCACGCTCTGAAACGTACTTCAGTAATGACGAGGAGTTCTTGCAGCAGGGCGTTGTATTCTTCCAGCAGCGCTGTTGACAATTACTGCACGATCGTCTCTCCGCCGCCCGAAGGGATTTAAGCCGAGGGGACAGACAGGTCAGTCCATTTGCCGAACATCCTGTAGTTCCAAAAGCTTCTCCACCTGCGTCATTCGACGCAGTCACGCATTGTCACACATAAAAATAAAATCAAGGCTGAATGCGCCTGTGAAAAGACGCACATGGGGAAGGACAATAACATTGACCGGCGAGTATACTGTGTTCGAAGATTCGAAGGCCAGTACGCCCATGCAACTTTATATGGTTCAAATGGCTCTGAGCACTATGGGACTTAACTGCTATGGTCATCAGTCCCCTAGAACTTAGAACTACCTAAACCTAACTAACCTAACGACGTCACACACATCCATGCCCGAGGCAGCATTCGAACCTGCGACTGAAGCGCCTAGAACCGCTCGGCCACCAGATGCCGGCTTGCAACTTTGTACCTCCTGACACCATAAAACCTTGAACAGCATTTTGGGGCATTACGTGTTCCCTTCTCTTGCCATATGACGGTACATCAAGTATTGTCATCGACCGTATGAATCCACGCTTTCTCAACGTAAGGGACCAGCTTCGGCCCGAGCGCGTGTGATAATCACGTATGGAACATAATGCTGTCCTTTTAATGCTGGGGCAGACTATCACATATGTCATCAAAAAAACGAGAAGATCCACGTGCTGGGTATTTATTCTATATAGAGCACGAATTTTGGTGGATAATAGGAAGAAGTATAACAGGAAGAAGTAACCACAAAACAACATTTGGCAGTATGTTACGTATCCTGGTCTCCGGATCATCGTCAGTGCGAACTTTCGTACAATAATCAACAACTACAACGCTGAAAGAGCAGAAAGCCTTAGCACAGAAGCTCATGGTACGAAATATATGGTGCCTATGAAAACACAGTGAATGTAATAAATAGCCATAGCAAAGACGTGTTCCACTCTACTATGTAGGGTGTCTGTCTTAACGTGAGAAAACTAAATATCTCGAAAACGACCGCATCACACGAAAAAATTGTTCTTGGTGAAAAGTTAATATTATTAAAGGAGACCTCGGTATATGCTAAATTGCCCACATTCTAACCATCCATTCAGCTTGGGCGGGATCCCACACAGGAGGGAAGGTTAAGAAGCGGGCAATTGTAGCACAGACGGAGGTCCCCTTTACTAATATTAACTTTTAACCTAGAACATTTTTTCGTACGATGTGTCATTTTCGAGATATTAAGTTGTCCCAAGGTAAAACAAACAGCCTGTATGTAGTTATTTATTTCAAACTTTATGGTGTCAAGTCTTCTGAAGCAGAAGCAGAACAGGAAGTATCAAAAACGAAGAAAGCAAATAAAAGGTATGACCACATGTTACAATGTTGGGATAGGGGAACGGTACTCCGATCAACTGCCGAATGTAAGTGTTTTAATGCAAGTTTTCTGGGACGCACAGATGCCATTGAAACTACACAGTTTTTATGCGATGTAGCTTGTCACTTAATTGTTTTATACGCGAGATATTTTGTTTAATCGTTTTGATCTGATGCAGTAAAAAAAGTAATTAAAAACAACTATAAATAGCCTCTCTTACGCACAAGCATTTTTTATGTTCTTCTAGCACGAGCGAAACTGACACACGCTTAAGCATTGATAAGTCTGAAGACTGAAATCTCGTTCGTGAGTCGTCTTCGCTGTGCCTGTTAATCGTACTCATACGAAGGTGCCGAACGCATGTGATTATCCGAGCGCAGGAAAAATTGTGGAAAGATAGTTTTACGTGAGGTAGGGGGGAGGGGGTCGTAGTTGTGACAGGTGCAGGATAACATCGGCGTGGTTTTGCGTACCCATTAGTTGCCTCATTAGGGATCATCATGGGTTCTGAAAACAACGATCGTGTGGAACCCAGCTCGCTCTGTCCGTCCACGAGACTCAGAAAGCAGAAGAAACAGGCGCCCAGGTTGACGAGTTCCTTCACTTCGAGAAGGCATTCGATACAGTTCTGTACTGCCGCCTAATGAACAAAACTAGAGGGTACGGAATATCAGATCAGCAATGTGACTGAGTTACAGAATTCGGAGCAAACAGAACTCATCATGTCAGTTTCGTAAGACATCTTCGGACGTGAAATTAACATCTGTGTACTACAAAGGAGCGTTATACGACCGTTATTCATGCTTTTCAAACTATAGGTACTTCCTGGATAACCCTGTATATAAATGACGTATTGGATGATGTCGGAAGTTCTATGAGGCATTCGCGGATTGAAAACAGTACCGAAACGCAGGAAGACTTGCAGGAGATCGACGATTCGTGCAGGAAGTGGAAATTGAGCCTCATAATAAATAAATAACGAGGAAATAAAGACCCTTTATTGTAAGACTAAATGATTGCAGAACAATGACTAGAAGCCTTTACTTCACTAAAATATATATATGTATTCGTACAGTGATATTTGAAATGGACCGATCACATAAATTTAAATGCTGGTAAGGCAGATGCCACACTGAGATTCGATGAAAGACTCCTGAGGAAATGTACTTCATTAACAAAAGAAGTAGCTTGCAAAACAATCGTTCGATCAAAATTGGAATATTGCATGTCAGTCTAGAATACGTACTAGATAGGATTGATAGGGGAAATAGAGAAGATCCAAAGAAGAGTAGCGCCTTTCGTTACAAGTTCATTTAGCAAGCGCGAAAGAATCACGGACATGTAAAGCGATCTTCAGTGGCGGACGCACCAATAGAGGCGTTCTGTATCATCAACTGTTAGAATTCCTGGCTCGTACGTTCCTAGAAGAATCAGCCAATTCCTGCTACGTATTTATGCTTCTAAACGGCCAAAATGATCACCTCGTCTTTCCAACTAATGGTTTCCAGGGGCAACAAAAATTTGATTTACGGCAAGTCAACCCATTATTGGCAGAAGCTAAAAATTTAAAATGGCCTCATAATCTACTCATTAAGAGATATAAAATCACGTCAAAAGATTTAATACAATAAGTCAAGCATTAAAGTTAGAAACTGTGCATATGTCTTTGAGACAGAGTAGCTTATGGCGCGCAAATTGCCCATACTACATTCATCCAGTGCTTAAGAATGAAAGCACTTAGCGATTTCGAATTAACTGTAGAGATAATTTCAAATATTTTCGAAACTTTTTCTAGCTGAGACGCCCCTCCCATCGCCCCGCCCCCCCAAAACAAACACACACTACAAAGAGAAAATGAAAGGATAAAACTTTATCGCTTGTCGTATTTTCCCTGTTCTTAGAGTAAGACTTCAGCATCAGCCATGACTGAAATTTCTCATTTTGAGAAAATGGAAGGCGTAATCTGTATTTAACTAGAAAAACATTTCTAGCTAAGATCACATTAGATAGTATTTATCATTGCTAAACATTTGTGCAAATGTGCATTTCACTGTATATCGTGCAGACGAACTAAAAAGCATCTGTGGAGTACTACGTGTGTTAACTTGCCCAGTGCATAAGGTGCTTTTCATTTGTGTATGGTTTCACTTTAGATAAATCCTATGTATAATGTACTGTACATTCTCCACTATAGTGCCGACATGGAGATGTTAAGTCACGACGATTTATAGCCAAAAAGTTTTTTTTAAGATTAGAAACCAGTCACCAATAATAAGTATCAATTAATCCGATCTTGGTTATAAAATGTTTTCCACGGTGTTTGAATTTATTGCTTCTTTAATACTAAAACTATTCATAACACATTTTGCAGACTGTGTACTCAAAGACCACCGAATTTACCTGCAAAATTATAACATTGTACGACACGTAGTTAGGGACGACGTTAAAAATATTGAGATGCCAGAAATACCAGCTTTTCTTAAAAGGGAGCAGTTTTACACACTGGAGTTCCGTTATTTAAAGAATCGGGGGGTTGATTGTTACCGTTACCTAGAGAATAGATTATGAAGGTATAATTAGAGATTCAAGCTCACTCAGAATGTAACCAACAACAGTTTTTCCTGCTGATCATTCGCGACTGGAACAGGAAAAGGAGAGTAGGCAGAGAGGAAGTTACAGTGTTACACTAAGTACGCTCCGCCACACACCGTAAAGAGGCTTGCGGACTATAGATGTAGATGAAATGAAATGTCGTGTGAGTATGGCCTCCTGTCGGGTTGATATGTCGCCTGGTGCAAGTCAGTCTGGTTAACAACACTTCGGCGACTTGTACGTCGATAAGGATGAAAAGATGAAGGCAACACAACTCCTAGACTCCGAACGGAGAAAATCTCCAAACCAGCCGGGAACTGAACCCAGGATCCTCGCATGGCATTCTGTAGCACTAATCACTCAGCTACGGAGGCGGACGATAGATGTAGAAAAGAGCAAACTAAAGTGTCTCAAATGATACGTTTGAAGGTGTCAGACGAGACTATAAGCAGGCGCTCTAACAAGTGTCGCGCGGGCGGTGGGCGTGCTGCGACGGGAGCGTGTAACAGGTAGGCGCGGCTCCGGCTTACCTTCATGGTGGGCGCGCTGCGCTGCGTCGCGTGGACTGGCGCGGCTGGCCGGCTCGCACCGCAGTATCGACGTCCGCCGCCGCCGCCGCCGCCGCCGCCGCCTCCAGCGCGCCGTCCCGGCGACCTCGCGACGCCCCCACAGGTCGGCGGCGCCGCGGCCGCTGTGCGCCGGCGCCCAAGGCTGGCCCCGGCACGCCCCGCGCCGAGCTCCAACTCTTCATCTCACTTGTCGATACGGCCCGGACACTCCAGCCCATCGACACTCCACCGCTTCCACAGACGCGGCACACGGCGGTAGTGATTGGCTGATGCGTCTATATCTGCAGGCCGGAAAAATAAACCTGACCCGGAAAGTATTTAGCGCGCCTAAACTAGGCAACCCACCTTACTTCATCCGGCTCCTGAATGGAAGATTTACGTAGGGTAAGGCCAAACATAGTACCTGCTCGCTTTGCAGCGGCAGTTTGGTTGTTATGCATGTGGTATATCTCTGGATCATACATGACAGTTTATTTTTATATCCTATTATAATCAAGAATCTGACCTGTCTATTCAGGAGTTTAATTACACTGCGTATGATCAGAATTGGCAAAAGTCTCCTCTAGACTACGAAATCCACAGACACTACGCTGTCACGGTCGCGAGAATCTGTGTAAGGTTATCTAAAAATCCTTACAATATACACCGTTGGCCATTAAAATTGCTACACCACGAAGATGACGCGAAATTTAACAGACAGGAAGAAGATGCTGTGATATGCAAATGATTAGCTTTTCAGAGCATTCACACAAGGTTGGCGCCGGTGGCGACACCTACAACGAGCTGACATGAGGAAAGTTTCCAACCGATTTCTCATACACAAACAGCAGTTGACCGGCGTTGCCTGGTGAAACGTTGTGGTGATGCCTCGTGTAAGGAGTAGAAATGCGTACCATCACGTTTCCGGCTTTGATAAAGGTCGGATTGTAGCCTATCGCGATTGCGGTTTATTGTATCGCGACATTGCTGCTCGCGTTGGTCGACATCCAATGACTGTTGCAGAATATGGAATCGGTGGGTTCAGGAGGGTGATAAGGAACGCCGTGCTGTATCCCAACGGCCTCGTATCACTGGCAGTCGAGATGACAGTCATCTTATCCGCGTGGCTGTAACGGATCGTGCAGCCATGTCTCGATCCCTGAGTCAACAGATGGGGACATTTGCAAGGCAACAATAATCTGCACGAACAGTTCGACGACGTCTGCAGCAGCATGGACTATGAGCTCGGAGGCCTTGGCTGCCGTTACACTTGACGCTGCATCAGAGACAGGAGTACCTGCGATGGTGTACTCAAAGACGAATCTGCGTGCACGAATGGCAAAACGTCATTTTTTCGGATGAATCCAGGTTCTGGTTACAGCATCATGATGATCACATCCGTGTTTGGCGACATCGCGGTGAACGCACATTGGAAACTTGTATTCGTCATCGCCATATTGGCGTATCACCCGTATGGGGTGCCATTGGTTATACGTCTCGGTCACCTCTTGTTCGCATTGACGGGCACTTTGAACAGTGGACGTTACATTTAAGATGTGTTACGACCCGTGGCTCTACCCGTCATTCGATCCCTGCGAAACCATACATTTCAGTAGTATAATGCACGACTGCATGTTGCAGGTCTTGTACGGGCCCTGGCCAGTACATTCTCCAGTTCTCTCACCAATTGAAAACGTCTGGTCAATGATGGCCGAGCAACTGGCTCTTCACAATACGCCACTCACTACTCTTGAGGATCTGTGGTATCGTGTTGAAGCTGCATGGCCGGCTGTACCTGTACACGCCTCCAGACTCTGTTTGACTCAATACCCAGGCGTATCAAGGCCGCTATTACGGCAAGGGGTTGTTGTTCTGGGGACTGATTTCTCAGGCTCTATGCACCCAACTTGCGTGAAAATGTGATCACATGTCAGTTCTAGTATAATATACACTCCTGGAAATGGAAAAAAGAACACATTGACACCGGTGTGTCAGACCCAACATACTTACTCCGGACACTGCGAGAGGCCTGTACAAGCAATGATCACACGCACGGCACAGCGGACGCACCAGGAACCGCGGTGTTGGCCGTCGAATGGCGCTAGCTGCGCAGCATTTGTGCACCGCCGCCGTCAGTGTCAGTCAGTTTGCCGTGGCATACGGAACTCCATCGCAGTCTTTAACACTGGTAGCATGCCGCGACAGCGTGGACGTGAACCGCATGTGCAGTTGACGGACTTTGAGCGAGGGCGTATAGTGGGCATGCGGGAGGCCGGGTGGACGTACCGCCGAATTGCTCAACACGTGGGGCGTGAGGAATCCACAGTACATCGATGTTGTCGCCAGTGGTCGGCGGAAGGTGCACGTGCCCGTCGACCTGGGACCGGACCGCAGCGACGCACGGATGCACGCCAAGACCGTAGGATCCTACGCAGTGCCGTAGGGGACCGCACCGCCACTTCCCAGCAAATTAGTCACACTGTTGCTCCTGGGGTATCGGCGAGGACCATTCGCAACCGTCTCCATGAAGCTGGGCTACGGTCCCGCACACCGTTAGGCCGTCTTCCGCTCACGCCCCAACATCGTGCAGCCCGGCTCCAGTGGTGTCGCGACAGGCGTGAATGGAGGGACGAATGGAGACGTGTCGTCTTCAGCGATGAGAGTCGCTTCTGCCTTGGTGCCAATGATGGTCGTATGCGTGTTTGGCGCCGTGCAGGTGAGCGCCACAATCAGGACTGCATACGACCGAGGCACACAGGGCCAACACCCGGCATCATGGTGTGGGGAGCGATCTCCTACACTGGAAATTGAAATAAGAACACCGTGAATTCATTGTCCCAGGAAGGGGAAACTTTATTGACACATTCCTGGGGTCAGATACATCACATGATCACACTGACAGAACCACAGGCACATAGACATAGGCAACAGAGCATGCACAATGTCGGCACTAGTACAGTGTATATCCACCTTCCGCAGCAATGCAGGCTGCTATTCCCCATGGAGACGATCGTAGAGATGCTGGATGTAGTCCTGTGGAACGGCTTGCCATGCCATTTCCACCTGGCGCCTCAGTTGGACCAGCGTTCGTGCTGGACGTGCAGACCGCGTGAGACGACGCATCATCCAGTCCCAAACATGCTCAATGGGGGACACATCCGGAGATCTTGCTGGCCAGGGTAGTTGACTTACACCTTCTAGAGCACGTTGGGTGGCACAGGATACATGCGGACGTGCATTGTCCTGTTGGAACAGCAAGTTCCCTTGCCGGTCTAGGAATGGTAGAACGATGGGTTCGATGACGGTTTGGATGTACCGTGCGCTATTCAGTGTCCCCTCGACGATCACCAGTGGTGTACGGCCAGTGTAGGAGATCGCTCCCCACACCATGAAGCCGGGTGTTGGCCCTGTGTGCCTCGGTCGTATGCAGTCTTGATTGTGGCGCTCACCTGCACGGCGCCAAACACGCATACGACCATCATTGGCACCAAGGCAGAAGCGACTCTCATCGCTGAAGACGACACGTCTCCATTCGTCCCTCCATTCACGCCTGTCGCGACACCACTGGAGGCGGGCTGCACGATGTTGGGGCGTGAGCGGAAGACGGCCTAACGGTGTGCGGGACCGTAGCCCAGCTTCATGGAGACGGTTGCGAATGGTCCTCGCCGATACCCCAGGAGCAACAGTGTCCCTAATTTGCTGGGAAGTGGCGGTGCGGTCCCCTACGGCACTGCGTAGGATCCTACGGTCTTGGCGTGCATCCGTGCGTCGCTGCGGTCCGGTCCCAGGTCGACGGGCACGTGCACCTTCCGCCGACTACTGGCGACAACATCGATGTACTGTGGAGACCTCACGCCCCACGTGTTGAGCAGTTCGGCGGTACGTCCACCCGGCCTCCCGCATGCCCACTATACGCCCTCGCTCAAAGTCCGTCAACTGCACATACGGTTCACGTCCACGCTGTCGCGGCATGCTACCAGTGTTAAAGACTGCGATGGAGCTCCGTATGCCACGGCAAACTGGCTGACACTGACGGCGGCGGTGCACAAATGCTGCGCAGCTAGCGCCATTCGACGGCCAACACCGCGGTTCCTGGTGTGTCCGCTGTGCCGTGCGTGTGATCATTGCTTGTACAGCCCTCTCACAGTGTCCGGAGCAAGTATGGTGGGTCTGACACACCGGTGTCAATGTGTTCTTTTTTCCATTTCCAGGAGTGTAGTTGCAGGGAAATTGAGTTATTCAAAAGAAAAAGCTTCTAAAATTGAGCAACATAATAATGCGTTGGTCCACCTCTGGCCCTTTTGCAAGCCGTTATTCGGCTTGGTATTGATTGATACAGTTGTTGGATGTCCTCCTAAGGGATATCGTGCCAAATGCTGTTCTGTTGGCACGTTACATCCATGAACTCCCGAGCTAGTTGGGGAGCCCTGCCCGTAATGCTTTCTCAATTGGAGAGAGATGAGCTGACCTTGTTGTCCAAGGTAGGGTTTCACAGGCACGAAGACAAGCAGTAGAGGCTCTTGCTATGTGCCATCCTGGGCATACATTTCAACAAGATAATGCCAGCTGCACACAGCAAGAGTTTTTAGTGTTTATGTCTTCCCAACTGAGAACGTTTGCAGCATTATGGGCGAGGCCCTGCAATCAGCTTTATCTTTATACACTCTTAAAATTAATAATTTGAACTCTCTACTGAGAAATGTTCAGAATTACTAAAACAATGGGAAACATCTCCAGTCGATGGCAAAATCAAAGGACACTATCCTGAGAACAAACCTGTCATGTAAATGTCACCAGAATTTTTATGGTTATTTAAAAACTCTTGCGAAGTACATAACACAAAAAAATTTATACATAGTCTAATCACACTAATGGGGTCACGAGCTACGTTCCGCGTCAACGTACGATGACCACTCGCAGACAGCAGATGGAAGCACTAAAATTAGAGGGTATACAGAGTGACTCAGCTGCTCCTACCACTGGGCTTTATGCTACCTGCAGCGTCTTCAGATACCACAAGCAAGCTTTCCATATTCTCTACCTTGCTAAGTACAAACCATTATTCCTGCAGAAAAACGAACACGACCTTTTTGTAGGAAATTTAAGTTAATTGAAGTTTTTACTATGATGCGTTTTCGCTAGAGGCCATGCTTTACGAATTTTCGAGAAAAACGTACAAATGTGACCTTGAAACGCGTTTTTCTTGAATAACTAAAAGACTGAGACCTCCAACGTAAACGTATCCCAGTACAGAATTTAACTGCATCAAATTTCCTACAAAAAGTCCTGTTGATTTTTTTTGTCTAGGACTAGCAGTTTATGTGTAGCAGGCGAGAGAATACGGGTATGGCAATCTTGTGAATGGTATTTGAGGGCATTGTGGGCTGCATAAAACCCAGGGGAAGGGGCAGCTGAATCCCCCTGTATAGAGCGTTTTGGGGGGGACGCGGAAAACAGTACATTTGTTGTCGTAGTGCAGAAATGGAGCGGTTTATCTGTCTTTCAAAAGAGTATGACCGTTGGCTTCCGGGCAAAGAGTGGAATCATTTTCCGACGTTCATAAACTATTCGCGTGCTGCCATGGTTAAAGTATACTGTGCATAGCAAAATAGTGCTATCCAAAACAGACGTCAAGGAGACTTTGGTGCATCATGGTCCATAGGTGACAGGTGTGAACGACTTCTCTGGAGATGGGTATGGGCGAATAAACGTGCAATTACTGAGCAACTGGCCGCCCATATGAACCAAGGGGCTATCAACAGTGTCTCCTCAACGACCATTCAGCGAATGTCGCTGCTGTATGGGCTTCCGCAGCAGGCACCTGGTTCACGCACACACGATGACTACGGTTCGTCAACGACGAGGCCTGAAATTTGCTCGCCAGTACCATAACTGAACGTCAACTGAGTCGCGACAGGCAGTTTTTCAGATGAACCAAGTTTTATGTTCCATCGGAGATGGCCATTGGTGAGCACAGCGTGGAACGTCTGATAGCATTGACCCTGCAACAATCGTCATGAGAGTCCAGTTTGGAGTACATTCTCTGGGTGATTTCGTCACAAATATACATCTATCCTTGGGGACCATGTGCACCCCAACATGCAGTTCGTTTTTCCTCAGTACGATGGCATCCACCAGCAGGACAATGCAACATATCGCAGAGTTAGCAGTTCACGTGCGTGGCTCGAAGAGCACCAGGATGAGATATCATATTTCTATGGCTACTAAACTCCCCGGATTCAAGCCCAATCGAGAATCTGTGCAACCACCTCAATTGTGCTGTTCACGTCACTGATCCTCAACCGAGAAACTTAGAGCAGCTGGCAACAGCACGTCGGTATGGCTCCATATCACTTTCGATACCTTCCTGAACCTCTCTAATTCTCTTCCTGCACATCTCGCAGCGATCTGCACTGCGGAAGGTGGTTATTCAGGCTTTTGGCAGTAGTCGTATTAGTGAGACTGGACAGAGTATGTCAGTGAATGAATCTGCACAATTATATAATTGCACAACACATAGTTCAAGAGATATGACGGTATAAAAACTGAAGGATCAAGTCGATGTCACTGTCACGTCGATAAAATATCTAAGCGTAATGTTGCAGAATGATATGAAATGGGATAAGCATGGAAGGCGAATGATCGACTTCGGTTTGTTGGGATACTGTTAGGGAAGTGTGAATCATCTGTAAAGGATATCACGTATAGATCACTAATGCGACCCACTCTTGAGTACTGCTCGGAGTATTTGGGATCGAACCAGGTCGGAATGAGGGAAGACATCGGAGTAACTCATAAGCGGCCCATAGATTTGTTACCGGTGGATTCGATCAACTCGCAAGTGTTACGGAGCTGCCATCCGAACTCAAATAGGAATCGCTGCAGCAAATGTGACGTTCTTTTCGAAGAACACCATTGAGAAAATTTAGAGAACCGGCATTAGAAGTTGACTGCAGAACGAATCTACTATAGCCAAGGTACGTTGCGCGTAAGGACCACAAAGATAAGAGAAATTAGGGCTCGTAAAAAGCTACATAGACAGTGTTTTTCCCTCTCTCTATTGGCGAGTGGAACAGCCTAGTAGTGGTAAAAGATACCGCACCAAACGGTGGCTTGTGGAGTATGTTTGTAGATGTAGGTACCATCTGCAAAGAATCTAAGAGAGCTACTCAGATGGTCTTCTATATCATTGAAATCTGGGTTCACAGGACAGAGCGGATCAGGTCGTGGCTGTGGAAAGCGGCCAAAATCAGTTACTGTTAGTTGCACAAAACCCACAAACTTTATTTTCCCAAAGACAATTAATCACACATACCCTTAAAAGGATTCAAAAACAATACAGCTGAAGGCCCGAACACAAGTTATTAAAATTGCCTCAAGGAATACACGCGGCTGAAGGCCTTAGTTAACCAAAAGAAAAAAAATTACGTAAAAGCTCGGCTGAAGGCCTTAGTTAACCAAAAGAAAAAAAAATTAAATAAAAGCTCGGCTGAAGGCCTTAGTTAACCAAAAGAAAAATATTTTACATAAAAGCTCGGCTGAAGGCCACATACTCAACATTGAAGAACTGAAGGCTTAAGAGCCTGAATAAGAAAGATTTAAAATAGAGCAAAATCTCCTTTTTTTAAATAAGTTTTAAACAATTCAATCTTGAAACCTTAATTTAAATCGGCTGAAGGCCTTATTTTAAAATTAAAACAAACTAAATTAATAGACGGCTGAAGACCTCGCACAGTACTAGAGACAAAAGAAAATCAAAATATAAAAACAACAGAGCAGTAGTGCTCAGAAGTGTTCCAAGGGTCGGCCTTGGCAGGAAACTAACAACAGTTTAGGTGAGACAGGCTGCCAAAAGTAAGACTAGATAACCGGATGCAACCCTACCCAGGGATGGCTGAAGGACCGACCAACAACCTAATCAGTTCCCTACCGCCGACCAACGACACGACAACGGAAAATATCGGCCGAGGACGAAGATACCAGCAGCACTAGGTCTTCAAAAATTGGCGTCTAAATACAGTCAAGGCACAATAACCACTCAAAAATATGAACAAACACCAAGGGCTGTAACTACACGCCGTGCCGGACAGCATCAACACGGCGAGGAAAACACACTCCCGGAAACCTACGCTAATGACCTCGCCGGGGAGACTTCCTCGCTTCTCTGTCCCAACCGACCGACCGAACGAACGACCAACCAACGGTCGTTCCCGCTCTTGTCTCCTTCCGTCGGACAGTACATGTCTGTCGCCAGCGGTCGCCGAGTACTGGCTGTCCGCACCTCACTGGCGCTCCGTCCCAACTGAAAACCGACAGTGGACGACCCGGAAACACTAGCGGTCGCTCCAGGGACAGTACGATAGTGCACTTACCGGTAAGCTCTGCTGCTGATACTCACGGGCAAGCAAACCAGCAACTCAGTGACGCCAGTTAATTGAATAAGAAGCGAGGCGACAGTACCGTAAAAACAAGTAGCAAGCAATAAACGGCATGAACACGAGCCGCGCACGCCTCAATCATTTATACAGTTTAAGAACAGCAGAGAACTCATAATGCTTCCTTGGGGAATTCCAGGTATCACTTCTGTTTCAGTAGATGAGTTCCCATCAATTATTACGAACTGTACACCTGAGCCACGCCGTTGGATAAGAAATCGCTTGTGACAAACAATTTCCAAAGCCTTCTAGAAATCTGTAAATATCGAATCAACTTGAGGTCCGTGTCGGTAGAACTAATTACTTTGTGTAACTAAACAGCAACCTGGCCGGCCGGAGTGGCCGTGCGGTTATAGGCGCTACAGTCTGGAATCGCGTGACCGCTACGGTCGCAGGTTCGAATCCTGCCTCGGGCATGGATGTGTGTGATGTCCTTAGGTTAGTTAGGTTTAGGTAGTTCTAAGTTCTAGGGGACTGATGACCACAGTAGTTAAGTCCCATAGTGCTCAGAGCCATTTGAACCAGCAAGCTGTGTTTCACAAAAATGATATTTCCTGAATCTGTGCTGAAAGTGCGTCAATAGATCGTTTACAGGTAGAGAAAATATATGAGGATGTACAACGTGTAATTCAGTGTGTAAAGAGAGATGAAAATATAAGAACCGTGGGGAATTGGAACGATGTAATGCGGGAGGAAAGATAAGACAAAGCTTCAGGGGACTAAATGTTTTGTAGCTAACATGAGAGAGGAGAAAGACTGCTAGAGCTCTGCAATAAAGTATGCAAGTAATAGCGAATATACTGTACGGAAATCATAAGAGGAGAAGATATCTTTGGAAAAGCCGAGGGACATGGGAAGATTTCAGCCGATTATATCATGGTCAGTCAGAGATCCCAAAACCATATGTTAAATTGTAAGGCGTACCCAGGAGCACAATTTAGTAATGATGAAGAGTAGATTGAAGGTTTAGAGAATAGCTGAACGAATCAATGCGGAAAGAAGTTGGGTGCTGAAATATTGAGGAAGGATTAGGTGCGTTTGACGTTCTCTAGGGCCTTAAATACTGAAATAATGAAAACCACAGCTAGAACGGAACATTATCTCTAGAAAGCGCAGTTCCAGAAGCTGGACAGACAAATATACGTTTTAAGAAACCTTGAAAAACAAAAGAAATACTTCAGCTGACCACTGAAAAAATGAAATACAAAAATGTTTAGGAAAGGATAGAAATACAAGTACATAAGTCAATTACGAATTGACTAAATAGGATGTGCAGATAGGTGGAAAGCAAGATGAAACGGAACGAGTGCTTAAGGTCCATTGTATTGAAGG
Organism: Schistocerca piceifrons; assembly: GCF_021461385.2. Lineage (NCBI taxonomy): Eukaryota > Metazoa > Arthropoda > Insecta > Orthoptera > Acrididae > Schistocerca > Schistocerca piceifrons. The sequence continues at coordinate 316,727,440 of NC_060145.1, read as the reverse complement.
CAAATGGTCAACGTCAATTTATCGGGAGAATTCTAGGAAAGTGTAGCTGTCGGCCAGTTCTTGAATGCTGCTCTAGTCTTTGATACACCCTCCAGGTCAGGTTAAAGGAAGATCTCGAAGGAATTCAGAGATGAGTTGCTAGAGTTGTTACCCGCTGGTTCACTCAACATGTGCATATTACGGAAATGCTCCTTGAACTCAAATGAGAATACCTGAAGGAAAGAAGAAGTTCTTTTCGCAAAACACTGTTGAAAAAGTTTAGCGAACCGGCATTTGCGACAGACTTAAGAACGATTGTACTGGCATCAGTATCTCTCGTAAAGATAGCGAAGACAAGAAAAGAGAAATCAGGGCACTTACGGAAGCATATAGGTAGTCGTTTTTTCCTCGTTGCATTTGTGAGTGGAACAGGAAAGGGAATAATTAGGTGTTATAGCGAATCCCTCTCTGTGCTCCATATGGTGGCTTGCAGTGTATGTATGTAGATGTAGATAAAAACTATCGATGGATGGCCAGACAGAGATAAGAATTTCAGTCTTACTCTACGCCACCGTCTCAAAGCAGCTCCACCAAACCAGAAAGTACAGATAACCTGTGGTACACTACTGGCCATTAAAATTGCTACACCAGGAAAAAATGCAGATATTAAACGGGTATTCATTGGACAAATATAATATACTAGAACTGACATGTGATTACATGTTCACGTAATTTGGGTGCATAGATCCTGAGAAATCAGTACCCAGAACAACCACCTCTGGCCGTAATAACGGCCTTCATACGCCTGGGCATTGAGTCAAACAGAGCTTGGATGGCGTGTACAGGTACAGCTGCCCATGCAGCTTCAACACAATACCACAGTTCATGAAGAGTAGTGACTGGCGTATTGTGACGAGCCAGTTACTCGGCCACCATTGACCAGACGTTTTCAATTGGTGATAAATCTGGAGAATGTGCTGGCCAGGGCAGCAGTCGAACATTTTCTGTATCCAGAAACGCCCGTACAGGACCTGCAACATGGGGTAGTGCATTATCCTGCTGAAATGTAGGGTTTTGCAGGGATCGAATGAAGGGTAGAGCCACGGGTCGTAACACATCTGAAATGTAACGTCCACTGTTCAAAGTGCCGTCGATGCGAACAAGAGGTGACCGAGACGAGTAAACAATGGCACCCCATACCATCACGCCGGGTGATACGCCAGTATGACGATGACGAATACACGCTTCCAGTGTGCGTTCACCGCGATGTCGCCAAACACGGATGCGACCATCATGATGCCGTAAACAGAACCTGGATTCATCCTAAAAAATGACGTTTTGCCATTCGTGCGACCAGGTTCGTCGTTGGGTACACCATCGCAGGCGCTCCTGTCTGTGATACAGCGTCAAGGGTAACCGCAGCCATGGTCTCCGAGCTGATAGTCCATGCTGCTGCAAACGTCGTCGAACTGTTCGTGCAGATGGTTGTTGTTTTGCAAACGTCCCCATCTGTTGACTCGGGGATCGAGACGTGGCTGCACGATCCGTTACAGCCATGCGGATAATATGCCTGTCACCTCGACTGCTAGTGATACGAGGCCGTTGGGATCCAGCACGGCGTCCCGTATTACCCTCCTGAACGCACAGATTCCATATTCTGCTAACAGTCATTGGATGTCGACCAACGCGAGCAGCAATGTCGCGATAGGATAAACCGCAATCACGGTAGGCTTCAATCCGACCTTTATCAAAGTCGGAAACGTGATGGTACGCATTTCTCCTCCTTACACGATGTATCACAACAACGTTTCACCAGGCAACGCCGGTCAATTGCTGTTTGTGTATGAGAAATCGGTTGGAAACTTTCCTCATGTCAGGACGATGTATGTGTCGCCACCGGCGTCAACGTTGTGTGAATGCTCTGAAAAGCTAATCATTTGCATATCACAGCATCTTCTTCCTGTCGGTTAAATTTCGCGCCTGTAGCACGTCATCTTCGTGGTGTAGCAATTTTAATGGCCAGTAGTATATATTGTGAGCCACTGAGGACACAGATGAAAAGCGCCACTGCAGGGACTTATCCCTTGAACGTTTCCCGCGAGACCCACATTCCCAACTGTCCACAATCTACATACGTAATGTTCCTAATAGATACTTGCCCATCCACTCATTACTCGAGCCCACTAGGGCGACGATTCCCGTAAGAGTTCGGGCAACCTGTGCGCATTCACACAGACGAAGGTCAATGACCGGGTACCCATTTAACTATATATGAAGATAATAACTGTTTCTCGAAAGAACAGATACCACTGATGACCGTGCAGCTTCTCTAGAATAAATGATAATTAATTGAAATCCTCAGCTGCCAATAGGGTCTCACGGGAAGCGGGCAAGGGATAAGTCCCTGCAGTCACGCTATTTATCTGTGTCCTCGGTGGCTCAAATGGGCTGGCACAGTAGCTCAGCGTGTTCGGTCAGAGGGTTTAGCTACCCTCTGTAATAAAAAAAACTGAGTGAACGGATCAACGAACAATCTGAACGAGTGTCATCGGACGTCTACCACGAACAAATTCAACGAACAATGTAGAACAAAATGAGGTTAGGAAAAAAAAAAGATGAACAGAGCGTCTGCCATGTAAGCAGGAGATCCCGGGTTCGAGTCCCGGTCGGGGCAGTCACTTTTAGCTGTCCCCATCAAGGTATGTCAACAACATCTGTCGGCGGCTGACGGTTTCAACTAATTATCATTTATTCTAAAGAAGCTGCACTGTCATCAGTGGTTTCTGTTCTTTGGAGAACAGTTATTATCTTCATATGCACTCACATATACTCAGAACACTGTCGTGGACACGATTGATACTTCCAACGTACTGAGGATATTGCACAGGTACCGTTCGTGCTCAAATTCTACTGCGCAATCTTCAGGCTTGGCTAGTATCTGCGTTTATGTTCAGTCAAGCATTTCTCACCGTATTTCCGTACGTTTGTGCAAAACCTGCATGCCATCAATACAACTGTCACTGTAACACACTGGTATCGGCAGCGTCAATAATAGTATGGTAAGAATGGTGCAACGAGAAATCCGAATGCATGCACGATCGCGACTTTGGAAAGTCCCATCATGTCTCGGACGCACACAGTCTGGATGCACAAGAATCAGGTATCACACGTCATATCCATCTTGCATTCGCCTCTCTCGTCGATCAATAGGACAAGGTCTGATGCCACCCAGCTAAAGTGTTCTCCAAAATACACTACCGCCCACCAAAACTGCAACTTCAGGAAGGCTGGAAAATAACGGAGTTTTATTTGTTGTGTGTGTACTGCATACAAGCAACAATTCGTGATTGCATTTGTAGGTGATGTGACGATATTCAGGGTGCAAAATATATTACACAGGGCTGCCACTTCTGTTCTTATCCAGCCGGACATCCAGTCTGGGTGGTTGACCAATATAGGTATATCATCCTGCTGTTTCAACTGTGTGCCATAGTTTAAAATCGTAGTGGCTGGAGAGGGATGGCTTGCCAGTCTCTCTCCAACCAAAATGTTTCACTGCGCGGTAGATCTAGAGATAGTGCTGGTCAGGCCAACAGTCGAAAATCCTCTGTGTCGAAGTAGGTCAGGAATGCATGGGCAACAAGTGGTCTTGCGTTATCATGTTGAAATATAACGTCACGGAGATTTTGTAGATAAGCCACAGTAACCGGCATTAACAGGTCAGCGACTGCTATTTGAATTGCCAGCTATTCGAACAAGAAGTTATAGTACTGTGCGACCTATAACACACACCACCAGGCATAGTGCTGGGCTAGTTTAGTGATGTCGAATGCGATCTGGAAACGTACGTTCTCCTCGTAGTCTCCGCACAGCGATATCATCGTTCGTGATGCCCTACACAGAAACTGAACTCGTCTGGAAAGACGACGTAATGCCGCTCATCAGCCCTGTGTTGTCGATCTCGCATCGCTGTCGAAGTGCCTCTCTCTGCTGAATCCACGACAATGGGGGCGTGCTGACGGTCCGTTCTTGGTAACCCTGCTGACATCCCTGGAAGTTTAAGCCCTTCTCCAAGGACATTGTGGGTCTGCATCGCCACCGAACGTTATCTCACAGCGCGACCACAGGTTTTGCCCTCATGTAAAGACTGGAACCATTAGAGACCGTTCAAAAACATTCGACGAAATCTGAAAGTGATCCGGAACAGAAAAGTGCACTTACGCTTTTTCAAAGCTCCTACTCTGTGTCATCCTATAGCATGATGACGGACGGATGCGACATTGACACATGCGTGAATTAAAGGGTCCCTCAACGACCTGCCAGCTCGGCAAAACCCTCGGTGGAACCTTCTCACGTTATTGAGAATTTTAAAAACGTACCTGTAAAGACAGACTCCATGACGTGAATCCCAAGAGCCTGCAGGCAGGCTTCGCTGCTGTTCTTTCGCCGCCAGAATGCTGCTCTTGCGCCTGATAACAGGCCATCCGGAATCAGAGATTCTACATCTACATGTATACTCCGCTAGCCACCAAGCGGTGTGTGGCGGAGGGCACAATTCACGCCAAATCTGACGTGGATGCCGTCTGGGCCAGATGCTTTGCTGACGTCTAAGGATCTTAACTGTTTTATAATCCCAGATACACAAAACACTATGTCAGCCATCCTTGCGTTTGTTGGATAATTGAAAGGGGAAATGGTGCTGCAGTCCTCTACCGTAAACGAGTTTTTGAAAGCTAGGTTTAGAATTTCGGCCTTCTGTTTATCATCATCCGTTACATTACCCGTCCTGTCAGCAAGAGAAGGTACCGAATTGTTGAAGGGATTGCCGTTCTGCCATCGCTGAAGCCTTCATCATGGGTTCTGTCTGTACAGGTGCATTTTGGAAATTCGCAATAAAGGAGGGTGGCTGCCTCCAGGGGTGTTGCCGAGCTGGGGAGTCTTAGATGGATACTTTGCAGTTTTATTCAAGTATTTGTCGATGTCGCATTCCCCAGCCCCCCATGATCACACTATAGGAATGCTCAAAATGAGCGCTGCAAAACATAAGCACCTTTTTGCTACTTCGGTTCACGTTCAGATTTCGTCGAATGGTTTTGAACGATCCCTAGTGGTTCCAACCTGTACGCCAGAGCAAAACTTGCGGTCGCGCTACGCTCCAAACGGGTGCGATCAAGTTCGATGCAGCCTCACAGTGTACTTATAGAAGGCCTAAAACGGCGGAGAGTGTCAACAGGGTCAAAGACTATCAAGAACGTCTTCCTTTCGCTCATCGCACTACAAACTCTCGTTTTCGACTGCGAAATGTGTGGGAATCAGCGCCGCAGGGAAAGAGGAGGTTTCACTGACGCCCTTTATGCCATCCCCTGCGGCTGTTTGGTGCAGATTCTGAGCGGCAGTGTGTCTAGAATGTTTTCCTCGGGCATTCATAAGAAAACCGTACGATTTCAACGCTGGGCGTCGAGGTACTGACGTCGACCGCAGAGGTCTCAAAAGAAGAGGGGGAGTGGCGACCTTCCCATCGTGTTACGTGTCCATAGTGCCATTGCGACGTCATTAATCCACCTTACGCCTCTCAAGAACTTCTGAGCAGTGTACTTTCTTTCGAATGTCTCGACACTTTGCTGTTTCAAGAGTCGTCGAGCCCAAGGCTGACGTCGCAGTGCACCACCCTTTTGCACCGATACAGAGGAACATTGTGTGCGCTTTTGAGCCAAATTTCAAACTTAACCTTGCAATGGGTGAGGATTAGGGGGTTTCGAAAAAGTGACCCTTTAATTTTGTTAGCAGTGTAATAAAAAAAAAAAAAAAAAAAAAATAGATGGTGTCGGAAGTTCCATGCCGCTTTTCGCGGATGATGCTGTAATATACAGAGAAGTTGCAGCATTAGAAAATTGCAGCGAAATGCAAGAAGATCTGCAGCGGTTAGGCACTTGGTGCAGGGAGGGGCAACTGACCCTTAACATAGACAAATGTAATGTATTGCGAATACATAGAAAGAAGGATCCTTTATTGTATGATTATATGATAGCGGAACAAACACTGGTAGCAGTTACTTCTGTAAAATATCTGGGAGTATGCGTACGGAACGATTTGAAGTGGAATGATAATATAAAATTAATTGTTGGTAAGGCGGGTGCCAGGTTGAGATACATTGGGAGAGTCCTTCGAAAATGTAGTCCATCAACAAAGGAGGTGGCTTACAAAACACTCGTTCGACCTATACTTGAGTATTGCTCATCAGTGTGGGATCCGCACCACGTCGGGTTGACAGATGAGATAGAGAAGATCCAAAGAAGAGCGGCGCGTCTCGTCACAGGGTTATTTGGTAAGCGTGATACCGTTACGGTGATGTTTAGCAAACTCAAGTGGCAGACTCCGCAAGAGAGGCGCTCTGCATCACGGTGTAGCTTGCTGTCCAGGTTTCGAGAGGGTGCGTTTCTGGATGTATCGAATATATTGTTTCCCCCTACTTATACCTTCCGAGGAGATCATGAATGTAAAATTAGAGAGATTCGAGCGCGCACGGAAGCTTTCCGGCAGTCGTTCTTCCCGCGAACCATACGTGACTGGAACAGGAAAGGGATGACAGTGACACGTAAAGTGCCCTCCGCCGCACACCGTTGGGTGGCTTGTGGAGTGTAAATGTAGATGTGGATGTAGATAAACATTGTCGTATGTTTAAGGACCTGGATGAAGACTGTTAAAGGTTGTTGAGTAGTTTCTACATGCGATGAATTTCAGTAAAAATCATATCTTTGTAAAATAACATAAGAGGCAATATTGTATACTACACTGAAACGTTCCTCATGCCAGAAGGAGTTGCAGACATACCTGAGCTCATTCCTTGGAGAGGCCACATCATTTAATGATACACAATGTGACAAAAAGTATCCGGACACCCCCAAAAACATACTTTTTTCATATTAGGTGCATTGTGCTGCCACCTACTGCCAGGTACTCCATATCAGCGACCTCAGTAGTCATTAAACATCGTGAGAGAGAAGAATGGGGTGCTCCGCGGAACTCACGGACTTCGAACGTGGTCAGATGACTGGGTATGTCATACGTCTGTACGTGAGATTTCCACACTTCTAAACATTCCTAGGCCCATGTTTCCAATGAAATACTGAAGTGGAAACGTGAAGGGACACGTACAGCACAAAAGCGTACAGGTCAACCTTGGCTGTTAACTGACAGAGACCGCCGACGCTTGAAGAGGGTCGTAATGTATAATAGGCAGACATCTATCTAGACCATCACACGGGAAATCCAAACTGCATCAGGATCCACTGCAAGTACTATGACTTTATAGGCGGGAGGTGAGAAAAGTTGTATTTCATGGTCGATTGGCTGCTCATAAGCCACACATCACGGCGGTAAATGCCAAAGGACGCCTCGCTTGGTGTAAGGAGCGTAAACATTGGACGACTGAACCGTGGAAAAACGTTGTGTGGAGTGACGAATCACGGTACACAATGTGGCGATGCGATGGCAGGGTGTGGGTGTGGCGAGTACCCGGTGAACGTAATCTGCCATCGTGTGTAGCGACAACAGTAAAATTCGGAGGATGTGGTGTTACGGTGAGGTCGTGTTTTCATGGAGGGGGCTTGCACCCCTTGTTGTTTTGCGTGGCACTAGTACAGCACGTTCTCGCTTCCCACGCCCGGGTTCCCGGGTTCGATTCCCGGCGGGGTCAGGGATTTTCTCTGCCTCGTGATGGCTGGGTGTTGTGTAATGTCCTTAGGTTAGTTAGGTTTAAGTAGTTCTAAGTTCTAGGGGACTGATGACCATAGATGTTAAGTCCCATAGTGCTCAGAGCCATTTGAACTAGTACAGCACAGGCCTACATTGATGTTTTAAGCAGCTTCTTGCTTCCCACTGTTGAAGAGCAATTACTGGATGGCGATTGCATCATTCAACACGATCAAGCACCTGTCCATAATGTACGGTGGCGGAGTAGTTACACGACAATAGCATTCCTTTAATGGACTGGCCTGCACTGGGTCCTAGCCTGAATCCTACAGAACACCTTTAGGATGTTTTGGAACGCCGACTATGTGCTAGCCCTCACCGACCGACATCGATGCCTCTCCTCAGTGCAGCACTCCGTGAAGAATGGGTTGCCATTCCACAAGAAACCTTCCAGCACTAATTGTACGTATTCCTGTGAGAATGGAAGCTGTCATCAAGGCTAAGGGTGGGCCAGCACCATATTGCATTCCAGCATTACCGATGGAGGACGCCACGAATTTTTCAGCCAGGTGTCGGGATACTTTTGATCACAAAGTGTGGAAAGGACTGTTTGGGATAAGGATGATGATGACTATGGTGATGATGACGATGATGATAATGATGACTGGGATTAATTATTGGACTATATGTGCTTTAATGAAGTCGACAGCACTATTACGTTTATAGACACCTACCTTGAACTTACCTGCTACCTACGCAGCACCCGCTCTCTCCTCCTGTCTGTCGTTTTGCTCATACCTGGGCAGCATTGTGACTCTGTCATCAGCGGCTAGGGATTTCTCTGGTACGTTGCTGTTCTGTAATACAACGCCTGTGCAACAGTAACAAACGTACAACAGAAAATAAGTAAATATTGGGTAGTACAGAACATGACATACTGTTGCAACTTCACTTTGTCTTCAATACTGTGACTTCTGTACGTTGACAACTGCCTACGATGTCTCACTGCAATCCGTACGACGACTGGGAGGCACGCCTAAAAAAAAAAAAAAAAAAGCGCCATCTCTCTCAGACCCACAGCGCCGTCGCAAGGAGGCCGGCATAGAGCCGCGCATGGACTCGCCCAGCCCCAGCCCAGATCGTGACCTCCGATGAAGCAGTCAGAGTCGTCTAGTAAGGACACCAGTGCTATTAGAGTTTCAGCTGGAATTTCACTGCCGGCTGGTGTGGCCGAGCGGTTCTAGGCGCTTCAGTCTGGAACCGCACGACCGCTACGGTCGCAGGTTCGAATCCTGCTTCGGGCATGGATGTGTGTGATGTCCTTAGGATAGTTAGGTTTAAGTAGTTCTAGGTTCTAGGGGACTGATGACCTCAGATGATAAGTCCCATAGTCCTCAGAGCCATTTGAAGCATTTTTGGAACTGTACTTTTGTAATTGTGTGCAACAAGTGTTGCTGTACTGTTCAAAAAGAGCTGTAGGTATTAGACACACATTGCTATTCACAATATACATAAATGACCTTGTGGATGACATCGGAACTTCACTGAGGCTTTTTGCGGATGATGCTGTAGTATATCGAGAGGTTGTAACAGTGGAAAATTGTACTGAAATGCAGGACGATCTGCAGCGAATTGACGCATGGTGCAGGGAATGGCAATTGAATCTCAATGTAGGCAAGTGTAATGTGCTGCGAATACATAGAAAGAAAGTTCCCTTATCATTTAGCTACAATATAGCAGGTCAGCAACAGGAAGCAGTTAATTCCATAAATTATCTGGGAGTACGCATTAGGAGTGATTTAAAATGGAATGATCATATAAAGTTGATCGTCGGTAAAGCAGATGCCAGACTGAGATTCATTGGAAGAATCCTAAGGAAATGCAATCCGAAAACAGAGGAAGTAGGTTACAGTACGCTTGTTCGCCCACTGCTTGAATACTGATCAGCAGTGTGGGATCCGTACCAGATAGGGTTGATAGAAGAGATAGAGAAGATCCAACGGAGAGCAGCGCGCTTCGTTACAGGATCATTTAGTAATCGCGAAAGCGTTATGGATATGATAGATAAACTCCAGTGGAAGACTCTGCAGTAGAGACGTTCAGTAGCTCGGTACGGGCTTCTGTTGAAGTTTCGAGAACGTACCTTCACCGAGGAGTCAAGCAGTATATTGCTCCCTCCTACGTATATCTCGCGAAGAGACCATGAGGATAAAATCAGAGAGATTAGAGCCAACACAGAGGCATAACGACAATCCTTCTTTCCACGAGCAATACCAGACTGGAATAGAAGGGAGAACCGATAGAGTTACTCAAGGTACCCTCCGCCACTCACCGTCAGGTGGCTTGCGGAGTATGGATGTAGATGCAGATGTAGACTCCGGTGGCAATGGATTGTCTTAAGTTAAGCAGATCTTTTTATCATTGTGGTAATAAAATGGAGCAATGTTCCATTCAGTCATCTTCCAGAGCAATCAAAGAACCTACAGTTATGACCAGACGATTGTAGTTGTGCCAGACCATAACACACATATATACATAAACATTACAACTGCTGGCATTACCGAAAATTTCTATGTCCAAAACACTAATTTGTTTAGTAACTCAAATACTCATCTTTGATGAGTACAATACTTCTAGCCTGTGTCAGTGTCCTGTTCAGAGACCGACTCCAAATCAGTGAATATAACTGTCTCCTTGCCGGAGTAAACACGTTCTTTGTGTGGTTGCAGGGCTGCTGTTTTCAGGTCATACTCGTCGTCAGTGAGTCTCACGATTCCTTCAGAAAACGGGTCGATGGTCCTCGACAGGTGATCTGCAGTGTAACTGCTGGGCGCAGTGGACTTGTTAGTCTCAGTTAAGCCGCGGAGATCACCTTCTTTGCTGGTTTGCCTGTGTCATGAAACTGTGCACTACTTGTTCCACGTGACTGCTGACCTGCAACATAGTTCCTATTATGCTGGTGACCTCTATAGCAGGCCGCTCAAATTAATAAGCTGTCTCGCTCCGCCTGGAGATTAGGCTGTACTGTGCAGCCTGCGTTGCTTCAGGGAAGGCTAGCTGCCAGTGGACTAGCAACCAGACGATTCGCGTTCAGAACAAACACCGTGTGATTGTAATTAAGGTGCAGCTGCCCACGAAGATCCAGTGTGGACTTTAATTATCGTATGGCAGCGAAACTAGGTAAATATTTTAATGTGCTAATCCGAAACCAATTTATGCTGGAAAAATATTAGTTCCAATTTTGGCCACCAGGGCAAATCTGGCGCTGTGAATGCAAGAAATACGTATAGAAATCACTCCCTATGTAATGGATTAGGAATGGGACATGGGCAGAGAAGTTTAAACAACTGAGAAAGGCATAACGTTGATTTTATTATTAACCACCACCAAACTGCTGAGGTCATTGGTCCCGAGACTTACACACAACTAACTTATGCTAAGAACAACACACACACACACATGCCCGAGGAAGGACTCGAACCTCCGGCGGGAGGGGCTGCGCAATCCGTGACAAAGCGCCTCTGACCACGCGGCCCATTTACACAGTTTGTTCAGTACGAGCACCAGAGATGTTGCAGCCACAAGACGACTCGCAGCAGTTCCCCAGGAATCTGAGCAACTTGTTCCTGTATACTGGCCCTAAGATCAGAAGACTTGATAAACGCATTCTTTAAATATCCCCAGAGCCAAAACTCTCCTGGATTCAGATCAGGTGATCTTGCAGACCATGCGTCAGGAAAACTACTGAGATAGCACATTCGTGGGAGGCTGTATTTAGCAGATCTTTCACTGGGCGAGGGACATGAGGCTTTGCCCCATATTGCATGAAAACAATGGTTTCTACAAAGTTGCGCTCATCCAGAGCAGGAATCAGATGTTTTATGTGCAAACTTTACGCCTGAGAGTCCCGGTCGACGTATTTTCTTCAAAGAAAAACGGACCGACAATAGAGGTGCTTGTGAATCCACACCACACAGTCACATATGGTGGGTGCAATGACTCTTTGCGCACACTGTGCAGTTTAACAGTATCCCAAATTAAGCAGTTATGTATATCCAGTGCACCCTGTACTATGAAATGTGCCTCATCACAGAATATTGCCCAGTCGCTAGTCATCAACTTCGATCCATGCTGGAAACCGAAGGGCACGTTCACAGCGTTGTTTAGGATCATCAGGTTTCTGTTGCTGCACCATCTGTATCTCGTATGTGTACCAGCGTAGTGTAGGCTTCAATATAAGGTGTACATAAGATCTGGGAACACTTTCAAATATTATGGCACCGTTATGTGCCACCTCGGCGAAGATCAATTTGGATTCCGCAGAAATGTTGGAACACGTGAGGCAATACTGACCCTACGGCTTATATTAGAAAATAGATTAAGGAAAGGCAAACCTACGTTTCTAGCATTTGTAGACTTAGAGAAAGCTTTTGACAATGTTGACTGGAATACTCTCTTTCAAACTCTAAAGGTGGCAGGGGTAAAATACAGGGAGCGGCAGGCTATTTACAATTTGTACAGAAACCAGATGGCAGTTATAAGAGTCGAGGGACATGAAAGGGAAGCTGTGCTTGGGAAGGGAGTGAGACAGGGTTGTAGCCTATCCCCGATGTTATTCAATCTGTATATTGAGCAAGCAGTAAAGGAAACAAAAGGAAAATTCGGAGTAGGTATTAAAGTACATGGAGAAGAAATAAAAACGTTGAGGTTTGCCGATGACATTGTAATTCTGTCATAGACAGCAAAGGACTTGGAACAGCAGTTGAACAGAATGGACAGTGTCTTGAAAAGAGGATATAAGATGAACATGAACAAAAGCAAAATGGAATGTAGTCGAATTAGGTCGGGTGATGCTGAGGGAATTAGATTAGGAAATGAGACACTTAAAGTAGTAAAGGAGTTTTGCTATTTGGAGAGCAAAATAACTGATGATGGTCGAAGTACAGAGGATATAAAATGTAGACTGGCAATGGCAAGGAAAGCGTTTCTAAAGAAGAGAATTTTGTTAACATCGAGTATAGATTTAAGGGTCAGGAAGTCGCTTCTGAAAGTAATTGAATGGAGTGTAGCCATGTATGGAAGTGAAACACGGACGATAAATAGTTTGGACAAGAAGAGAAGTTTTCGAAATGTGGTTCTACAGAAGAATGCTGAAGATTAGATGGGTAGATCACATAAATAATGAGGAGGTATTGAATAGAACTGAGGAGAAGAGGAGTTTGTGGCACAACTTGACAAGAAGAAGGGACCGGTTGGTAGGACATGTTCTGAGGCATCAAGGGATCACAAATTTAGCATTGGAGGGTAAAAATCGTAGAGGGAGACCAAGAGATGAATACACTAAGCAGATTCAGAAGGATGTAGGTTGCAGTAAGTACTGGGAGATGAAGAAGCTTGCACAGGATAGAGTAGCATGGAGAGCTGCATCAAACCAGTCTCAAGACTGAAGACAACAACAACAACAGCAACCTTCCACCGTAAGAGTTCTTTTAAAAACAAGTTGCACTTTCGGTGGCAAATAATTTTAATGTGTTTCGTACCATTTCCATCCCTCTTACGGGGTGCCTAGTTTATGTGTTTGTGTGAGTTGTTAAAATTTTTAGTTTAAAGTAATCTGGTGTGTTGCAGATTTGCACCAGCGTAGTCTTTCAGAGGTTGTTGTGAGCGGTCGTGACTACGACCGTGTTAAAAGGGAGCGGTAAGCTTCTCAGCCCGAAAGCTCATACTATAAAAAAAATTGTTATTTCTGCCCCTGAATAAATTGTAACTTGATATTTAGGGGGTGCTTTCTGATTATAATTTTTAAATCTGTTTTTTTTTTAAATCAAGTGTTTTTAGGAATAAAATTTCTTTTTTGAAAGAAATTTGATTTGTTTCCATTAGTTACCCACTGGCAACTACTTCCATGCTCACATAGTGTGATTAAATGTGTTAATGTTCTTGATGAACCGTTAGTAAATAAAGTAAATTCTTTAAGAAAAGGTTTTGAAAGTAAATTCGCAGTTCAATCAGCATTGCCGAGGCTCTCCAATAGTTGAGGCATAGTTGATCTATTGAGCTGAAAGAAACATATTTTCCTGGAGATATACTGAGTCTCATCTTCAATAAGCATAGGCGCTGAATAAACGAATTAAATTTTTTTTGCTAAGGTCTGGACTTGAACCAATGTCTCCTGCTTACAAGGAAGATGTGTTATCCACTACATCACCCTGGCACTGTTCCATGGACTACCCTAGTCCAGTGCCCTCACTAACACAAGCTTAAATTCTTGCTTCAGCCCTTTTTTCCGTTCTTAAATCGTCAGTGTTAGCCACGATGTCAGGGTGGTGTAGTGAATAAGACATCTGCCCAGTAAGCAGAAGATGTGGATTCAATCCCTGACCGTGACACAAATTTTAATTGATTTCTTCAGCTGCTATCCTGTTCCGAGGTAAAGGTGAGATTCAACATGTCCCCAGGAAAATGTAATTCCATCAAATAACGGTGACTTAATAATGCGTCCTTTAACTGGTGAAATGCATCCTGACATTCTTGGCACCACAAAAGGCGAATACTTTTCCGCCGCAGTCGGTTCAGCGGAGCAGCAATTTACGCAGCGCTTGCAACGAATTTAATGTAGTAGGCGAGATTACCCAAAGCAGCTTGTAGCTCCTTAATGTTACGGGGTGCCGGCAATTCTTTAACAGTGGACAAGTGTAAATTATCTGAATGATTATCCGTCTATTTATAATACGTTCTAAATACGCAAGTTCTTCGTGGACGAAAGAGCACTTAACCTTATTGAACTTTAAGACAGCCACAGAAAGAACTTGAAATAAGCAGTCTAAATTAGTCAAATGTTCTACAAGCGTATGACCCACGACAACAATATAACACAGATAGTTTGTACAAGAGGGGACTTTAGCTGTTGATTGTTCCAGGAACCGTTGAAAAATAGTAGAAGCTAAAGCACTTCCAAACAGTAGTCTTTGAAACTAGAGCGAATCTAGGCAAGTTTTGATCATAAAATCCTCCAGCGGTAACTGAAAGTATGCCTCAAGTAAATCAATCTTGGAAAGAATCTGCCCTGTGCCAATCTGTCCATTAATTCCTTCGACAGAGGGAGAGGAAATGAATCCATGACAGTTCGTGGGTTTACTATGGCTTTAAAATCAGCACGCAGACCTAAATATTCTGATGGCTTTTTTATAATGACCGAGGGGGATGGCCACTGTCTTGCCACTGTCTTGCAGAAATGGGTCCTACAAACGCATCACCTTTCCATGGTTACAGTTCCAGAGCAATTCTCCCACTTATTGGATGGGAGACAGGCCTAATGCGAAAAAATAGTAGTGAGCCATTCGTAATCCTTAGCCCTTCCTAAACTTTGTTCAGACAGTTAACTGTAATTATTACATAAGTTACAAACTTTATATGAGGCACTGAAACATTGATTTGTAACACACTGTCTCGTACGCACACGTTAAACAAATCAGACAAGTCTTAAAGAATTTTTGGCACAGTTCCTGGAACTGAGTACCTGAAATCAAACACATTTTGTAACACCACGAAAAGTTGGTATTTCGTGTCAGTTATATGCAGACAAAGCAGAAGCAGACATCTGTAGCGGCAGGCTACAGATCGTTTTCTTATAGGTCATCATTTATATGGGAAACGGATGCAGCTGTGTCTAACTGAAATTTAATAGACTTTTGAGCCACTGTTAATTGGAAAAACGTTTGTTCTTCCATCTGTGTACTACAGCAAAAGTTTTTCGCAGTGCGGAAAT
Source organism: Schistocerca piceifrons (assembly GCF_021461385.2). Taxonomy (NCBI): domain Eukaryota; kingdom Metazoa; phylum Arthropoda; class Insecta; order Orthoptera; family Acrididae; genus Schistocerca; species Schistocerca piceifrons. The sequence goes on along the minus strand of NC_060145.1, from coordinate 316,712,001 downwards.
GCGAGACTGCACTTGTGCTGGCTCTAATGACATTGTCGACACACCATGCACGTACTGTAAGCGTCGCTGAAGCCGTGTGCCAGTCTGGCGCGCCGGCCGGTGTGGCCGAGCGGTTCTAGCCGCTACAGTCTGGAACTTTGCGTGGTGTTACAAAATGTGTTTGATTTCAGGTACTCAGTTCCAGGAACTGTGCCAAAAATTCTTTAAGACTTGTCTGATTTGTTTAACGTGTGCGTACGAGAACAGCGCGATCGCTAGGGTCGCAGGTTCGAATCCTGCCTCGGGCATGGAAGTTTGTGACGTCCTTAGGTTAGTTAGCTTTAAGTAGTTCTAAGTTCTAGTGGACTGATGATCTCAGCAGTAAGTCCCATAGTGCTCAGAGCCATTTGAAGCATTCTGGCGCATGCCCTGGCTGTCTTGTAAACACACTATTTGGATATGACCTTGACTACCACGCTGGAAACATTTCACATTCCGACAAGGACAAGCTTTTTTGTCGTGATTTGAAAAGCACTGAGGACAAGACATTCTCAATGTATGCTATGGTACACCTCGTGTACCACGAGACAAAGTTTTTACCTGTACGTTTGCTGTTCATCTGAGCCCTGTTTTTATTCACTCTAACATTAACATGAACTTTAAACTGAGTATATTGCGCACTTTTAACAAGAGAAATAGACGGGGCTTCAAAATTAATTTCAGTTGTGTCTAAAATATTTTGAAACTCCACAATAGACAAAAATGTTTTAAGATAGGAATATGGCAATTTTAGGACAGCAGCGTGAATGCGTGTGTCTGACACATTTTGTGTGATTGCTTCATATAATACATCACTGCAACTGACTCCACAAGAACACTTAAATCCGCTGTTTTAAAGTGTGTGCAGACTGCTTCTTGAGACAAAAAATTTAGATGTTGCTAAAGCGACATGAACCTGAGTGTCAAAAAACCGTAACTAACATCTTCTGGAGGAGACTCGGGACACAGCTGTAAATATATACTACTGGCCATTAAAATTGCTACACCACGAAGGTAACTTGCTACAGACGCGAAATTTAACCGACACGAAGAAAATGCGGTGATATGCAAATGATTAGCTTTTCAGAGCATTCACACAAGGTTGGCGCCGGTGGCGACACGTACAACGTGCTGACATGAGGAAAGTTTCCAATCGATTTCTCATACACAAACAGCAATTGACCTGCGTTGCCTGGTGAAACGTTGTTGTGATGCCTCGTGTAAGGAGGAGAAATGCGTACCATCACGTTTCCGACTTTGATAACGGTCGGATTCTAGCCTATCGCGATTGCGGTTTATCGTATCGCGACATTACTGCTCGCGGTGGTCGATACCCAATGACTGTTAGCAGAATATGGAAGCGGTGGGTTCAGGAGGGTAATACGGAACGCCGTGCTGGATCCCAACGGCCTCGTATCACTAGCAGTCGAGATGACAGGCATCTTATTTGCATGGCTGTAACGGATCGTGCAGCCACGTCTCGATCCCTGAGCCAACAGATGCGGACGTCTGCACCAACAGTTCGACGACGTTCGCAGCAGCACGGACTATCAGCTCAGAGACTATGGCTGCTGTTACCCTTGACGCTGCATCACAGACAGGAGCGCCTGCGATTGTGTACCCAACGACGAACCTGGTCGCACGAATGGCAAAACGTCATCTTTTCGGATGAATCCAGGTTCTGTTTACGGCATCATGACGGTCGCATCCGTGTTTGGCGACATCGCGGTGAACGCACACTGGAAGCGTGTATTCGTCATCGTCATACTGGCGTATCACCCGGCGTGATGGTATGGGGTGCCATTGGTTACACGTCTCGGTCACCTCTTGTTCGCATTGACGACACTTTGAACAGTGGACGTAACATTTCACATTTGTTACGACCCGTGGCTCTACCCTTCATTCGATCCCTGCGAAACCCTACATTTCAGCAGGATAATGCACGACTGCATGTGGCAGGTACTGTACGGGCCTTTCTGCATACAGAAAATGTTCGACTGCTGCCCTGGCCAGCACATTCTCCAGATCTCTCACCAATTGAAAACGTCTGGTCAATGGTGGCCGAGCAACTGGCTCGTCGCAATACGCCAGTCACTACTCTTGATGTACTGTGGTATCGTGTTGAAACTGCATGGGCAGCTGTACCTGTACACGCCATCCAAGCTCTGTTTGACTCAATGGCCAGGCGTATGAAGGCTGTTATTACGGCCAGAGGTGGTTGTTCTGGGTACTGATTTCTCAGGATCTATGCACCCAAATTGCGTGAAAATGTAATCACATGTCAGTTCTAGTATAATATATTTGTCAAATGAATACCCGTTTATCATATGCGTTTCTTCTTGGTGTAGCAATTTCAATGGCCAGTAGTGTACATGGTACTCGTCAGTAGCGAGAGAGAGAGAGAGAGAGAGAGAAAGAGAGAGAGAGCGAGAGAGAGAGCACACCATAATTATAATGTTGTAAGCGTGATATTTTGGCCAATCCTCTTCGTTCCTATTGCAATGGTGAAAGTTGGGGGCAGGAACCGACTGTGTTGCTGTTTGTCTTGTTAGCAACATACTCTCCTGTTGGACGCAGAGCAGCAGTCGTTCTATCTCCTGCTCCTGAAACTGAACAACTTCTTTTTGAGTCAATTCCGTAGCAACTCAGATTTGGGTAAACACGCAATAGGACACACACAAGGAACACTATCAATAGTAAGGCCGCTGACTAACAGAACTCTAAAAAGAACAACGAGGCAAACCACGTCGGACTATGCCGTGGAGCAACGTGCAAATAACATCACCGACTTTGTAAAGAGCTGAGGAGTATCTGTGCAAAGGACCAGGCTCGTTGGTATTGGTTGTGCCTAACTAAATAATTCTCGTCGGCTCAGTGGTATGTTCTTGGATTTGTTACAGCACACACAAAATATTAGATCGCTTTATTGTAACTTGAACAAGAAGAAATACTTTAAAACAATCCACGTGTACGGAGTATCGTGTGTATTTCTTACTGCCACTGAAAATTAACTTATCACTTGATACAGTACAAGATAATAGTCTCTTCCCTCTAAGTAAAATTGTCTATAAACTTTGCTGCATGATTCGGTCCATTACAACTTTCTCACAGCTGGCTCTGTAGAGTATGCCAAAGAGGACCTGAAGACGTCTCACGTTCAACTACGGTTCTTGCAGGAAGTAAATACATCTTGTTCGTCTGGTCATGTCCTCAATGTGAGATTGCGGTATAAAGGAGGATGTTAGTCAAATATTTTCTGGCTGCCGTATCAAATGCAATGGGACGAGTCAACTAATGCAACGTCTGATCACCATCGGTTGCTGTTTGGCTACATGTTTTACTGTACTGCTATGTTTTAGACACTACATAGTATGCCGTTTTTTGTATCTTTTCGTTAGAAGAGTCGGTTAATGTTTAATATGATTCGACCGTAATTTCATGTTGATGAACAATATTCCTAATGGTCAAATGTGTGTGAATTCCTAAGGGACCAAACTGCTGAGGTCATCGGTCCCTAGACTTACACACTACTTAAACTAACTTACGCTAAGAACAACACACACACCCATGCCCGAGGAAGGACTCGAACCTCCGGAGGGTGGGGCCCCGGAATCACTGACATGGCGCCTCAAACCGCGCGACCACTCCGTGGGGCATTAATGTTCCCAAGTGTGCATTGTTCTGCGATGTATGAAACCTTGTATGAACGATGGTGGCTATACGAGTTCTGCTCACATGTCAATTAAACAACTAAAATACAATACAATAAAATAAAGCAAGATAAGCTGGGAATGTTGCAGTAGTGTAAGGAGGGATAGAATAAATCTAGGAAGAAGGATTACACACAATGATTGAAGCAAAGAGGGTATCCACAGAAAGATTAGCAACTGGTATTATATACTGATATGGGAGTCTCGTCTGAAGAACAGCATTGTGTGAAAGTGAATCTTGGACCTTCGGATACCAGGGGAAAGAGAAACTGGAAGTATTTGAAATTACGTGAATAGATAAAGTCGGATATGAAGTACCAAAAGGAACACGCGAGCGACTAACTCTATGGGAGATTATCGGAAGAAGGAGCCGGTCAAAGAGACTATGCTACGACGTCCAGACATATTTAACCTGGCGCAGGAAGAGCAGTGACAAATTTCTTAACATATCCAGCGTTCATAGGCCGTGCAGACCACGCACTGCTTCCACAAACTGCCTCCGTCCCTTTCTGTGTTGCGCTCGGCTCCTCCAGGAGTCTTCAAACACCAGGGGAGCCAAGTCCTTCGCCAGGTCGTCCATCCACCGCTGACTTGGTCGTCCTATGGAGCGTCTGCTGTTTCGTTTACCAGCAACTGCATTCTCCGCCTGTCTTTCTTCTGGCATGTGGGCTACATGACCCACACAATGGATTCTTTTGTTCTTCAGCTTCTGTAGGATTGTGGGTCGTTGTGTCAAGAGGTAGATATCCTCATTCTTTCCCCTTCTCTATTCTCATTACTCTACTTTCAAATATTAATACACTCCTGGAAATTGAAATAAGAACACCGTGAATTCATTGTCCCAAGAAGGGGAAACTTTATTGACACATTCCTGGGGTCAGATACATCACATGATCACACTGACAGAACCACAGGCACATAGACACAGGCAACAGAGCATGCACAATGTCGGCACTAGTACAGTGTATATCCAACTTTCGCAGCAATGCAGGCTGCTATTCTCCCATGGAGACGATCGTAGAGATGCTGGATGTAGTCCTGTGGAACGGCTTGCCATGCCATTTCCACCTGGCGCCTCAGTTGGACCAGCGTTCGTGCTGGACGTGCAGACCGCGTGAGACGACGCTTCATCCAGTCCCAAACATGCTCAATGGGGGACAGATCCGGAGATCTTGCTGGCCAGGGTACTTGACTTACACCTTCTAGAGCACGTTGGGTGGCACGGGATACATGCGGACGTGCACTGTCCTGTTGGAACAGCAAGTTCCCTTGCCGGTCTAGGAATGGTAGAACGATGGGTTCGATGACGGTTTGGATGTACCGTGCACTATTCAGTGTCCCCTCGACGATCACCAGTGGTGTACGGCCAGTGTAGGAGATCGCTCCCCACACCATGATGCCGGGTGTTGGCCCTGTGTGCCTCGGTCGTATGCAGACCTGATTGTGGCGCTCACCTGCACGGCGCCAAACACGCATACGACCATCATTGGCACCAAGGCAGAAGCGACTCTCATCGCTGAAGACGACACGTCTCCATTCGTCCCTCCATTCACGCCTGTCGCGACACCACTGGAGGCGGGCTGCACGATGTTGGGGCGTGAGCGGAAGACGGCCTAACGGTGTGCGGGACCGTAGCCCAGCTTCATGGAGACGGTTGCGAATGGTCCTCGCCGATACCTCAGGAGCAACAGTGTCCCTAATTTGCTGGGAAGTGGCGGTGCGGTCCCCTACGGCACTGCGTAGGATCCTACGGTCTTGGCGTGCATCCGTGCGTCGCTGCGGTCCGGTCCCAGGTCGACGGGCACGTGCACCTTCCGCCGACCACTGGCGACAACATCGATGTACTGTGGAGACCTCACGCCTCACGTGTTGAGCAATTCGGCGGTATGTCCACCCGGCCTCCCGCATGCCCACTATACGCCCTCACTCAAAGTACGTCAACTGCACATATGGTTCACGTCCACGCTGTCGCAGCATGCTACCAGTGTTAAAGACTGCGATGGAGCTCCGTATACCACGGCAAACTGGCTGACACTGACGGCGGCGGTGCACAAATGCTGCGCAGCTAGCGCCATTCGACGGCCAACACCGCGGTTCCTGGTGTGTCCGCTGTGCCGTGCGTGTGATCATTGCTTGTACAGCCCTCTCGCAGTGTCCGGAGCAAGTATGGTGACTCTGACACACCAGTGTCAATGTGTTCTTTTTTCCATTTCCAGGAGTGTAGTTTATTCTTTTCTCGATTAGGCATGCTCCGTGATTCTGAACCATATACGAATTCAGGGCATATCACTAAGTGTTGTATACGGGAATATCCAGAGACAGTGGTCTCGGCGAAGAAGAATGGCCCATACAATTTTCGACGTGACAGGGAACAAGAAACATTTACTTTTGGGATTCAATGCATTCATGTCGATGCTTTGTACCCCAGTTCGACAATTATGCCTGTTCACTTTCCCATTAGTATGAAAAGTGGCTTCGTCGCTAAAAATTAAGCGGTAAACAATGCCATCCCCATCCTCATCCAATTGTTGCAACTGTGAACAAAACTCAATACGCTTGTCTTTGTCGTCGTCATTGAGCTTCTGCGCTAGCTCCAATGTGAAGTTCACGGGATGCAAGACGCACCGATTTCTTTGGACTCCTTATGAATGTCTCTCGTACGCGCTCGACATTCATTTCACTAATACTGGGACGTCTGCTTCTCTTTGCCAGGCGCAAGCAACCCGTCGTAACGAATTTATTGTGCCAGTGGCTTCTTACCGTACTTGGTTCTAAACATCCGTTGAATAGCTGTAGCACACTTGTTTTTGTCGAACTCCAACAAACAGAAAAGCTTCCTGTGCACCTATACTCGCTATGTTTGCGACTAGCGCTGATTATCGGGAAATTACCAAACTACGCTGTGGCGGTATACACGAGAAAAACTTTCAGGGTTTCTCTTGAAAATGACATATGTATGATATCTGTACAGTGTTCGGTTCTTGTGCAATAAATATTAACGGTGGAACGCAAGTTTACATAAAATGTACCAACATGCTCTACATTACACATATACCACGTCGCAAGATGATAAGCAAGATAAAAACATATTTCAGGAATTCGGCCTTTACACCTTAAGCAATAAATTCGTTAACACCGAATCCGTCAAACATGACAGAGGCAGCTACTAACGTATGGCAGTCCGACAGACAGACACTAACTGCCTAACAAATGCGGAGGAGAGACAGTCGAACAAGCTGGCTACGAGAGACTGACCAAGAAAACAAGCAGAATTTAACAAGTAATGAAACAACATATCACGAATCACTTAACTTCTAATAAACTGCGATGTCTTCCGAAGACCTGGCGCAGCACCCCCAAAACGCTCTCCCGAACCGCCCGGTGCCAGCCGCTTCAACGGACGCAGGAAGGCGCGCCAATCTCCCGTCTCACGGCGTCGCAGCTCGCACCGGCCAGACCGATGTCGTGGGTTGACTCCTGTTGCTCTCGTGTCGGCCGCGAAGCCACTACCCCTCGCTATACGGCGCGGCCGACTGGACTGACGTAGCGACCTCACATGCGCCGACGCTCAAGACGGACGAGTCATCTTGTGTCCCAGTGCACGACCGACCAACCGATCGATCCAATCGTCGATGACCATTGCCTGAACCAAGAGCAGACTGGCGGCCTAACACATAGTGGGACTCCGGACGATAGGCAGACACTCACTGCCCCACACTGACCCCGCTGACCAACTGACCAGGCTCGCCGAGACTGCCAGACTGAACCAGCCTCACTCGGACTGCACCACTGGCGAGCTCATAGCGCCCCTTAAATGCACGTGAACAGGCAACCTTTCCGCTTTCCCACCAGAGGGAGACACCAAAGCTGCGATTGCCACAGTGGCGCCACCGCCAGAAACGTAGGGCGACTGCTTCACAGAACGCGCTGCGGCGCGCTCTTCAAAACAGCAATTTTTACCACGGCTCATTGATAGAGGCTGGTGGCGGCTCTGTAATCGTGTAGGACATGAACATTATTGGACATTTCTGGGATGCCTTGCAACGTGTTGTTCAGAAGAGATCCCCAATCCCTCGTACTCTTGGGGGTTCATGTACAGCCCTGTATCATTCATGATGTCAGTTCCCTCCAGCAGTATTTCAGACACTAGTCGAGTTGAAACTTCCTGGCAGATTAAAACTGTGTGCCCGACCGAGACTCGAACTCGGGACCTTTGCCCGAGTTCGAGTCTCGGTCGGGCACACAGTTTTAATCTGCCAGGAAGTTTCATATTAGCGCACACTCCGCTGCAGAGTGAAAATCTCATTCTGGACTAGTCGAGTTCATGCCACCTTATGTTGCGGCGCTTCCGCGTGCGTGCCGGGGCCCTACACGATGTTAGGCAGGTGTAACTGTTTCTTTGGCTCTTCAGTGTATATTATATTACTAGATACTACCTAGCATCCTCATACGTCGACACGCTTTCGTACAGACTTGGAAAACTCGCAACCTAGGCATTACAATACTGTGCTATTATTGCTACACTCCGTTACTCTGTATTATAAGTCCATCCGAAGCTGTCATCGCATGTGGCCGAAAAAAACGCAGGCGGCCTGTGGGCCAGTAAAGGTGCGTGCGTAAGTCTCTCGCTGCTCGGTTAACCTATCCGGACAGTGCTTCGGTTCGGCTCAGAATGTGCTATCAATAACGTGGCATAATGATCGTATTATTTCTATGTGGTTCAAAGAAATATAAGGATCTTATCTAGATATTGTTGAGGAAATGTATGGTTATACATTATATATAATTACATAATGTATCGTTTCAGTTATTGTTACTGTGGCAGTACCTCCCCTGAATGCATGCCACTGGTTGTGTCGGACAGATGTCCGATGTCGAACGTGTCGGACGGAACAGACACCACTGATATATATAATTACCAAGCACTGTTTATCACCAATTTCTGCACGACAAATTACCCGTGCTAATGGAGAGCGCTACTGTTGCGGAAAGACAACGGAAATGGTTTATGCAATACAGTGACACCACCGTATGTTCTACGCGTCGTACCTTACGCACACGTTTAATGGGCAGTAGATTGGTCGGCGAGGGGCGGTATCATGCCCTCCACTTTCGCCTGACTTTAATCCCTTAGATTTCTGGCTATGAAGACGTTTAATGGTGGGGTCTATTCCATAGCCTTTGACGACGTGCGGATGGTGCGGGAAGGTGTGTAGCAAGCATGTTAGCTACACGAGGTGAGCTGGTAGTGTAAAAATGAAGTGAATTTCTCCTGTAGTGTCAACAGACAGATGGCTGTCATCTATATCTACATCTATACTTCGCAAGCCGTCTTGCCACCTTGCGGTGTGTTGCGGAGGGTACTGTGTTCCCCCTTCCCTGTTTCGGTCGCGAATGGCGCGTTGGAAGAACGATAGTTGGTAAACCTTCCGTATTAGCTCTAATTTCTCTAATATCCACGTGTTTATTTGGTGGGACGTGTGTGGGATGAAATGATCTGTTGCACTCCCCTTCACGGAACGTATTGTCTCCGAATTTCAATAGTAAACCACTCCGTGACTCACAGAACTTCTCTTGTGGTATCTGCGACTGGAGTCTGTTGAGCATTGGTGCAACACTCTCGCGCCAATCGATCGACTCCGTGACGAAAGGATCCACTCTTCGTTACACGTTGTCTATGTCTCGTGTTAATTCAACCTGATAAGAATCCAAAACTGATGAGCAATACTCAAGAATCGGTTGGACAATTGTTTCGTAAGCCGCTTCTTTCGTGGATGATTTACATTTCCTCAAGACTCCTCCCATGAATCTCAGCCTGGCTTCTGCTTTTCCTACATTTGGTTTTGTTCTGGTGTAACCACAAGCGCCGGAACGAAGATGAAGTGAACAAGACGAAGAACAACAACTGGCTACGAGGTGTTAATGAAACGTCCCCTTAGAAAAATTAAGAATGACTGTGCTGATTTTCAAACAGCCGAGCAAAACTGAACGTACTTAACAGTTTTCTCTTCACTTATTCTGTTCATCACTAAACTGACACACAATATTTTTAGCGCAGTCAATTTGACTTTCAATAATCCCTACAAAAGAATGGCCCTGACTAACAATAACCTATACCTTTCATGAATCACTTACCTCGCAAAAATCTTCGTTACTCGAACTACTGCAATACAGCGAGCGCCAACACTGCCAGCTAAATAAAAGATTCTAACTATTGAAGGCACTAATTACTGATAGGCATAGTTAGCAAATGAAAGATTTTGATAGAGAACAGACAATGTATTTACCTTAATAATGTTCAAAAGTCATCATATATATCTATCAATTCATCACATTCATCTTTACAAATTTTCTTTTTCGAGGACACATGTCCAGATCGTCCGCTCAAAACTCTGGCACCTCTCTCCCAACATCCACCAGTGCTGGCGGCTCAGCTCCAACTGCCCAACGCTACGCTCTGTTCATATCCAACTGCCCAACACTACACAAGCGAATATTCCAACACTGAGTCCAACCAGCCACAGACTGCAGACAGTGCAGTGAGCGATTTTCATGCAGAGCACTACGTGGCGTTACCAACATAAAACCCTAAACAGCCTACTTACATTACAAACGTACTCCGTGCCGACGGCCACGGACATTTTTTTGCAGGCGCCTTAATTCTCTCTTGTCTTTACTTTGCAAGGGCGCATCTTGCTTTAATGATTTCTTGTCAGTTTTACTAATCAGTGTTTTCAGGTGGGCGTTGTAGGAATTTTCTTCGCTTTTGTACTTATTTAGATTGATTGCCTTGTCTATTTGTTGCATTTGTGTCTTCCAACACGCCCACCCAACCTGTCCCGCCCCCTGCTCAGGCGCCACAGCTGCAAGCGTTAGATGCCACACAGCTAATGCAGATGTTTCAGTTTCAGACGCAGTAACTCTCCACCCTGCTGAACACGGTGCAGCAGCTACTGGCCAACGCTGCGCGCCCGACGCATCAAGCACCGCCTACTACAGCTGTATACCACCTTTTCGACAGTTTTGTGATCAAGAAGAGCCGGCCGCTGTGGCCGAGCGGTTCTAGGCACTTCAGTTCGGAACCGCGCTGCTGCTACGGTGCAGGATCGAATCCTGCCTCGGGCATGGATTTGTGTGATGTCCTTAGGTTAGTTAGGTTTAAGTAGTTCTAAGTCTAGGGGACTGATGACCCAGATGTTAAGTCCCATAGTGCTTAGAGCCATTTCAGTCATTTGATCGAGAAGAGGAATGGCTCGAGTCGTTAGCCCAGTTCTAATCGCATTTCATCGACCACAGTGTGCCAGGTATTGTGAAACTTCCATACCTATTACCGACAGTAGGAAGTGCAGTGTTCCGCCTGAATCAAAAACTATTTCCTAACGCCACTCCGAGTGAACGCAGTTATGAACAGATGGTACAGGCCCTAACAAACTGCTATGAACCACAAATGAACGTGGTAGCAGCTAGGTATCGATTCTTTAATTGCTAAAAACGGTCAGAACAAACGTATCGCAAGTGGGGAACAGATTTACAGGGTATGACAAGGAAATGCAAATTTAAATGTGCTTGCGGTGCTTTATATTCAGATATTATGTTGCGTGATGCGATCGTGTACTATGTACCTGATGTCAAACTCAGAAAATCAATTTTGAAACAGTCCGATCCATCATTTCAGAAGGTAGTGCAAATACTAGAGCAGTACGATTCCGGTGCCTTGTCGACTCATACATTTGAGCAGCCAGCCATTTGCCGGGTAGTCCCTTGTTCGCCCCATTCCGCACCGGCGGCGTGCGCTAGTTACACCGAATAAACAACGTTCCACGCTGCTTAAGCAGTTCGCTAAACAGGCGGCTACACAGGTGAACAGAATTACGTCTTGCCCTAGATGTTAATCACGGCACAAACGCCAGACCGCCCCTCCCGACAAGCTCAGTGTTACGCTTGTGGTAGGAAAGGACATGTACGATGACTGTTTGCAATGGAACAAACACAAGAATTCGGCCCACTCAGAAAAATCTAGTCACAAGGCCAATGTCATTAATGCAATATATTCAAAGTCTGCAACTAGCAAGCGTGCAGTTTCGTCGGTGATACGTCAGTCAAACGAACTTTTTGTTCATTTTCTTATCTGTGGGAAACGTGTGAAATTTCAGTTGGACACGGGTGCCTCTGTCACATTGCTAAATCGTCGCACTTATGAACTGTTAAGCTCCCCACGCCTGTTTACATCTAGCACGCAATTGACGGCTTATAATGGATAAGACATTCTCATTCTCGGAACATGTACTTTGACTGCCTTGTATAGCTCGCATGCACGAACAGTGACTTTAACAAAAATCAGGAGAGTCTGAGAACATATTTGGTCTTGATTCTTTTGATTTGTCTGGCTTTAACTTTCAGGACAATGTGTTGTCAGTGTCTGCATTCAGTGCAAAAGACAGTGTAGCTTGCTTGCTAAAAGAATTCCCGGAACTCTTTTCTGAAGGTTTAGGCAAAGCTAATACTTTTTTGCCCATATTATACTGAAAGACAATGCTCAAGCGAAATTTTTCCGGGCCAGAACTGTTCCCATTGCATTACGGGAGGAAGTCGTTGCTGAACTTAAAGAATTTCAAGGTAGCGGAGTTACTGCGCCCGCATCAGCTAGTCAAAGGGCAAGTCCACTGGTTTTGCTCCCTGAACCTTCAGGTCGTATTCGCCTCTGCGTTAGCTTTAAGTGTACAGTCAACCCACATTGATACTTATCCATTGCCACACGCCGAGGATCTCATGGACAAATTAGGCGCTGGACGCTATTTTTCAAAAACTGATTTGCTTGACGCGTATCTTCAAATATCGCTCGATGAAGAACCTCAAACAGAGTGTGTAGTAAATACTCATTTGGGCTTGTTCAAATATTTGCGTTTGGCAGTGCTTCCTCACCCGCCAGTTTTCAACGGTATTTGGAACAGCTGACTGCGCAAGTGCCAAACTGTTTATACTATTTGGACGATACTGTAGTAGCTGGTGGTACACCTGAAGAACATATTGCAAATTTGCGTGCTTTGTTTCGTGTGTTATCTGATGCAGGACTAAAGTGAAGACTGGACAAGTCTGATTTTTTTAGACCTGAATTGCAGTATCTTGGTCATGTCATAAACAGTCAAGGTGTACATCCTCTTCAGTCAAGGTGTACATCCTCTTCAGTCGCATTTATTAACCATATGAGGTTTGCCAGTTCCTAGCAATCTTACAGAACTGCAGTCAGGGAAAATGAACTATTATATTAGGTTCATACAGAATGCTGCACAAACCACAGCTCCATTGCATCCCTTGCGTCGCAAGAATGTCCCCTTTGTTTGTACATATGAGTGCAAGTAGCTTTTCAAAAACTTAAGGACGCATTGCTCAGTGATCGATGCTTAGTTCGCTTTCATCTTGGCAAACCAGTTGTACTTCAAGTTGACGCTTCCTCTTACGGAATTGGTGCAGTGCTTTCGCACAGAATTCGTGATAAACACAGACCTACTACTTTCGCATCAAAATTGTTGCCCAGAGCTCAGTGTAACTATTCACAAAAAGAGAAAGAGGCATTGGCTATTGTGTATGGTGTCACCAAATTCCACCACTATTTTTATTGCAGGAAATTCTACTTGGTAACGGATCACAAGCCTTTGCAGTCCTTGTTTCATCCGACGAAACCGGTTCCTGTACGAGCTGCCCAAAAATTGCAACGATGGGCTCTGATGTTATCTCAATACCAGTACGAGATTGTATATCGTCCGACAGCTCAACATGGTAATGCGGACGCGCTTTCGTGTCTTCCGATTGGCCCTGACACAGACTTTGACGCTTCTGCTGTATCTTGTTGTCACATCGATGCTCAGGACTCTGAATTGCTTCAGTCTTTTCCGCTGAACTACAGGAAAAATGCTCACACCATGGACGCTGATCCAGATTTGAGCATTGACCTCGTTCCTTGCATAGCATGAAGAACTCTGTAGTGCGCCGATACTTTGCATAGCCTCGCGGTACAGAAAGATGTAACTGTTGTTCAGAATGATAGTGAACAGTCACGTGTGTTGATCCCTAAAGCTTTGCAAAAAGAAGTGTCGCAGTTACTTCACCAAGAAGATTGTTCGTTCGAAACAGTTAGCGCGTCGACAATGTACTTGGTAGCGTATGGACATCCAAATAGAACAGATGACGTCACAGTGTAATGCATGTGCAGAAAATCAGTTCGCTCCCCCACAAAAATTCTCTGCTTGGCCTAAGTCGCAATCACCATGGCAACGTGTGCAAGTCAACTTTGCGGGACCTTTTTGCTTGATTGCGCTTGACTCGTATAGCAAGTTTCCATTTGCTCTGCCAATGAACTCGACAACATCACGTAGCACAATTTAGGAGTTGTCATCGATTTTTGCGTAGAATCTTTACCTGAAGTGCTAGTGTCAGACAACGGACCTCAGTTCACGTCAAATGAATTTGAAAAATTTAGTGAACGCAATGACATATAGCATATAACTAGTGCTCCGTTCCATCCACAGTTAAACGGCGAAGCGGAACGTTTTATCAGAACCTTCAAACGGCAGACGGCCAAACTTCGCACCGCACACACCAGGGATCAAGCATTGCAACTGTTTCTCGCCTCATTTCGTTCGCACCCACGAGATGGACCATCGCCGGCGGAATTGCTTCACGGCTGCCACCATCGGACACTGCTCCAACTACTCCATCTTCCTCAGCATCGGGCGCCGAAGTTAGGCGACAAGTATCGCTTCGCGCCGCACGATATTGTCTTTTACAGGGTTTTTAGCGGCAGCAGACGGTGGGCGCGAGGCGGGATCGTCCGTCGACTTGGCGCTTGCGTGTATCTTCTTTCAGGTCAAGATGGATCGCAGCGCCGTTACCAAAACCAAAGTTGCCTCTGTCACGTACACGATGATCTTTCAGTCTCTCTTCCTCCAGATTCACGGGTCCAGCGGACAGCGCGACCACAGCAGCCGCCAGAAGGTGTCATCACGACATCGCGGGACGACCCTATGGAGATGGAGCCTTCGCCTCCTCCGCCTCTTCTCGTCCTACCGATGGAGCTGGACCCGTCCACACCGCAACAGTCGCCGCCTTCTTCACGGGGTTCATGACAGCAGGAGGTGGGTGCATACCCTTCCGGAGCGCAGGCCGGATGGCGGGTACGGCCTGAAGCTTGACGTCCCCTGCAGCCACAGCTTCCAGTCCTACGTTGCGCCCACACTCCTGCATATCCCCTGCCGTTGTCGCACTCCCGACACGACTACGGTCCTTCGCTTTGAGAGGGGGGGGGGGGGGGGGTTAGGAATGTTCGTAACAACAAGCGCCGGAACGATGACGAAGAACGCTAGACCAGAGAAGGCGGTGAGGAAACGTCAGCCAATAGCCCGCTGACAAGAATCTCATCACGCCAGGAACAACCTCTGCAAGAAGTGACTATAAGCGCCGCTCCTGCCAGCCTCGGTCGAACTTTAATGCTCAGCATATGAACATTAGTGCTACAAGAACAGGTAGTTGTGATCCTTAGCAGTTGCTTGTCTCGACTTTGTCTACAGCGATGAACATTTTACTTGCGACACCGACGTAACTCCAAAGTTAAGTTTTGTCAATTTACTTTATTGACATAAAACTACTAATGTTATTTCCTTGAATTGTTGTATAGCAAAATATGTCTCTAAGCACTGTGGGACTTGACATCTGAGGTCATCAGTCCCCTAGACTTAGAACAACTTAAACCTAACTAACCTAAGGACAGCACACACATCCATGCCCGAGGCAGGATTCAACCTGCGACCGTAGCAGCAGCGCGTTCCCGGACTGAAGCGCCTAGAAACGCTCGGCCACAGCGGCCGGCACGTTGTATAGCATTCCCAGAACGCTGCATCCCTTAGGTACCGTACACGAGACGAGTGGGCGAGACCCAACAAGTTCTATGTGGTAATTCCACTTTATGTCGCTCTAGACGAGTGCTCCAATGTATCTTACGGATGTTTTCACAAATAGCATCATTGATCGGTAGTGGATTTTCGCCTATTTACAAGCAATATTCTATATTTAGTTATATTTAGCGTCAACTGGCAGTCCCTGCATCAACCACCAGTCTTCCCGCATGTCTCCCAGCAGCTCGCCAGTCTTCCGGCGTTGCCAACTTCATACAGACAACCGTACCATCTGCGAATAGTCTCCTGGAGCCTTCGATGTATTCACTAGATCATTTATGCAGAGTGTAATGCGTGTAAGTTTTGAATGGTACCTTAACACGTACACAAATCGGTGTGTGTTTTTTTTTTCCTGTGTGTCGAGCAGTCTTCCCACAAATAAGTCACAAACTTTACCACCTGATGTCTTCTGCAGGATCATACTGGATCACTAAGCAGGCTACGCTTGTCAGCGTAGACTAACGCTTTTGCGTCTATGCGTCCGCATTTCATCGCCCGACCTGCTGCCCAGAGGAAAATAAGCATTTATGGCTTCCAGTATGAAATTTTCACTCTGCAGCGGAATGTACACAGATATGAAACTTCCTGGCAGATTAAAATTGTCTGCCGGACCGAGATTCGAACTCGAGACCTTCGCCTTTTGCGGACAAGAGGTCTATTGTGTAGAGTACTTGTATACATTTTTAAATTGCCAGGAAGTTTCGTTAATGGTTTGCTCTTGCACATGTTCTTTGAGGTAATAACCAATCTAAAAACATATGAATTGTAAGAGCTATAATTATTTGTATATGACAGTAAATACTGATGTAATGTTCTTTAGTACACCGCCCTCAGTCACCAAAAGAAATATGTGCAATTATATCCGTAACACCCTGCATTTACTGTGAAAAGTAATGGTCTTGTCACACTCCTTTCGGGTAACTCTAAAATTGCTCCTACATCTGTCGATTTTTTTCCTTTAAGAACGACGTGTTGAATTATGTCTGCAAGGAACTCCTGTATCCAGTCATAAATCTGGTTTGATACTCGGTAAAATCGGATTTTTTTCATTAAACGGCGGAATCGAAGTGCATCAAATATCTTCCTGGAATCAGGCAATATGGTAACAACCTGGGCGCTGATTTCTATACCACTGTAGATATTACGAACGAACAGAGAAAGATGAATTTCGACTAAATCTCTGTTTGCGGAATGTATGTTCATTTTTACAGAGGATATTTTTATTTTTCAAAAAACGTCAAAATACGTAAGTATGAAACTTGTTCCATAATTCTACAACAGAATGACGTTACTGATACAGGCATATAAATCCCACCATCTGTCCTACTACTCTTCTTAAAAACGGTAATGACCTGTGTGTGTGTGTGTGTGTGTGTGTGTGTGTGTGTGTGTGTATGTGTGTATTTTTCAGTCGCTAGGTATCCTTCGTTGCTCCAGACACTTACTATAAACTACTGCTAGAAAAGGAGAAAGTTCTTTCGCATAATCTCTGTAGAATCTGTAAAATCTTACAAGTATCTCATTTGGTTCGGATGCTTTCCCACTATTAAGTGACTGCACTTGCTTTTCTATTCCGCGATCACTTGTCTCAGTCAATTCCATTTCGCCATTCGTGTGATGACTGAGATGAGGAATCATATTACGATATTCCGTGTTGAGACAGTTTCATAAGACAGCATTCCGCATTATGTCTTCGCTGTGTCATCTTCTGTTTCGGTGGCAGTACTGCCAATGAGTGTGTGAATAGATGATTTCGATTCGCTCACTGATTTTAGGTAGGGCGAAAACTTAATAGGGTTTTTAGTCAGATCGACTGGCAAAATTACAGTCTCACATTCATTGAACGCTTCTCTCATTGCTCTTCTTATGCTCATTTTCACTTCGTTCAGCTTTTGTTTTTCAGCCAGACTTTGACTTCGTTTAAATGCTGTGAGGAAGCTCTCTTTGTTTCTGTAAAAATGTTCTAACACGACCATTAAACCACGATGGAACTCTCCTTTCCCTTTAAACATTTCTAGGAAAACACCTGAGCCGTGAGTGCCCTCAAACCGATTCTGGACGCTCGCTGAACTTCTCTTGTCTTCGTCTCTTAGCGACAGCTTCCATGGCGTCTCACGAAGGGGCAGGCTTGCCGCTCTTTCAAGTCACTTAATCATTTAATCTGGCACACCGCTCTCAGCAAGGTCTTGTATAGCCGGCTGTTCTAGACGATACAAGGGATAGGTCGCCAATGACGGAGGAGCTGTCGCCGTGTTGTGGTTGGCTAGCGTTCAACGCGACGACTGTGCCGACGTCACTCCCTCTGATGTCGTGGTCGTCAGTTGCATCTTCTGAGACTTACCCTTCTCATCTCAGCTTTCTTGGTTGGTGGATGTGCTCCTGCTAACATTTCTTTTTCCCCAAGATCCAGCATCGAAATGGTGTGGACCTCGTCTTGTGTGTGACTAAGTGTTGCATATAATTCACGAAACTCTCATTTCTTTACTGAGCTCTTGTCACTGAAGTTTGTTTTGTGTTCTTGCGTGTAGCTTTCCGTAGGTTTTGCTAGTGGCCGTTGTTTTGGCCTATGTTCTAATGTGGATAAACAGTGCTGATGGTCAGAACATACCTGAGGGACGCGCGGGGTAGCCGCGTGGTCTTAGGCGCCTTGCCACGGTTCTTGCGGCTCCGCGTCGGAGATTCGAGTCCTTCCCCGGGCATGGGTGTGTGTGTGTGTGTGTGTGTGTGTGTGTGTGTGTGTGTGTGTGTGTGTGTCGTCCTTAGCATAAGTTAGTTTAAGTTAGATTAAGTAGTGTGTAAGCTTAGGGACCAATGACCTCAGCAGTTTGGTCCCATAGGACCTTACCACCATGCCTGAGTTATTCTTACAACAAGTATAAAATGGCAGACATTTTGCCCAGTGCTAGTTATTACCTTACTGACCTTGAAGACTGGTTTGTCAAATTCGTATGCGTCTTAGTTTCGAATGTTCTGGCGCCAAAACTGTAATAACACATT
Source organism: Schistocerca piceifrons (assembly GCF_021461385.2). NCBI lineage: Eukaryota > Metazoa > Arthropoda > Insecta > Orthoptera > Acrididae > Schistocerca > Schistocerca piceifrons. Next base: position 316,693,328 of record NC_060145.1, on the reverse strand, counting down.
TGTATTTCCAATTGGCTGCTAACTATAAAGCACTCATGCGTTGATTCCTTAAAATTCTCTATGCATTTTGCTATGAGTGTCCAGGCATTGAAACTGTTATAAAACATTTGTATGTCCATTTGAGTGTTTACCTTAAAGCACTTGTGTCTTAAAGGGGCACAGTTTCTCTTGCTTCAGGTTTATTATGTCAAGACCAAAGACCAGTGTGCGATCCGTATTTTCTATCTGTTATATAATTGTGATGTGTGTAGTGTGAGTGTTTTAGAGTCTGAGATGAACTAAGCAACTATGTGATGCATGAGTTCAACTCAAGCTGTTAATCTTTTGTTGGCTAATGCATTCATTTTCACCACGCTTTTCATTCTGCTCTGAATCTGTTAATCAGATACATTTGTGTTCTTTTTTTCTCTTTGATGATTTATTCCTTTAAAACTTACGTACTTTGCTAACATTCATTTTCTTAATGAATTGTTAAGACTTCCTGAGTTAAATGTTTATGGAATTTCAAAATTTTTCTAAAACGTTTAAAGTGTCAATCACATGGTGGCTATTCTAGCGCCTGTCTTTTCAAGCTGACAGAACACTTGCAGTAGTTTCTGAGTACCTGTGACGCGAAGTTTTAAATACTCATATGATTTAAAAATCTTCAAAAAGCTCAACTGTGATTAAATAACAATCGTTAATTTAATTATTGAAATTTGCTAGAACTTTATTTTTATTATTGTTTATACTTTTTAATGCGGTTGAAGCAAAATAAAGAGAGTAAAAGTTCGTATTTTTTGTGTACTCACAAGGAGAACAGGGCTATCGCCATAACCCAATTCCGCAGAAACGTCGCTGAGAGGAGTCAGAACAAGCAATCACACGCTTCGGTATATATGCACATACTCGAACGTTTCTGAGAAAACGACGGTCAAAGTGTTCGTTATGTGCCTTTTGGGGAATAAACTGTTCAACCGAAGAGCTGGCACAGTGACTGGCGTCGTGACTTCGCACTTTCGAGCCCCGTTTTCGAAATTCGACTGTTATTTTTATTTTTTTGTTTTTCGTTTATCTATCCATGCCTGTACAAGATTACTGCATAAATGTGTCTTAATTGATCTACTAATTGTATACCGGGTGAATGAACCAAGGAAAGAAAACAATATATGAATGCGAAAATTATTTGAAATTGTTTTCGATGTAATTCCTGTAATGTACCTTTATTTATAATCACCTACAAGCTCCAGTTTACGGAAAAGTGATCCGTTGTGCGTGGTTTGTGGCGAAATTATTGTCCGCGTGTGAAGTCTCCAGCGACGATAACGATGTTTCTTTTCCTAGAGAGATTCGTACGAGGAAAAAGTCACTGTGGCGAAGCTGTCTTTGGCCAGCCGCGGTGGTCTAGCGGTTCTAAGCGCTCAGTCCGGAGCCGCGCGACTGCTACGGTCGCAGGTTCGAATCCTGCCTCGGGCATGGATGTGTGTGATGTCCTTAGGCTAGTTAGGTTTAAGTAGTTCTAAGTTCTAGGGGACTGATGACCATAGATGTTAAGTCCCATAGTGCTCAGAGCCATTTGAACCATTTTTGAAGCTGTCTTTGTGCGATGCTCTTGATGTTCGAAATTTCTGTGTTTCGAATGTTTCTACGATAGATATCATCCATGGGAATGCACCAAATCTTCCAGAGGACATAAGAATAAGATATAAGAATTAGTCTAAGAATTGATATGAAAATGAAATATAAGAACAAGAGAATTTAAAAAGATTGTAACACCCTGAAAACAACGTGCATATATTATAAAATAAAAGTATGACAATTATTGCGAAAAGTAATTGCAATTTTATAATTCATACACTGGTCAGCCAGAACATTTTAACCGCTGACCTACGCTCTAGATGAACCCGTCCAGGCGATAGCAGCGTCACCTGGCGGGGAATGACTGCTGGTCAGTCACACGCAGGGCACATGCAGTATCAGTGAGCGTGCTGTCCGTATGTAGAATGGGGAAGGCGTGGGATCTATCTGAGTTTGACCGTGGGCGGACTGTGATGGCCCGAAGCCTCTGCACGGGCGTTTCGAAAACTGCGCGACTTGTTGGTTATTCGAGGAGTACTGTGGTGAGTGTCTTCAATACGTGGCGAAACAAAGGTGAAACCACGTGCAGACATCTTGTGGCTGAGCGGCTACCCCTCGTTACAGATTTCGAATGTCGTAGGCTGGGCAGACTGGTAAAACAAGACAGGGGGCGAATTGTGGTGGAACTAACATCAGACTTCAATGCTGGCAGAGTACAAGTGTGTCTGAACACACAGTGCACCGAACACTCCTAACTATGGGCATCCGCAGCTGACGACCCACGCATGTGCCGATGCTAAAACTACGACATCGGCAACTACGACTGAAAAGGGCCCGTGACCGTCGCCACTGAACGTTGGCGCAGTGTCAGAGCGCTTCATTATGTGATGAATGCCGATTGGGTCTATTGGAGCTCGTGCAAGGTACCATGACGGCCAAGGATCATCGTACAGTGGTTGTAGACCACGTACACCGCTTCATGGCGGTTTCCCGACGGCAGTGGCATTTTTCAACACGATAATGTGCCATGTCACAAGGCCAGGAGGTTGATGGAGTGGTTCGAGGAACTCAGTGGCGGTTTCTACACTCATGCTCATAAATTAAGGATAACGCTAATACGTGGTAAAACAACGCTCTGGTGGGCGGTTTGCGGGTTTATATCACCTCGGGGTATGACCATGAGGTGCAGTTGACCTGCTGTTGTCACACGGTGGCGCTGGCAGCAGTCCACACACGCAGAGGTGTGTTGGTGCATGTCAGAGTACGGTGCAGAGTTAAGTGTGCAGACGTTTTCAGACGTGCTAATGGTGACTGTGTGTTGAAAATGGCTCAGAGAACACATACTGATAACGTTATGAGGGGTAGAATACTAGGGCGACTGGAGGCTGGTCAAACGCAGCAGGTTGTAGCACGGGTCCTCCGTGTGCCACAAAGTGTGATCTCAAGATTATGGCAACGATTCCAGCAGACAGGAAACGTGTCCAGGCGCTACAGTAAGGGACGTCCACAGTGTACAACACCACAAGAAGACCAATATCTCACCATTAGTGCCCACAGATGGCCATGGAGTACTGCAGGTAGCCTTGCTCGGGGCCTGACTTTAGCCACTGGAACCGTTGTCTCCAGACACACGGTCTACAGACCACTGAACAGATATGGTTTATTCACCAGGAGACCTGCAAGGTGCATTCCCCTGACCCCTGGTCACAGGAGAGCCCGTAAAGCCTCGTGTCAAGAACACAGTACATGGTCATTGGAACAGTGGCCCCAGCATATGTTCATGTACGTATCCAGGTACAGTCTGATCAGTGATTCTCCCCGAGGTTTCATCTGGCGTGAACCAGGAACCAGATACCAACCCCTTAATGTCCTTGAAAGGGACCTGTATGGAGGTCGTGGTTTGATGGTGTGGGGTGGGATTATGATTGGTGCACGTACACCCCTGCATGTCTTTGACAGAGGAACTGTAACAGGTCAGGTGTATTGGGTCGTCATTTTGCGCCAGTATGTCCGCCTTTTCAGGGGTGCAGTGGGTCCCACCTTCCTCCTGATGGATGGTAACGCACGGCCCCACCGAGCTGCCATCGTGGAGGAGTACCTTGAGACAGATGATATCATATGAATGGAGTGGCCTGCCTTTTCTCCAGACCTAAATCCCATCGAGCACCTCTGGGATGCTCTCGGTCGACCTATCGCTGCTCGTCTTCAACCCTCTACGACACTTCAGGAGCTCCGACAGACACTGGTGCAATAATGGGAGGCTATACCCCAGCATCTGCTCGACCACCTGATCCAGAGTATGCCAACCCGTTGTGCGGCATGTGTACGTGTGCATGGTGATGATATCCCATATTGATGACGGAGTACATGCGCAGAAAACAGTGGCGTTTTGTAGCACATGTGTTTCGGGACGGTTTTCTCAGCTTCTCACCCATACCGTGGACTTACAGATCTGTGTCGTGTGTGTTCCCTATGTGCCTATGCTACTAGCGCCAGTTTTGTGTAGTGCCGCGTTGTGTGTCACCACATTCTGCAATTATACTTAATTTATGAGTATGAGGTAGTTGATGTGCTGGCGCCCCAACTCACCAGATCTGAACCCGATCAAACATATCTGGGATGTGACTGAATGTTGCGTCACAGCTCATCCGCCCCCCTTCCCCGAAATTTGCGGGAATTAGGTGACTTGTGTGTGCAGATGTGGTGCCAACTCCCACCAGCGACCTACCAAGGCCTTATTGCTTCCATGTCATGACGAGTCGCCATGGTTATCCGAGGCACACGTAGACATACCAGCTATTAGGTAGGTGGTCATACTGTTCTGGCTGGTCAGTATATAACGAGCGCCCTTGTATCCCCAAATTCGATAACATTCGTGTAGCATCCTTCTACGAACACGGGTAGATAAAGGAAAAAAATTAAAATAAAGCGAAATAATTAAAACAATAATCGGATTTCGAACATGGGGCACAGAAGCCTCGACGCTAGTCAATGCGCCACAATGCCGGCTGAGGGTGTCGCACGCTAAAAGGCACATAAAGTACGTAGAAAACTTTGGGCATCGTTTTTCTCGGAAACAGTCAAGTATCTGCGAATAAGCCAAGATACATGTTCGCTTATTTCGACCCCTCTTTCATGAGCGAAGTTTCTGGGAAATCCAGTTATGGCACTTGCCGTGTTCTCGTCAGCGCATTACCATTCCCAGATCCATTCTCCCTGCCATTTCAATACTTGTCTAAGGCGTATTGACAGAACGATCCGTATCTCCAAAAGTATTTCTTTTCAGACGTACATTTACATGACTGCTTTTCTAGTTTTGACTTCGAACGTCCACAACAGCTGAGGAGGTGGCTAACAAGATGATGGTTCAAATGGCTCTGAGCACCATGGGACTTAACTTCTAAGGTCATCAGTCCCCTAGAACTTAGAACTTAGAACTACTTAAACCTAACTAACCTAAGGACATCACACACATCCATGCCCAAGGCAGGATTCGAACCTGCGACCGTAACGGTCGCGCGGTTCCAGTCTGTAGTGCCTAGAACCGCTCGGCCACCCCAGCCGGCAACAAGATGATGATGAAGCGTGATGGATGTACCTCGTTGCAGATGTGTGTCTGCTGTAAGACGAGCGACCATGCGTACAGTACTCGGGAACGGGGGCCAGCAGGTTGTACAAGGGCTGGCTGCACATCCGGCAAGGCAGCGGCGGCCGTGCAGAAGCCAAGAGGCAGCTGCCGCATCGCAGAAGGGCGCTCACGTAAGCTTCGGCAGGACGGCGCGCGCCTCGCATGTAAACAACCCATGTCCGGACACACACCGATCCCTGAAGGTCATACGTACTGTTCACCGACAGCAAAGCGCCACTTCTCTGATCCGCCCGCTCGGTCTGAGCCTCACATATTCAAACGATGAGTCTACGGAGGCTAAACAGTTGCATAGAAGACGTGTAAGAAGGCAAGGACTAACATTGATTTATTGATTGATTGGTTGATTTTGATTGACTATTCCTTATTCGCCCCATAGAACGGTTTAGTACATAACTAGTAAACACCCGCTTCTTTAAAGAATCAAACTCCCATCTAGAAAACAGATTCAAACATCTGATTACGAATGTTAATCTGTTGAATATTTCAGTTGAAGCAAGTAGCAACACAAAGTTTAGGAAAGGTTTGAAATTACGCTTAACCCTTGAGCACTAAAGAGGAGAAAATGTTGCATTGCTATCAAACTATGGCAAATTTTACAACTCCAAATTTTATTCAATTTATAAAATTTATAGGTAATGCACTACTAACTGTAGTTATTAGATCTGCAGTGGTACGTTACAAATAAAATAAGTAAATAATATCCTTTCTAAACCCTATAATGACAATTTAACTGCTTAAAATGTTACTGGAAAAAGTCAGACTGCTTAAAATGTTACTGGAAAAGTTATAATTTTACACACAAAATGAGTAGAGTGTTCTGCTGTAGATACAATTATTGCACTCCAGCCAAAACCTAGCCGAATGTTTCTTCTGAAGTCGCCCAGGGATTCTTCTTCTCATGCTCGTTTTCCTGATTTGCTGTTTCAAAATCACGGCCTGCATCACTGTCATCTACACACACAACACTATTTTCTTCAAGAAATTCCTCCGTTTCACTAAATTCTCCATTGTCTGTGCCTTTATTAGCATCTTCAAGTAAGTCTACCATTACATTAGTGCCAAAATCAAACTCAGTACCATACCATCCATTTTGTGCTCCCGGCCGGAGTGGCTGTGCGGTTCTAGGCGCTACAGTCTGGAACCGCGCGACCACTACGGTCGCAGGTTCGAATCCTGCCTCGGGCATGGATGTGTGTGATGTTCAAAAAATGGTTCAAATGGCTCTGAGCACTACGGGACTTAACATCTATGGTCATCAGTCCCCTAGAACTTAGAACTACTTAAACCTAACTAACCTAAGGACATCACACACATCCATGTCCGAGGCAGGATTCGAACCTGCGACCGTAGCAGTCGCGCGGCTCCGGACTGAGCGCCTAGAACCGCTAGACCACCGCGGCCGGCGTGTGTGATGTCCTTAGGTTAGTTAGGTTTAAGTAGTTCTAAGTTCTAGGGGACTGATGACCTCAGAAGTTAAGTCTCATAGTGCTCAGAGCCATTTGAACCATTTTGTGCTAATTTCAACAGCGGAAAACAGCGGAAAAACTAGGTAAGCACTGAAGAGGACCAATGTGATACAAACTAACACTCTTCTAACTGTGACTATTAGATATTTCACGTAATATTTCACTCTAAGATCACTTCTAAGCGTTAAAACAAATATGCTAAGTATTAGAAAATAGTCACATAATTACTAAGCATTCATAATATTTACGAAAAGAGCACTAGTGTCAGCCAACCGCTGAAGTCAGTCAATAAATACTCGCAATTCAACTATTGTAAGCAACAGTGCCATGAAGGTACTGAAGAGCACATGTTGCTCATGTGTCCAGATTGGCGTCATCTGCGAAGAGATGCCAGTTGCAGTCGTAAATTTTTCGAAGGTTTCGTAATCTAGGGTTAAAGTTTGCTGAAATTCGCTAGTGTAATCATTATCAAACATAGCATGAATGTAGCTGGGGAAATTTGCCCTCCATTTTAAGTAAAAGCAACTTCTCCATATTTCTCTAAGTTAATGAGGTCACAACTCCTGGTACATTCAGGGTACGTGTGGATACTGTCCGCAAAGTGTGTTGCGAATTGAATCATTGGTAGAGCAAAAAAATGGTTCAAATGGCTCTGAGCACTATGGGACTTAACATCTGTGGTCATCAGTCCCCTAGAACTTAGAACTACTTAAACCTAACTAACCTAAGGACAGCACACACATCCATGCCCGAGGCAGGACTCCAACCTGCGACCGTAGCAGTCGCGCGGTTCCGGACTGAAGCACCTAGAACCGCTTGCCCACCGCGGCCGGCATTGGTAGAACATAAAGATTTTTTTTACAAAGGCTTGCTGACTACGTTCAAAAGTATTTTCACATATTTGTGTCACTTTGAAGTGTAGTGCACGATTCAATAAAAGTTACTTGATCTACCATTTTGATTTCATTCAATCAGGGTGACGAAACAACAGTGGCCTTAGCCTCCTGCTGCTCGCGGCGAAACTTAATTTATTGTGCGGTTCCTCTCCTTATTATTCTAGTAAAACAAGTCAGCATCTCCGAAGAGTACTAAGAGATCTTACACTACGTATTTATTAGACACAATCTCCTCAGAATTTAATGATCCAAATACTTTGTATTTTAGGCCCCCAGTGCTTCGTTCTGGAAAATTAAACGTGTTTCGGTTTCATCTACAGCACAATATAGTTTTCACTAATGTGTTTCTTTCTCAATAGCAATCGTCTGCAAGTATTTCCTGAAGTTTCCGTGGTCATCCACTAGACCCGCCATGAGTTTTTACCTATTCAAGCCCAGGATTGCACAATTTCTCTTAAAATTTGATCTCGGTATTTTTGCTTTTGGATCTTAGTCCAATATTTCACTTGTTGCCTCTTGGGGTAGCTACGCAGTTAAGATTTACCGTTGCCATAATGATGGTTAAGGCAGGCTCCGGTCCTTCAGTCAATCAGCTTGTTCATTACTGGCAGTTTCTGAGTAACCAGAGACCAACAGCAGGTTTACCCTGGTGCCTTCACGTAGACTCAAAAGGTACTCATGTCATTTACGACGATCTTCGATTTCATTATAGGGCCTTATAGGGATTTCAAAGCAGGTTGGCTGTCTGAATGAGTACAGATCCTACGATTATTGTAACACCTACGTAGACTCTCCTCCGCGCACATTTTGATACCGAACATGTACTCCAGGAATACCATAGCCAGTTTTCATAGAGAAATTGCGGACTCTAGTCTAGGCTTTACCCCGTATGCACTGGTCCGAACGTCATAATCTGTTTATGACACGTCAGTAAACCATACTATGTCTCCTACATGGTATCTTCATTCTCCCACTGCTCCCTACTTCGAATTATTACAGTTAAAGATTTGCTGAACCAGCTGCTGTAAATTCAGCCGGCATATCCTATATTTTCTGCACTCATTACATTAGTGTGGGATTCTGGATATCTTATAGGATTGCGGTCTTTTGCTGTTTAACTTGTGTGCCCTTGTTTCTGCCTCCATTTCAAAACAGAGGTGTAATGGTCTCCATCCCGCTAGTGGGTGAGCTGCTAATTCCGCCTGTTATGACTAGGCAGGCCAATTCTGCACCTTGCCACTCTCTTTAACAGTCACCTTTTCTTCTACTTTATTCCAACATAGTGTAGCCCCACAAATTACCATAGGTCTTACTACTGTCATATATGTCCAGTACACGCTTCTGGGCCGTAGGCCCCAGTTTCTCAGCACAGACGCCTCTAATACACAAGAGAACACCCCTTGCCTTGACCATACACCGAAGTGACAAAATCATCGGGGGCTATATGCACACATACAGATCGCGTACACAAGGATGAAACGGCACTGCATTGGCGGAGCTGTCATTTGTACTCAGGTGATTCATATAAAAAGATTTCCGATGTGATTATGGCTGCACGACGGGAATTAACAGACTTTGAATGCAGAATGGTAGTTGGAGCTAGACGCATGGGACATTCCACTTCGGAAACCGTCAGCGAATTCAATATTCCGAGGTCCACAATATCAACACCGTGCCGAGAATACAATTTCAGGCACTGCCTCTCACCACGGACAACGCAGTGGCTGACTGCCTTCACATGACGACCGGCGGCAGCGCGTTTGTGTAGAGTTGTCTGCGCCAAGTAACACTGCGTTGAACAACAACACAAATCAATATGAGATGTTCGACCAACGTATCTGTCAGGACATTAATGCGAAATTTGGCATTAATGAGCTGTGGAAGCAGACGACCGACGGGAGTGGCTTTGCTAACAGCACGACATCTCCTGGGCTCGTCACCATACCTGTTGAACCCTAGACGACTCGAAAAGCGTGGCTTGTGAGATGAGTCCCGACTTCGGTTGGTAATAGTTGATGGTAGGGTTGTGACGACCCAAGTTGTCAACAAGGCGCTGTGCAAGGTGGTAGTGGCTCCATAATGGTGTGGGCTGTGCTTAAATAGAATGGACTGTCCTATGGTCCAACTGAACCGATCATTGATTGGAAATGGTTATGTTCGGCTACATGGAGACTAACTGCAGCCAAAAAACGACGGAATTTTTATGGATGATAACTCGCTATGTCACGGGGCCACAATTGTTCGCGATTGGTTTGAAGAATATCCTGGACAGTTCGAACGAATGATTTGGCCATGCAGATCGTTCGACATGAATCCCATCGAACATTTATGAGATATAATCTAGAGGCCAGGTCGTGCACAAAATTCTGCACCAGTAACACTTTCGCAATTTTGGATGTCTATACAGGCAGCACGGGTCAACATTTCGCATAGGATTTCATGTCACTTCCAGATGCTGCACTATGCAGGGCAAAAGGAGCTCCGACGCGATATTAGCAGGTACCCACGACTTTTGTCACCAGTGTATACTCGTTATGTGAGGGGTACACGTTAGTTTCGCACCCAGGGTTACCCCTAGGTACTTCACTGTCCCCTCTTCTAGCACGATTTTGTCGAAGAGCTTAAGATTCCAGTACGTGTTCTGGATATCCTTCCTCATGATCGGTACTACAACAGCTTTGCTGGGACTAACCTTTAGATCCTGTTTCCGGCATCAGTTTTGTACAATGTTCAGGGTGCACTGCGCCATTGTTCTGACCGTACTTGAAAAAGTAACCGCTAGCATTTATCTCCTTAATGAATTCATTTATCACAAGATTCCACAGTAGTGGGGACGTGTCCCCACCCTGTGGACTGTCTCTGGTGGTGTTGATCACCATTTTCACATCTATCAGCCAAACTCCACGTCATAGCCATTCTCATTACTGTGAAAAATGACGTTTTACTGTCCGTTCTTAAAGTATGAGAGGAATCAATTATGAGCTATTCCTCTTATTCCATGATGGTCCAACTAGTGATCAATTCAATTAAATGCCTTATTTAAATCAAAGAAGACGCTTAATATTCGGAACTTCTTGTTTAATCCGTACAGTGCCTGACAGAGGAAAGAGAATGCAGGATTTTCAGTTGTTAAACCACTTCTTAAACGAAACTGTACGTTTGACGTAAAATTATTTAAATTAAAATCATCTGCTACCTTCATACTCGTATACACAGCCTTTTCAATATCTTGTCCAAATACCGATGGCATAGAAATAGGTCTAAAATTGTCTGCAATATCCCTTTCTCCTTCTTTTAAAACTTGTTTCACTAAGGTCTATAATCGTTTGGGAAACTGATCACTCCTAAAGGAAAAACTACAAATGTGACTAAGAACTGGGCTAACATAATTATGTAACATACTGCTTTAGTATTCTGCTAGATACCCCATCATATCCTTGAGTCCTTAGTCTTCAGCCATGTATTTACTGACTCAGCCTCCTCTTTGTCACTATCACGGATGTGTATTTTAGATAGCAGTCTTGGAAGACGATTTTGTAAAAAAGTTGAATTATTCTCTGTATAAAACAAGTTTTTATTTAATTCACCTGCTATATTGAGAAAGTGATTGTTAAATACTGTAAGTATATTTGACTTACCAGTATCAAAAACATTTTTTCTACGTACCGACTTAATATGCTTCAACTTGTCCTAGCTTGCCAAACACTTTCTTCACCACCGACCATAAGGTTTTAATTTTATCATGAGGATTATCTATTCTATTTGCGTACTACATGCTTCTTGCCTTCCTAATAACATTTTAAGCATCTTACAGCACTGTTTGTAATAAACTATTGCAGCTCTGTTGTGACTATTTCTAACGTTCCAATATAATTACCATTTTGTTTAATCATATCCTTAATCCCCTAGTCAGCCACCCAGGTTGCTTGTTAGTGCTAGTACCCTATTTTAAACTTTATAATGGAATACATACTTCTGAAATCGTAATCGTGGGGGTGATATGTAGTATTATGAACATTAAATAAATTGCTAAAATCGTTTGTTCATATAGATTACCGGTTTCGGCATTTCTCTGTTGCCACCTTCGGATCTGCAAAAGTCGGGACCGAAAATGCTATGATGCAGCAACTAATATAACAGCACATTTAACTATATCGAAAACTAGAATACATGGGGCACCAACATACGAGTCAAATGAAAACCTTAAATTTGTAATAACAACACGAAATTTCGCGCCGTTATCCTGTAAGTCGGTAAGCGCGCTACAAACCGCGTGCAGAATGGCCGTTGGTGGCAGCATAGTGCAGATGCACACACACCGTCGCAGTATCAGTATAAATACGGCAGCCCCACTTGCGACTTGCACCAATGAAGGTTCAGTACGGTGATGCATGTTTGTCACAACAGTAAGTCTACGAATGGAGTAGGAAGTTCGAAAACGGTGTGACTTCTGCGGAAGATGCTCCTTGTCCAGGTCAGGCACAACGAGTTGTGACTCCACAGAACATTGCAGCAGTTGAAGCCATAGTGAAGGAAAACCGCCGAGTGATACTGAATGACATTGCAGCATGTTTACAGATTAGTCATGGGTCACCACACCACATTGTGCATGATGTGCTCCACTTTCACAAAGTGTCTGCAAGATGGGTGCCACGGCAGCTGACTCCTGAAATGAGCGAACGACGTGTTGATGCTTGTGAAGAACTTCTTCGGCGCTTTGAACGAGAAGGTGATGGCTTCCTTGCAAGAATGGTTACTGGGGACGAAACCTGGGTTCACTTCCACCAACCGGAAACTAAAAGACCGAGCAAGGAATGGCGCCATTCCTCATCACCAAAACCAAAGAAGTTTCGAACAGAACCATCAGCAGGGAAGGTTATGCTCTCTCTCTTTTGGGACAAAAAAGGCGTCATTTTGGAGCGTTACATGCCTAGAGGGACCACTGTCACCAGTGCATCATACACAGATCTCCTAAAAAATCATCTGCGGCCTGCAATCAAATCAAAGCGACGTGGATTGTTGTCAGCAGCTGTCCTTTTGCAACATGACAATCCAAGGCCCCACACTGCCCGTACAACAGTTGCAACAATCACAGACCTGCATTTTGAATGTCTTCCCCATCCACCATACTCACCAGACCTTGCAAAAGTGATTTCCATATGTTTCCACCACTCAAAGACGCAATGGGAAGAAAGAATTTCCGTTCTGATGAAGAGGTACGTCACGCGGTGCATGACTGGTTGCGCGGACTACCAAAGGAATTTTTTTCTAAAGGAATTTATGCACTTTGTAAGCGCTGGAGGACTTGCATTGAGCGTGGGCGAGATTATGTTGAAAAGTGATACAGTTTTGTACCACTTCTGCACAATAAATAATATTCTAAAAAATATTTAAGGTTTTCATTTGACTCACCCTCGTACCTATGTTTACATCATTACACAGTCTTCTCCTTCAGTACTGTAAGTGGTTATGTACAATGTATGTCCATGTTGGTACCGTGAGCTGTACTAGAAGCCAGTATTTGAAGTTTATAATAACAGTTATGTACAGACATGTTACTCCACCGATTACAAGTGCTTATATTCATCACCACTTTACAACTGACAGATCCGAACGTAAACATTCTTACTGATACGTAAGCACACACACTGCTTTTGGAAAGATCGCCCACCAATAAAATGATCTGTTTTCTTTGTTTCATTCGATGCAGCAGCTGAATCGGAACCAACTGTATATGTCGCAGGTGAATCAATTTTTTCATCGACGAGCGAACAATAAATTTATCCATTATAAAAACCAGCTACAACAAAGAAATGAACAAAATATACTGAAATTGTAAATTATACTGTGTTGCGCAATGACAAAAATGTAAACTAAAACTCACCTCTCCACAAAGAACGGTGTTTGAGAGTGTGAATGTCTATCGACGGAAAGCAGGCGGTTTAAATCTCTGTTAAAACTCTGTTGGCCGTTGCCTGTTGAACGGAACGTTCAAAAACTTCGGTAGATGGAATCTATACTACCATTTCATATTCGATTAAGACATGCATCTACTATTCCACTGTAGGCATACGAAATTATCAGTTATGCCAATTTTGACGTCAAGTTCTCGCGTTGGCCCCTGCAAGCACGGCCTAGCGCTTCATCGCGGAAACATTGCGAAAGTTTTTGAACTTCTACAGTTGATGTGAATGATGTGATATCCTTCGGAAGATAATCGTATATTTTACATCGCGTGTATTTTACACTACTGTCATACAGTTTTACATGTTCTCGTATGATGTAGTTGACTTGTGTTTCTTTTATCACAGGAGCGGCGATCAAGCACACCGTAGAACAAGTCACCTTATTTACATGTAGGCATGCGTAGGTGAGGATTTCAAATTGTTCGGAAAGTGACCTACAGTGTTTTATTTTTGTTTGAATCATATTTATTTATTTATATAAACGATATGCCCTCTAGTATTATGGGTAACTCTAAAATGCTTCTGTTTGCTGATGACACTAGCTTGGTAGTAAAGGATGTTGTGTGCAACATTGACTCGGTTTCAAATAGTGCAGTACATGACCTCAGTTCATGGCTTGTAGCAAATAAACTAACGTTAAATCACTGTAAGACTCAGTTTTTACAATTTCTAACACACAATTCAACAAAACCTGACGTTTTAATCTCACAGAACGGGCATATGATTAGTGAAACTGAACAGTTCAAATTTCTAGGTGTTCAGATAGATAGTAAGCTGTCGTGGAAAGCCCACGTTCAGGATCTTGTTCAAAGACTTAATTCTGCCATTTTTACTATTCGAACGGTATCAAAAGTGAGTGATACTTCGACATGTAAATTAGTCTACTTTGCTTATTTTCATTCACTTATGTCGAATGGTATTATATTTTGGGGTAACTCTTCCCATTCTACAAGGATATTTTTGGCTCAGAAACGGGCGGTTCGGGCAATAAGTGGTATGAGTTCACGACCTCTTGTCGACCTCTATTCACGAGTCTGGGTATTTTGACATTGACCTTTCAATATGTATATTCCTTATTGTCGTTTCTTGTTCCCAATACTAGTTTATTCCCAAGAATAAGCAGCTTTCACTCGGTTAATACTCGGCAGAAATCAAACCTGCATTTGGATCGGACTTCCTTAACTCTTGTGCAAAAAGGTGTGCCTTAACTCTTGTGCAAAAAGGTGTGCATTATACTGCTGCATCCATTTTCAATAAGCTGCCACTCGAATTCAAAAATCTTAGCAGTAATCCACGCACTTTCAAATGGAAATGGCTCCGAGCACTATGCGACTTAACTTCTGAGGTCATCAGTCGCCTAGAACTTAGAACTAATTAAACCTAACTAACCTAAGGACATCACACACATCCATGCCCGAGGCAGGATTCGAACCTGCGACCGTAGCGATCACGCGGTTCCAGACTGAAGCGCCTTTAACCGCACGGCCACACCGGCCGGCTTCAAATCGAAACTGAAGAGTTTCCTCATGGGTCACTCCTTCTATTCTGTCGAGGAGTTCCTTGACTTTTTTCAGGTTCATGAACATTTATTTTTATCTATTATCACTTTTATGTTGTAAGTTCATGTGCTGACACGTTCCATGACCTTTGAGATTTGCTCCTCAATGTGGTCATACGGAACTTGACGTGTAAATAAATAAATAAATTATTTTCACTAATTACCTCTGTAATTTAAAATTTGGCATTCATGAAGAAATTATACAAGAGGGAACGAAATTTAGAATCCTAATTCATAAACATAAGAAGCCTACCAGATGCAATTCAGGATAGGAGAACTTAAAAATAAACACGGTGAATAAATGTAGTGAGACTGGACGAAAAAAAGAAAAAGAAAAATGTGTTAAATAAGTTCAGACGCGCTCCTTAGTTGGAAACAACAAATCAAAAGAAACTATACAGGGTAACCCCGGAGGAATTGTCAATACTCGGGGATATGAGAGGAACGCCCATTTGAAGCAAGAAACTTCATATGCCCTATTCCGAATGTTATCCGAGATGGAAAACTTTCAATGTGGATTTGTTTCTGGGCTAGTGGCGCGTAGAGAGAACAGCAAGTGAAGGGACAGAATTACTTCCTTTTTTCTTTTTTTTTTTTAAAAAAACTTCGTTTGTTGATGAATTTGAGGACGTTCCCTTTGGGCACGCAGAAGCTTCTCCCTATTTTAACAGACGCGTTACGGAACACCTCAGCCGCACTTACCTAATCGCTGGATTGGTCGTGGTAGTACCACTAAATGACCACCAAGATCGCCAGACCTTACACTATAACATCTTTCTTTATTCGACTGGATGCAGTTTGAGATGTGCAAACGAAAGGTGACTACGCGAGATGAACTGCTTGCTCGTATCATGGACGCTGCTACCCTCACTAGGGAACGTGCCGAGGCATTCAGACAAGCGGCACGACATACTCTCCCTAAAGTGCATAAATACACTGACGTTAATGATGCGATATTCGCACATTTATTGTGAACTGTACAACAGCTGTAATATGACGTGTACGATGATGCTTACAGGTGAATGTGTTAAAATAGGCATTTTTCAATTGATATTTTGTAATACACATTTTGTAATGTTAAGTAACTGTTATAGATGTATAAACCTGACAATGTATTAAATGTGTTCTGTCTCGGAAAACATTAGGAAAAGGGCATATTTCCATTTGAATTTTTTTGCTTCGAGTCATCGTTCCTGTCATATTCCTGAATATTGACCATTCCTCCCGGTGATGAACACGCTGGGTCCGTGTTCCTCCATTTCCGATGGGCACTCAATACATAGCACATTACCACATGATAACCAAGTTAACAATATACTGATTATCTTCATAATTATGCAATACGCTTGAATTGTTTTTAGACTGTAGTTGATGTCCTAAAAACAAAAACGATTTATCAGACAGGGTCAGTAGTTCACCAGCAGTGGTGTTATGTACCAGAAAATTACCATCGCTTAATAACTGTAAGGAGAAAAGCGAGTCCAATGACTAGAATACCAATCAACCAGGGGTGTACCTAGTGGCTCCCGCCAGGGGCGCAAGAGCAAGGGCGGCTCAAATACCAAAGGCCGCCGACGATGACGTGACAGAGTGCCGCGCCGCCCTCTGAAAAAGTAAAGGCCGGTTCCCACTAGAGCGCGGCAGCGCGTCGTGCGGCAACGGCAGCGGCAAGCGTTTTCCGCTTTGACGCGGCGGCTCGCGGAATTGGCGTTCCATCTGGAAGCGGCAGACGCTAGCGGTAGCCAATGACGAACAGCCACTGAGGTACGGGGTGGGACCCACCGAAACGACCGGTGTGTTTCAATAACTATATCTTATACCCACATGAAGGAAAGACGAAGTTGGGTGAAGACATACAAATTTTTCATTTTCTGTACAATGTACTCTTTTACACATTTCATTATTATGTTTTCTCATTTCAATATAAACAGATTTCATGACTACCGTTCATGATTGTTCACTATCTCCTTACACATTGAAACAATGTACGATAAAAGAGATTATTCAGATAGTTAAGCGAGACAAAAATTTAAAGTGTGATACGGTAGCAGGTACAGGAAAACACTAAAAACACAAAGGCTTGGGGGAAGGGATGAAAGTGGAAGCCACCTGATAGAATTTAGCACAGAGCACAATGTAATCATCGCCAGCACCTTGCTTAAGAATCATGAAAGAATAATACATACTTGGAACAAAGTTTTCGAAACCAGATTTTAAATTATAAGATATTTCCTGGTGCAGACGCAAACCTACAATAATTTATTGGTTACGAGCTGCGGTTTACAACTAAAGAGACAGTAAACGGTAGCAAATTAAGGAAATGGAACTTGAATAAGTCAAGACCCACAGTTTTTCGATAATCTTAAAGTTACCGTAATGCAACAACTGACTGAAACAGAGAAAGGAATCCGCTAGAATACGAATTGATATCTTTGAGAGAAATAGTGGTGAGTGCAGCAGAGTATGTGAACGGGAAGAAGGTACAGTAGAAATCGTTAGATAAAACGTGATATATTAAATTTGACACGAGGGAAATATATAAAAATGCAGCAAATAAAGTAGGTCATGGGAAATAGAAATGTCTAAACATGACGTTGACAGAAAGTCCAAAATTGCAACGCGATTTTGCACTTGGAAAACAGGGGAATGAAAATGAGAAAGAACAAAGAAAACTTTGCTCAAAGGAGAAGCAACTGCCAAGGACTCATCTGGCAAGCCAGAACTAAGCAAACAAGAGAAGGCTAGAAAGTGGAAGGAATATGTAGAGAGGAGAGGGGGAGGGGTTGTACAAACTAACATAAGCACAATGTTAGATTCCTGTGAACTGTCTGAACACGCAAGGCAATACTGATCCTACCACTTAGTTAAGTAGACACACTGAAGAACTGCGAAACTGTGTTTATAGCATTTGCATGTTTATAGAAAGATTTTGACAATCTTAATTAAAACATTCTTTGAAGCTCTAAAACATAGGGCCACAAGATTATCTACAACTTGTACAGAAACCAAACTGCATTTCTAAGACTTTAATGACTTGCAAGGGAAGCAGTAATTGAGAAGGCAGAAGTAGAGAGGATATAATATGAAGACTGTGAATAGCAACAAAAGCGTTCTGAAAAAGAAACTTGGTTCACATCGAATATAAATTCTAATGATTGGGTACAAATTTACAAAGGTATTTGTGCGGAGTGCAGCCTTGTATGTAAGTGAAACGTGGGCTATGAACAGTTCTGTCAAGAAGACAATGGGCGATTTCAAAACGTGGTGATCAATAAGAATGCTGAAGATTAGATATGAGGATCGTGTAACTAAAGAAGAGGAACGGAATTAGAGCAGGAAGAGGAAGAGGAAATTACGGCACAACTTTGACTACAAGAGGGGTAAGTTGACAGGACATATTATGAGGCGTCAAAGAGTGAGGACAAAGGGGTTGGGTGAAAGTATTCTGATAATAATCATCTGTTGAAATGCTAGTCTGCTATTTTATCGATTAATGTAAGCAGTGAATTTACTATTCCATGCACTTCTCCACGAAACATTTAAACCAGAACTGAAATCACCTGAACACCAAATCTTTCAACCACTGTCTGACAACTACTGCATTCTCTTTCAACTTTCTATAACTATCACTGGCTAGCCACACACACATAAAGATATAAGGAGGACAGAAATAAACAAACATTAGTTTTCAGCATATAATTCTTTAGATTGGCAACATGCACATAAACAAACCAAACAGGAAGGGACATGAGGTGAACACACTGTAGTTATGACTTCAAATCAGTGTTTTCGGTAAAATGTCTACAGCTAGTGACAGAAGAAAAAAGAGCGAACATGAAAATGTGCTTATGTTCCATAATCTAAGTTTTAGTTCAACCTCCAGCATGTGACCAGGTGAGGGGAAACGCAGATGTCCGCCAAAAACTCGATTCACTGTAAGTAATCAGTTGTTGTTGTTGTGGTCTTCAGTCCTGAGACTGGTTTGATGCAGCTCTCCATGCTACTCTATCCTGTGCAAGCTTTTTCATCTCCCAGTACCTACTGCAGCCTACATCCTTCTGAATCTGCTTAGTGTATTTATCTCTTGGTCTCCCTCTACGAGTTTTACCCTCCACGCTGCCCTCCAATACTAAATTGGTGATCCTCGATGTCTCAGAACATGTCCTACCAACCGATCCCTTCTTCTAGTCAAGTTGTCCCACAAACTTCTCTTCTCCCTAATTCTATTCAATATCTCCTCATTAGTTATGTGATCTACCCATCTAATCTTCAGCATTCTTCTGTAGCACCACATTTCGAAAGCTTCTATTCTCTTCTTGTCTAAACTATTTATCGTCCACGTATCACTTCCATACATGGCTACACTCCATACAACTACTTTCAGAAACGACTTCCTGACATTTAAATCTATACTCGATGTTAACAAATTTTTCTTCTTCAGAAACGCTTTCCTTGCCATTGCCAGTCTACTTTTATATCCTCTCTACTTCGACCATCGTCAGTTATTTTGCTCCCCAAATAGCAAAACTCCTTTACTACCTTAAGTGTCTCATTTCCTAATCTAATTCCATCAGCATCACCCGACTTAATTCGACTACATTCCATTATCGTCGTTTTGCTTTTGTTGATGTTCATCTTATATCCTCCTTTCAAGACACTGTCCATTCCGTTCAGAGTAATCAGTTATTCACGTAAAAAAAGATGTGAACTGTTTTATAATCTGCATGTATCACATATCAAAACAAAACTGAATCATTTTCGATTCCACCGAAGATGCCTTAAAGTAAAAGGTGAAACGCGTCTTGAACCAATAAAGTACACTGGATAAAGAAAAAAACGTTTGTTACTTCCAAAGGAAATAATCAATAGCTGTAGATAATTAGCAAATTACATCTTATGACATACCAGCAAATTAGTCTCGGTTTAACTTCTCATTACACATGCTATTAAATGCTGTTTAAAAAAATTCATCTATCCCTTCCGAAAAAACTGTAGTTTCTTTCATATCTTGGTAGTTAAACAGATTTTGGATATTTATTGTGTGACGAAATACATGAGTTTTTACAAGTTATCGTTTGCAAAAAAACACGTTTCGATTTCTTGAACCGTTTACGAAATTTGCAGTTGATACAACCACATGGTTTACGACGAGCAGGACGAAAGTATCGGTCGCGTCGCGAGCGACCCGCACGCGGTCACCGCGCAGCCCGTCCGCCGACATATCATTCAATATCTCGAGAACGGTGATAGCTATCGTTCTGCTCTCAGCTTTAAAAACAATTTCGATATGTTGACTAAATTTCATACGCAATAATGTATTACCTAAAATGAACTGTACGCAAAGTCCACGCAATGCGTTTTTACCTCTGCAGACTCATTCAAATTTCGTGTAAAGGTTTACGTAAATGCGATACAGCAAGTAACCACGACGAATAACGAAAAGAAATTCGGTCCTTTATCGAGAGAAGATATCAGGCTGTAACATGCCCAAGAATCAAATTTTTCTACCGAATAGTTTCCTCGGAATCGGATGATAAGTATTTCATAGCTGCCGCCGCGTCCGCGCCAGCGGTTCGGCGAAAGTTCGTGTGGCCTGGGGGTCCGTACCTGACGTCACACTCAGCGCGTTCTGTGATTGGCGGCGCGCACCTGGAGCGCGGCACGCGGCAGCGGAAGCGGTTCGACATGGTCAAACCGCGACGCAGAGCCCGCCGCGCCTTGCCGCTGACGCCATTTCCATGGCAACCACGCCGCTGACGTGCGGTTTTGACGCGCGGCAGCCCTAGTGGGAACCGGCCTTAACGCTGCACCGCGGCCAGTCCGGTACGAGAAATTGTGGAAAAATTTGCTACAGAACGGAGAAGAGATAGTAAAGGAAGACGCTCTGATGACAAGAATCCTCTTCGCTTTACTGGGAGGCACTTTCCTCATGTCACTCCAAGTGACCAGTCCAAGAAAAGCAGACTATGGCGTAGATGTGCAGTCTGCTCGAAACAGAATGTGCTCTGCGGCCGGTATTATCCTTTTAGATATACTTTTGAAAATACTACTACTAATTTATTCTTGATTTTTTGGCAGTGCTCAGCTAATATATACACTACTGGCCATTTTAATTGCTACACCAAGAAGATGATGTGCTACAGACGCGAGATTTAACCGACAGGAAGAACATGCTGTGATATGCAAATGACTAGCTTATCAGAGCATTCACACGAGGTTGGCGCCGGTGGCGACACCTACAACGTGCTGACATGAGGAAAGTTTCCAACCGATTTCTCATACACAAACAGCAGTTGACCCGGCGTTGACTGGTGAAACGTTGTTGTGATGCCTCGTGTAAGGAGGAGGAATGCGTACCATCACGTTTCCGACTTTCATAAAGGTCGGATTGTAGCCTATCGCGATTGCCGTTTATCGCATCGCGACATTGCTGCTCGCGTTGGTCGGGGTCCAATGACTGTTAGCAGAATATGGAATCGGTGAGTTCAGGAGGGTAATACGGAACGCCGTTCTGGATCCCAACGGCCTCGTATCACTAGCAGTCGAGATGACAGGCATCTTATTCGCATGGCTGTAACGGATCGTGCAGACACGTCTCGATCCCTGAGTCAACAGATGGGGACGTTTGCAAGACAACAACCATCTGCACGAACAGTTCGACGGCGTTTGCAGTAGCATCGACTATCAGCTCGGAGACCATTGCTGCGGTTACAAATGACGCTGCGTCACAGACAGCAGCGCCTGCGATGGTGTACTCAACGACGAACCTGGGTGCACAAATGGCAAAACGTCATTTTTTCTTATGAATCCAGGTTCTGTTTACAGGATCATGATGGTCTCAACCGTGTTTGGCGACATCGCGGTGAACGCACATTGGAAGCGTGTATTCGTCATCGTCATACTGGCGTATCACCCGGCGTGATAGTATGGGGTGCCACTGGTTGGTTACACGTCTCGGTCACCTCTTGTTCGCATTGACGACACTTTGAACAGTGGACGTTACATTTCAGATGTGTTACGACCCGTGGCTACACCCTTAATTCGATCCTTGTGAAACCCTACATTTCAGCAGGATAATGCACGATCCCATGTTGCAGGTCCTTTATGGGCCTTTCTGGATACAGAAAATGTTCGACTGCTGCCCTGGACAGCACATTCTCCAGATCTCTCACCAATTGAAAACGTCTGGTCAATGGTGGCCGAGCAACTGGCTCGTCACAATAAACCAGTCACTACTCTTGATGAACTGTGGTATCGTGTTGAAGCTGCATGGGCAGCTGTACCCGTACACGCCATCCAAGCTCTATTTGACTCAATGCTGAGGCGTATCAAGGCCGTTATTACGGGCAGAGGTGGTTGTTCTGGGTACTGATTTCTCAGGATCTATGCAAACAAATTGAGTGAAAATGTAATCACATGTCAGTTCTAGTATAATATATTTATCCAATGAATACCCGTTTATCATCTGCAATTCTTCTTGGTGTAGCAATTTTAATGGCCAGTAGTGTATTACCCAAACTGAACCTCCTTACTCCATGAACTTTTTTATCAGAGCACGAGAGCACATAGCCTTGCAAACCAGTTTTGACATCATCTTCCTGCAAATGCATAAAGTGCGATTGTGGTCAGATCCAGTTGACACATTTCTTGTTTAATTGGGCAAGTAAACGTATACTCTATATTCACGGTAAGTAAATATTATTTACTTGTTATATTAGCTTACGGCAATAGTTGCAAAATATTACCTTAACCAAGAACCCAGAAAGTCATAATAGACCTATTTAATGACAATTATCACATACACCTATAAACAAGATTCGCTGTTAATGTTACTGGTCTCATTAATTTTGCTATGGTAATTGCCATATCAAATCTTTTTACCTTATTCTTTTATCTCCGCTGACTCGACAATCTATTAGCAGATTTGAGGCTTTGGAGGATCATAGATCCTTTTGGCTTAATTGTACTCTCGCCAGGTCAGGGCGATTACGACTTGCCCAAACGTTTGGGGGAAAGGATTTCGAAGCACGAGGCCTTACGAAAGCGACGTAGAGCAAGTCATGCTGAACGCACCATGTACACCTTCGGCATTACCTGGTTATCACACTGAGAAATAATTTAGCACTTAAAAGTTCATTGGCAGTGACGACTCGCCAACCTCCCCGTCCTGGTCGGCTTTCCATCAGGTTTCAAAATCGCCACCCACCTTCGCAGTAGTAGGTGTTTGTGTTAGCTGGCGAGCGGCAGTAACCCAGACTGGACACGCACCCCCGTGTTGTCTGTCGCCAATTCGCATAAGTACCTCGGTGCCGACACTAATCCTGTCGACCGTGAGGCTGACTGCCCCCCTCAAAGGCTCGCCGAAGCTGCATTCGCAGTTACACGGCCCTGCAAAACTCAACAGTTACCAGTTCATGAAACTTCCTGGCAGATTAAAACTGTGTCTCGGTCCGGCACACAGTTTTAATCTGCCAGGAAGTTTCATATCAGCGCACACTCCGCTGTAGAGTGAAAATTTCATTCTAGTTACCAGTTCATCTATGACTGTGTAACAAGAGGAAGCGCTCGGTCGTACATCAAGGAAGATGAGTCATGTGTTCTGTAATAGCAATATGTTTCCTGTGCTCATGCTCATGGTTCATAAGCAGCTACGATTCATTCATGTTTGAGTGAAACTCTTATTTTGTCTTATCAGGCAGTTAAACATTTTCCCCGTTTTTCTCGCAGTAGAATCGCACTATTTATGATTTGACGCTTCTTACGTATATCTGCTTAATTTATGGACTGTTTTTTTTTCGCAGTCAACTTTTTGATTTGAAATTCGTAGCAGTAGGTAAAACTACATTATAACAATATATACATATCAAAATCTGTGGAAAGTCATGCATATGTCACTATAAGTTTCAATCGACATAGGTGTTGCCAAAAGCGCGTCCCTAGGGAAGATACTAAAATTATCAGTCTTGTTATTAACGAGTACATAAAAAAACCAGGGTTTAACTTTTGATTGTTGAAAATAATATGAACTCATTCATCTGCAATGCCAGTCATACAATTTTTCTTTCTCACAACTACATTTCATTTACTAAAATTAATAAATATGAACATTCTCGTGTTTGATAATTGTAGCACCTTTATTGTTTATTTCAGTAACAGTTGATATGCTATCTAAGGGGATTTGGCTCTTTGCCATATTGTTTATACCAGACGTGCCAGTTAAAATTACACATAAGATTTAAAAGTATTGAAGATGAAATCAGTTGTTTTATCCTAAATGTCATCACATTCGATAAATATCAAAGTGACGCTGATTTCATTATAATGTCAGACGAATGTTTTTGATAAAAGCAGGCAGTGTTAAAGAAGCAACTTTGATGTACGTGCCAAGTGGAAGCGAGATATTGATAGTATCTCTGAATTTTTTCCACTGTACAACTATCTGCTGTTTTGCCACATGCACGAAGTGTCCCTTCGCGCATTCCACTGAGACTCTCCGGGGTAATGAAATCCAGCAGAATTTTCTTGCATTTCTCAAAGCGTTTGTATGGAATATAGAACTCAGAACGACAACAATAACTTTCTTTAAAGCGGAAGTAAAGCCTGACATGTGAAAAATGCTAGATGTTTATTTCTCCCTTTCTTCTCAGTTTTTCTTTTTTTTCCCCTCCAGACATCGATGATCCCTTGACAATTTTTTCTGTACGTAAAGCTGGTATTATCAGACGTGAAACAAAGTTTCTGGTCCATTCACACAAGTAACAATGAACCATCCAGATTAATAACGGGCATTACTGTGTAAAAAAGTGTCAATAGCAGACGTTGAATGCAAAGTCCCCTTTGTATTTTTCACCTTTGATTGAAAGTGCCCTTCTAACGCTTATTCCCTTTTTAATATCAGATCTACGTGCATTGTGCATTCAAGGTTCACTAAAACCGTCGATACCTCACTAGTCAATTTGCATTCGTAAAACAAGCTCTGAGCACTTCAGTTTCAGTCATATCTGGTTGCGATATGTTTCTCGATACACATTGTATCTCTCTATGGGAACTTTTTTTGAAACAAATACGCTAATTCTAAATTCTCCAGCTCTTACATCGTTAGTATTGTCTACTCTAAAGCAACATCGTGTGCGCAATGTGGTTTCCCTCGCAATAAAATTTGTTTGAATTCAAAGAAATATTAAAAAGTCACGCATTTATTGTCACCCTTATTTCTGATATACGTCTACATTGTTTTGCTGCTTTGGTTTTTTACCTTGATATTTGACATTCAGACCAAATCAAAGAGTCGATGGATAAGCTTTCTCTATAGCTTACTCCTATTCTCTTCAGAATTTCGAACATCTTGCACCATTTTACATTGTCGTACGCTTTTTCTAGGTCGACAAATCCTATGAAAGTGTCTTGATTTTTCTTCAGTCTTGCATCCATTATCAGTCGCAGTGTCGTGACTGCCTCTCTGGTGCCTTTACCTTGCTTAAAGCCAAACTGATCTTCACCTAACAGATCCTCAATTTTCTTTTCCATTCTTATGTATGTTATTCTCGTCAATATCTTCGATGCGTGAGATGTTAATCTGATTGTCCGGTAGTTCTCACATCCATCTGCCTTTGCTATCTTCGGAATTTTGTGCATGATATTTTTCCGAAAGTCTGATGGTACGTCGCCAGTCTCATAATTCTACTCACCTAGTTGAACAGTCGTTTGGTTGCTACTTCTCCCAATGACTTCAGAAATTCCGATAGAATATTACCTATCCCCTCAGCCTTATTTGGTTTCAAGTCCTCCAAAGCCCTCTTAAATTCTGCCTCTAATACTGGATCCCCTGTGTCTTCCATGTCAACACTTGTATCTTCTTCTGGCACTCCATCTGACACGCCTTCCCCCTAATAGAGTCCTTCAATGTATTCTTCCCATCCATCCGCCCTCTCCTTCGCACTCAGCAGTGGAATTCCCACTGTACTCTTTAATGTTACCACCGTTGCTTTTAACCCGGCAGTGCACGCGCCTGGATACAGGACGCACAAACGTCAAACACGTAGCTGCTCTTTCAGACCCTTACAGATTACATCGATTTTTAAATACCATCAGACGACTCTTATTGTTACCTTTTATATGTGCCGAGAAGATGGCTTCTTTTAACCAATTTTGAGACATTGTATTAATGTGAAGATTTCTCCGTGGTCTGACAGACCAGCTGAGTTTACTGCCGGGTTAATTTCCCCGAATGTTGTTTTCACTTTTCTATTTGCTGAATCAGTCTTACTGACGATCATTTCATTTTCAGTTTCTTCACTTTTTCCTGCAGCCATTTTGCCTTAGCTTCCCTGCATTTCCTATTTATTTCATTCGTGGCTTGTATTTTTGTATTCCTAGATTTCCCTGAACGTTTTTATACTTCCTTCATCCATCGATCAGATGAAGTATTTCCTCTGTTTCCCATGGCTTCTTCGTATTTACCTTCCTTGTTCCTATGTTTATCATCCCAACATCTGTGATTGCTGTTCTTAGGGATGTCCACTCTTCTTCACTTGAACTTCCCACTCTGGTATTCACGACCGCAGTATCGACAGCCTTAGCGATCTTCAAACGCGTCTCAGCATTCCTCAGGGCTTTGGTATCCCATTTAATTCCCGACTGGTTCTTTCGGACGGTTCTCTTAAACTTAAGCCTGCTCTTCATCATTACTAAATTGTGATCTGAGTCTATATCGGCTCCTGCGTACGATCTACAATCTAATATCTGATCTGCGGCGATCTTTTGCATGCACATACATTTGCGCAGGTATCTGTGCAGACAAATCGTAACGTGTGGACCGGTCTTTCCTTGTAAGCGCCAGCACACTAAGAAATGCTTTCGTAATTTCTTTTCGGTAACTTCCACTGTGTCTCAGCAGCTGAAATTTGACATGTGGGTTTAAGTGACGTCAACTACATGTGACGGAAATCAAGGCAAGTTTCGACATGACAAATCTGATTATCTCGTCTAGATTCGGCCTGAACTGGGGAAAGCACTTGGGCCAATTGGCGGTACTTGAGCCCAGAGGGTTCTTTTGTGTGTGGCTCATTATAAATTATTCATATGTTATGTTATTATTATGTGTATAGGTTCATTTTATTTTCATTTATATTTCATTCCAGATTAAAACATTTCCTTTCATACAACAAAGAGATGGGACCTAAAAAAATATCTGGAAGTGCGTTTAAAAAACAAAGAAAAGAAAAGGAAAGAACTGCAGTTCTCCTTTCAGGAGACTTGGAAAACTTGCTAAAACCCAACAGGGAGGTGGACACACGTAACCCTGCAACAGATCAAGATGAGAGTAATGCCGATTTTGAATCTGATGATACGGAAACACATCCACATACAAATGATGACAACCAAGCACAACCATCAACTTCCAATCATATAGCCCCACCAACTATGAAGAGTACGAATCTTCCACACATAGTTCTTTCGATGAGGAAGGATCAGCAGTTGGTTGCCATGATTTACCTCCACTAGAAGAAGACTGTTCACCAGAAATAGGTGAAATAGTTTTTCATGACCCAAAAAATGGCCTAGCTATCCATTGATTACTGACAGTATTCGAATTGTGCTGGTGGAACGTGGCCCTCAAATAGATGACGTATCAACCTTCAAGTTCCCCGTGTCGAATGGAGATAGACCTTTCGATTGCACACAAATGGCGAACGTGTGCGAAGACAATGGTTACTTTATAGCCAGTCGGAAGATTCTCTGTTTTGTTTTCCCTGTCTCCTCTTTGGAAAGGATCATCGAGGAAAGTCATCTTCATTTTCAGATTTTAATAAAGGCTTCAATGACTGGAAACACTTAAACCCTCTCATTTACAATCACGAAAACTCGTCCAGCTACAGGTTGTGTTGCATGCAGTGGAAAGATTTGCAAAACCGACTAAAACAAAAGAAAACTGTAGATGATGAAATTCAAGAAAGTATTCAGAAGGACGTAGAGAAGTGGATGAACATACTGAAAGTAGTCATAGATGTAATTACATTTTGTGCTAAGAATAATCTACCACTTCGAGGAACAGCAAAGGAAGAAATCATTGGCGAGTCAGGTAGTGGAGTTTTTTTAAGCACATTAGAACTAGTAAGTCACTATCATCCTAAACTAGTAGAACATATGGCATACGTTAAATCAAATAAAATGGCACTCAGTTACTTTTATCCTAAAGTCCAAAATGAGCTCATAACTTTAATTGGAAGTAACGTGAGGCAGAAAATCTTGAACCAAATAAAAAATGGAAAATACTTTTCGATCATCTTTGACTGCACACCAGACAGTGCTCACATTGAGCAAATGAGCCAAGTTATTAGATTTGTTGAATTGTCAGATGGGAAGTGTCAAGTTAAAGAAAGTTTCATTGACTTTATCAACACTAATGAAAAAATAGGTGAAGGTATTTCAGTAGACATTCTTAAAAAACTTAAAGAAGATGGGCTAAGTATTGATAATTGTAGAGGCCAGCGTTATGATAATGGCAGCAATATGGCTGGGAAATATATCGGTGTGCAAGCTCAGATCCTCAAACAAAATGATAGTGCTCGGTTTGTACCATGTTCTGCTCATAGTTTAAACCTTGTCGGATTGCATGCTGCCGCTGTTTCGCCTCTAATCATTACTTTTTTTGGAACATTTCAAAAGATATTTACTTTCTTCAGTGGCTCTAAAGGTGGAAAGCTGTGTTAAGTAACTTCGACATTACGTAGAACAGTCATTGTGACACTAGGTGGTCAGCCAAACGAAGAGCAGTCACCGCTTTAACAAGAACGCTGAACGAACTGTATGCAAGTCTGGAGGAAATGGCTGATATTAACCAAGACATATGTAACCTGGAAACGTCAGTGGGGGTTCAAGGACTCATCAAGCAAATCGACTTCAAATTCCTATGTCTTTTGCATCTGTGGGAAAGGATTCTAGTCTCGATTGATAAAATCAGCAAGTCACTTCAGAAAGAGACTGTTGCAGTCGACAAGGCTAGCAAAATGATAAAGGGATTGTCAAATACGATTCAGGAAATCCGAGATGAAGGTATTGGTCCAGCAATCGACTATGTAACAAAGCAAGCGCAAGAAATTGGTATCGATGACAATTTTGCTGAAAAAAGACGGAAAATCATAAGCCAACGTCTTTCAGATTCAAACAAACAAATGCATGATGACTATCTCGACTCAGAACAGGAGTTTCAGAGGGAAATAAATTTGGTTTATGATCAAATTCTGACAGAACTCACTAAGAGGTATGAGGCAATGGCTTCAATATCTTCAGAATTTTATTTTCTAACGGGAGAAGCTCTAAAAAAAGAGCCAATTGATGTTTTTCTTAAACATGCTGCAGATTTTGGGATTAAATATTCACATGACGTAGATGTAGTTGAGCTGTCACAGGAATTGGAAATGTCTCGAATACAAGCTAAAGAACTCATTAACGATGTTGAAAAAGCATCACCACTTGACATTCTTAGAAATATTCAAGAGCTTTCTTTAGAAGATATATATCTGAATATCCAAATAGCTCTTAGAATTTACTTAACACTTTCTGTTGCGGTGGCCTCTTGTGAGCGAAGCTTCAGTAAAATAAAGCTCGTCGAGAATTATTTAAGATCATCCATGGGACAGGAAAGTTTCTCAAATTTAGCCATTTTATCGATTGAATATGAAGAGGTAGCGAAACTTAACTTAGAGGAATTAATTGATAATATTGCGAAAATCAAAGCCAGGAAAGTAGCATTTAAGTAGGTTAACTGAGATTAATAACAGCGTTAAATTAAATTTGATATAGGTATTCCTAGCAACTCAATGTACTTTGAAATAGACTTTGTAAAATATAATGAGTTTTTGTATTTAAATGTGTGTTTCTGTTTCTTAAACCTTCATAACACCTTTGATTCTGGGCTGTAAATTAGTTTCGTAAATTAACAATACTGCATATATATATATATGCCTTGGGACAAGGGAAAATATCAATCTCTCTGTGTTGATAAGGGGGTGCATTCTTTGTTTCCTGGGGGGATCTTTAGAGGGCGCCATTTTAAATTCTTGCCAGGGGCGCCACATACCTAAGGTACACCACTGCAATCAACCACAACTGGATTCAGTCAACTCATACAAATACCTCTCTGAAACAGTGTGTATGGATATGAAATGGACTGACCACATAAGCTCAGTCGTAAACGAGGTAGATGCCAAACTTCGATTCATTGTCAGGATACTGAGGTAGTACATTCAGTCTAGAAAGGAAACTTCTTACAACACATTCATGTTATCTACTGAAGACTTGAACTACAGTGTATAATTAAGTGATTGTGCCCATACCCGGAATCCATACCACTTGCAGGGTGCCTATCTTTGATTTTTCAGTATTTCGACTAATTATTGACCGAATTTGAAAATATAAAATAAGTCACTATCCACTTATTAAGAGGTACAATCTTACGTTAAAAGTTTGAGACAAGTACCACGGGAAGTCAAAAAGTAAAGGGACTTTTGCAATTTCTCTCCGTAGGGCTCGGTAACGCTGCTGGTAGCCAGAGCTGAAGTATTGTCATCTGCAACAATTCTATACAACGCGTCACTCTTATTCCCGTGTTAGTCGTTGTATTGTAGCAGACCATGAGACATGGCAGCTCCATTGTCGACTACACCAAGGAGAAAATGAGGACAGTGATTCACTATTTGCTTGCGTAAGGTACTAAACCTGCTGAAATTATTCGTCGAATGCAAGTGCAGTACGGTGACAGCAGTTTATCGTGAAGCATGATCTTCGTACGGACAGAGCGCTTCAAACAGGGAAGAATTTGTCTACGTGACGAGGAAAGATCAGCCAGACTATCGACGTCAACAACTGAAGACAATTTGGAAGTCGTTGAGGGTATGGTGAGGGGAAACAGACGAATCACAGTCGATGAAATCGCCAGTACTTTACATATCAGTCGTGGTTCAGTGTATTCCATCTCACACGACAGATTAAATTTTCAGAAAATGAGTGCAAGAAGACGAAAAGGATGGACATCTCTCGTAAACATTTGGCCCATTATCATCACGAAGGAGATAGATTTTTACAGTAAATCATTACCGTAGACGAAACGTGAGTGCATCATCACGAACCGGACAGTAAGGCTGCGAACATGGTTTGGAAACACCCATCATCACCAGAAATTAAGAAAGTTAAACGTCAACAACGCAGAAGTCATTGATGCGGTGCAAAATTAGTTACAGGTGCAACCAAAAAACTTGTGGAACGTTGGACAAAGTGCATTGAAGTACAGGGAGGTTACATAGAAAACTAATGTATGTTTCAGTTTTCTATCATTAGAATAAATATTACTTTTCTCAAAAGTGCCTTTACTTTTTCAATTCCCCTCGTATTAGAATCAGAAACTGTGTTTTTGTCTTGAGGCAGCATAACTGATGGCACCAAATATCCAGACTTCATTCATGCAGTATTGAGCGTGAGAGTACTTAGCGACTTGCAACGCACTTCACGCATAATTTCAAACACGAAACTTTTTCTCGTACACATCTCCCACGAAGTGAGAAAAGGAAAAAAGTTTTTCGCTTGCTATATTTTCGGTAGCGTCCATGCAGTAAAACTTCAGTATCAGACATACCACATTCAAGCGATTTCCACTCTCGAACGGCGCGCGGGAGAAACGAGCGCTCACATCCTACCATGCGAGCTTGGATTTCTCTTACTGTACCATGATGCTCATTTCTTCCTATGTACGTGGGCGCCTATAGAATATTTTCGCATTCGGAGGATAAAGTTGGTGACTGAAATTTCACGAGAAGATCCCGCCACATCGAAAAACGCTTTTGTTTTAAAGAGTGCCATCCCATTTCACATATCATGTCCGTGGCACATTCTCCCCTATTTCACCATAATGCAAAACCAGCTGCTCTTCTTTGAACTTTTTCGATGGCCTCCGGCAGCCGCATCTGATGCGGGTCCCACACCTTACAGCAATATTCGAGATATGGGCGGACAAGCGTTGTGTAATCAGTCTCTGTAGTAGACATGCTGCACTTTCTAAGTGTTCTGTCAATAAGTCACAGTCTTTGGTTTGCTTTTCCCAAAACATTACCTATGTCATCGTTCCAATTTAAGTAATTCGTAATTGTAATCCCTAAGTATTTAGTTGAATTTACAGCATTCAGATTTGTATGATTTACAGTGTAACAGAAATTTCTTCTAGTACTCGTGCGGATGACTTCACAGTTTTCGTTATTTACAGTCAATTGCTACATTTCGCAACATATAGACGTCTGTCTAAATCATTTTGCAAAGGCTTTGCAAGACAGTAAATGACAACATCATATGCAAACTGTTTAAGAGGGCTGCTCAGATCGTCTCCTGTGTCGTTTATACAAATCAGGAACAGCAGATGGCCTCTAACATTCCTTACGGAACACCAGATATTACTTCCGTTTTACTCTATGCCTTTCCATCAGTTACTATTAACTGTGGCCTTTCTGACAGAAACTCACAAACCCAGTTGCACAACTGAGGCGACACCCCAATAGGCAATAGAAATCGCTTGTGAGGAACGGCGTCGAAAGCCTTCTGGAAATCTAAAAACGTCGAATCAATCTGATATCTGCTGTCGACAGCATTCATTATTTCATAAGAATGAAGAGCAAGTTGTGTTTTACAAGAAGCATATTTTCTGAATCTGTGCTATTTATCAATAAATCTTCGAGGTAAATCACATTGTTCGAATATAGTATATGTACCAATATCTTACTGCAGATCGACGTTAGCGATATGGATCTGTAATTCAGTGGGTTACCCCTATTGTCTTTCTTCGGTATTCGCGTGACTTGTGCAACTCCTTAGTCTTTAGGCACGAATCTTTCGACGAGCGAGCAGATGTTGAAACGTCCCCTTTGAACAATTATACAGGACTGTGCTTAAACTGACACACAATATTTTGTTAGCGCAACGCAATCTGACTTTCAAAAATCCCTACAAAAGAATGGCCCTGACTAACATTAAACTATACCTTTCACAAATCACTTACCTCACAAAAATCTTCGCTGCTCAAGCTACTGCAATACAGCGAGCGCCACTACTGCCAGCTAAATAAAAGATTCAAACTATGGAAGGCACTAACTACTGATAGGGATAGTTAGCAAATGAAAGATATTAGTAGAGAACAAACAATGTATTTACCTAGATATTATCATATATAAATATAGCAGTTCATGACAAATTACAAATCTCCGCCATCTCTCTCCCCACATCCACCACTGCTGGCGGCTCACCTCCAACTGCGCAACGCTACGCGCTGTTCACATCCAGCTGCCTAACACTACAATGGCGAGAATTACAACAATGCAAAGCAGCCACAGACTGCACACAGCACAGCCAGTGATTTTCATACAGAGGTGGCGTTACCAATAAAAAAAACCTAAACAGCCTACTTACATAGCCCCCATGCTCCCCACAAAAAATTTTACAAAACATTTTTGGGCAGTGGCCAATAATGATTTGAAAAAATTTTTCATAATTACAATAACAAAGATATCAAATGCACGCACTTATTTATACAATGCTGGTCAAAAGCTAAAATTCTTTTCACAGTCCATAAAGACAGTCCAGATTGTTCATCACTGTAAAATTTCAG